>NC_143410.1:25843928-26182142 GCF_059467195.1 Physcomitrium patens | reverse complement strand
AAAGTTCTTTTTTAACTTGCGAATATGCACGCTGACGAATACTTAAAACTTTAGCCCCAAATCGAACTGCAAATCTATTCCCACTGGAATCATCTTCACCCACAACCCATCCAATGGCAATTGGACTAGCATCCACAGTAAGAATCACTGGTCTATTGCACTTATAATCAACCTTCCTCAATATTGGAGGTGACATCAATAATTTCTTCAATCTTTGCATTGCCTGAATATGCCTTTGTTCTTATTTAAATCGGTAGTCCTTGCGTAACAGTTCATATAATGGATCCGCTATGTGAGCATAATGAGGGATCCAGATTCGATAAAATACACATGCACCCAAAACCCTGCGAACCTCTGTTAAAGAATCACAATCCTCTTTCATCCTTCCAATTGCATCAACTTTAGACGGATCTGGTTTTCTTCCGTAAGATCCACATAAATGTCCAACAATCACAACCTCTCGTACTCCAAATACAGACTTCATACCCGATAATGTAAGATGAACTTCTCCAAGCCGAGTTAAAATCTTTTCACAATCTTGTATATGATCAACAACATATTTGCGACACCCCCTCGTATCTAAAGTTTCATCCTTGTCTCCTTCTCTGCACCCTTTTATAGGAACATCATCCAGAAAAGGCATAGTCTTTTCCGGAATAAAATCTCTCAATACCTTATTCATCCCATTCATCATATGCGCAACTGAGTTGGTCGCGCCTTGAGGAAGAGTGCACATTCTAACCAATCCAAGTGGTGTCCTCATAGTTGTCATATCTCTACTTCCTTCGGCAAGTTGAAATTGATCATAACCTGAATACAAGTCACCCATTGAATAGATCGCCCTTCCAGCAAACGCCTCAGCAAATTCATCCACAATAGGTCTAATTCCTGCATTCCTGACAGTTACTGCATTCACCGGTTGCATATCTTGAATAAACCATAGTGACCCATTCTTCTTAGGTACCGTAAACCATCGACTAGAATATGGCGCAAACGAGGGTTCCAATATTTTTATCTTTATCTTTTCTTTTAATAGTTCAACCAATTTAGGTAAATGTGCCCTCGGTACTGGAATCGGTCTTAGATTCCAAAGTACATGTGGTACAGTGAAGATAACCATAGGTGTTACAATATTTTGATCCATACACCCAATTTCATGAGATTCGAAGGCAAACGATCTACCTTGTTTAGCCAACATCTTTTTGAAGCAAGTAATTTCCTCCGGTAATAAAGAACCATCAGAACCAATCTTCAATTCTTCAAAAGTCTCTTTAGTAAACTGGTGTCCAATACTCATTGGATCTCTTAAACTTGCTTCTTTTGATGCTTCTCCCATTTGTTCTTTAGAATCTTCTGGTAATGGTCCGGCAACAGGCTTTACCTTCTTATCTACCGTTTTATATCTCGTCTCTACAGTGACTTCTGGTGCTTGAAAAGATTCAAGTACGGTATAAACCTCTCTTGAATGAATCTCAACAATCTTATCATTATCCCCTAACCCAATAGATGTAATCAATTCCAATGAAACTTCCAGTCCATTTTCTTCATAAACACCTAAAATCCTCTCATCATCTTGCAATGTACCTAACTTGCATAATTGTCCTTCAATATCATATAATCTTTTTCTTTCTTTTCTTTTAAAATCATCAACTTTCTTATACATAATATTTCCATTCTCCAATATATCAATAAAACTCGCATCAAAGGCACCTTCATCTCGCGGGAGTACCTCCTCTTTTGTACCTCCATAATCTCACTTTACAGTGGTACTTCTCCAAAATCCTTAAATCCTTTAATAATCTTTGGCATTGATTTCTCCCTCAACCTATCGCGATTCCGTTTATGGTTAGGAGGTACTGTTAGAAATTGTACAGCTTTCCTCCCATCTTCGCTCCGTACCCTTGCATAAGTAGAACCATCGTCAAGTACTTTTGTTTCCATCCGTATTGCTGTAAAATAAGGTTGTCCTAAAATCAACGGATAAGACGTCGTATCTTGAACAAAAAAATATTGCTCCGTCGCAACATCCCTAATCCAAATTTTGACATTTGGACAAGCTCTATATAATTCGTCCCGTGTGTTATTAGCTGCTCGTATTACCCATCCATGTTCCATATCAATTGGCCATTTTTGCTTCTTATAAAGATCTTTAGACATGAGATTTATTTCAGAACCATGGTCGACTAAAGCAACAATTGGTTCTTCTATATCTCCTACTTTTACCAATATTTCAATAGTTGCCCTTGCTCAATGCTTTCGAGTATAATGGTTCAAAGTTTGTATTTCCTTATCACTATAATCTTTGAAATATTGTCGTATTAGGTGCTTTCCTGCTCGAGAACGCGCCGGACGTCTGGCAGTAGAAGGTAGTATGGAGATTGGCCAATAGTCAAGCAGTCTATCAGTTTTTGACTGTTAGAATATAAACGACTGCAAGAATACACTGTAATTCTATACGGATGCCCTTCGATTGCTCGCCGAAGTCCTTTTTGTCCCAGCCGGTAGGTCTCTAAACGTTACAGAGAACCATGAACAATCCAAACAGTTAATCTTCGATACCGCTTTGTACTTACAATCTTGTATCCACTGACTGTCTTGTTAGATTAACCCAATAAATTTCATTCACTCCGCATACTCAATCCTATAGACACCCTTTTAATTCTTCAATCTCAGACGTAACTCTATTTCACAAAACAGTCAAGAGTAATCAAACCCACTTTATTAAAAATCCCGATTCACCATTATATCACTGAATTTAGCTACGATTGCCTCAGTTTCCCCAAAACCCTATGAAGAAAAAAAACCCAATTCTTTGTGTTCTTTCCCCGCCCGAAGCATAAAGCTCGCTCTTCTCTCCGAGCTTAAAAAAACCTCCCAAAAACTTATTCTCCCCCTAACCTTATCCTCTGAATTTCCTTAATCTTCCGTCTTGGATCCGAAATTGGCTCCCACCGTCAGAGCTTAGATCCAAAATTGGGTCCCGCCCATAGAGCTTTCTCCTCCGTTTTTACCTTTAAGAGATCAATTTACTGAAAACAACGTTCCCTGAAACGGCACAGAGAATAGGACAGCCTGAAACAGAATCGAAACCCCGTACTCGGGTCCACATTGAGTCGCCCGATCAATTCAGGTCTCATATTGGATAAGATGCTCGTAGTAATCTAGATGTTCGCATAATTGGGTCAAATTGGTCCTCGCGTTAGACTCACTAAGGCCCGTAGTAAGACCTGGATTTTCCCGTAATTAGACTGCATTGGGTTGCCCGACCAATGCAGGTCTTATATTGGGTTAGAGGACCCGGATTGGATTCTTGAAATCGGATCTAATTGGCTCTTCGAACTAGGCTCATCCGTCGTGTAAATTGGTCCTTTCTCTTCCTGCTGACTCCCGTTATTGGAATCGAATGGAGCATTTCAGTATGCGCCGGCTGACTGTAATGGGATGACTGAACCTGGCCACTCAGTATTTGCACTGGAGTTGGTCGTTGCTCCCAATATTCGAGGTAACTGAACATTAATAAAAGTCCCCTTTCTTTATATTTTCATGGTATACTCGTGTTACAACACGACATCCACCCCCTTTGAACCTATGCATCCTCCGGTATGCACCAATTTATCCAATTGCTGTTTGATTCAGAATATATCCTCTACGTCTTTGTCCTGTTCGTCTTCGTTACCTTCATTATCCAAATCACTTTCATCTTCTTGTTGCGAAATCTCTATACTTTCATTAAGGTCTTCCATATTCATCTCCGCGTGTCTTTGTTTAAATATTTTTACTCGCTTCCCTGCAATTGGTATTTTCTATTTTGTACCATCTAACTCTCGTAATGAGTAAGTCGCATTATCATGAACAGTTGTTACCACATATGGTCCAAACCAACGTTTTGAAAATTTTCGCAAAGTACTATGTTGATTATCCAGACTATTGTCATAAACAAGTACCTAGTCACCTTCCTCGATTGCTTTTGGTCTCAATCGAAGTTGCTTATCGAATCGCGCCTTGTTTTGTAACCTTGCTCTTTTTAACCTTTCCAATGCTATTTGCACATCTTCCGTTCTTTGCTCCAATTGTCAAATCCTAATAGCCACAAGTTCTTCTCTTGTCAATCCATCTTCCAATGGTAGCATACTCCAAGTAAGTACCTTTTCTTCAATCGACATAATTGATTTTTGACCTGTCATATGTTCTACTGGCATATATCATGTCACCGAACTATGTGTTGTTCGATCAGCCCATAAAGCAAATGACAAAAGCCGTAGGCACTCTTTAACTTTTCCATTACAAGCTTTAACTAATGCTTTTACAATCGGTGGGTGACCGCGTTCGCTTTTTGCATTCCCTTCTGGATTATAAGCAGTAGTCAGTGATAGTTTAACTCCACATCTTTCAAAGAACTTACGAGCTTCTTGTGCATTTAATTCTTCACGATCTGCACTGATTTTTCCTATGCATCCGTAGCGGCAAATGACATCTTCAAGCAAAAACCTACAAATCCCCTCTGTAGATTTTGTCCTCAATGCTCTTCCTTCTACTTGATTTGATAAATCTTCGCGAGCTAAAACCAAATATCTCATTTGCCATAACCCAACCGGCATAATAACCAAATCAACAATCCATTTAAAATGAATAGCCAAAAGATACGTAGGATGAAGACCATCTCGATGTCGGATATTAGAATACGATTGACAGATTTTATATGACTCTACAAATGAGAGCACATCTTGATACATATTTTTCCACCAATATCGTTCCTTGAGTTTAGCAAAAGTAGCCCAGATTCCTCTATGCCCTGCCCATAAACTATCATGAAACTCCTTTAATAATTTTAGTCTTTCTTCTTTTTTGTCTATCACTCGTTGTGGCATGCCAATTCCTTTCTTCGGTCTCTTCCATAAGAATCCATCTCAAAGCAAAAATCCATATGTTTTTTTTCTTATTTGTTTGAATTTTTTCTGTAGACCAATTCCCCTGCTTAGTCAAGGTATTCAAGTAATGACCAATATCCAATAATTCTCCTTCATAAGATTCTTCAAGAAATAGCTTGTCTTCTCTGTTGAAATTTGATATTGAATAGAATTTCAATCCGACGTTGTCGTGTTGTAACATGAGTATACCATGAAAATATAAAGAAAGGGGACTTTTATTAATGTTCAATTACCTCGAATATTTGGAGCAATGACCAACTCCAGTGCAAATACTGAGTGGTCTTGTTCAGTCACCCCATTACAGTCAGCCGGGGCATACTGAAATGCTCCATTGGATTCCTATAATAGGAGTCAGCAGGAAGAGAAAGGACCAATTCTCACGATGGGTGAGTATGGTTCGAAGAGCCAATTAGATCTAATTTCAAGAATCCAATCCGGGTCCTCTAAGCCAATATAAGACCTGCATTGGTCGGGCAACCCAATGCAGTCTAATTATGGAAAAATCCACGTCTTACTACGCGCCTTAGTCAGTCTAACGCGAGGACCAATTTGACCCAATTATGCGAACATCTAGGTTACTACGAGCATCTTATCCAATATGAGATCTGATTTGATCGGGCGACTCAATGTGGACTCGAGTACGGGGTTTCGATTCTGTTTCAGGCTGTCCTATTCTCTGTGCCATTTCAGAGAACGTTGTTTTCGGTAAATGGATCTCTTAAAGGTAAAAACGGAGGAGAAAGCTCTGGCGACGGGAACCAATTTCGGATCTAAGCTCTGACGGTGGAAGCCAATTCCGGATCCAAGACGGAAGATTGAAGAAATTCAGAGGATAAAGTTAAGGGGAGAAGAAGTTTTTTGGGGAGGTTTTTGAAGATTGAGGGGGGAGAGGAGACAGAGAATTGGGTTTTTTTTCTTTATAGGGTTTTGGGAAGACTGAGGCAATTGTTGCTAAAGTCAGTGTTGTAATAGTGAATCGGGATTTTTAATGAAGTGGGTTTGATTACTCTTGAGTGTTTTGTGAAATCGAGTTACGTCTGAGATTGAAGAATTAAAAGGGTGTCTATAGGATTGAGTATGCGGAGTGAATGAAATTTATTGGGTTAATCTAATAAGACAGTCAGTGGATACAAGATTGTAAGTACAAAGCGGTATCGAAGATTAACTGTTTGGATTGTTCATGGTTCTCTGTAACGTTTAGAGACCTATCGGCTGAGACAAAAAGGACTTCAGCGAGCAATCGAAGGGCATCCGTATAGAATTACGGTGTATTCTTGCAGTCGTTTATATTCTAACAGTCAAAAACTGATAGACTGCTTGACTATTGGCCAATCTCTATACTACCTTCTACTGCCAGACGTCCGGCGCGTTCTCGAGCAGGAAAGCACCTAATACGACAATATTTCAAAGATTATAGTGATAAGGAAATACAAACTTTGAACCATTATACTCAAAAGCATTGAGCAAGGGCAACTATTGAAGTATTGGTAAAAGTAGGAGATATAGAAGAACCAATTGTTGCTTTAGTCGACCATGGTTCTGAAATAAATCTCATGTCTAAAGATCTTTATAAGAAGCAAAAATGGCCAATTGATATGGAACATGGATGGGTAATACGAGCAGCTAATAACACACGGGACGAATTATATAGAGCTTGTCCAAATGTCAAAATTTGGATTAGGGATGTTGCGACGGAGCAATATTTTTTTGTTCAAGATACGACGTCTTATCCGTTGATTTTAGGACAACCTTATATTACGACAACACGGATGGAAACAAAAGTACTTGACGATGGTTCTACTTATGCAAGGGTACGGAGCGAAGATGGGAGGAAAGCTGTACAATTTCTAACAGAACCTCCTAACCATGAACAGAATCGAGATAGGTTGAGGGAGAAACCAATGCCAAAGATTGTTGAACGATTTAAGGATTTTGGAGAGGTACCACTGTAAAGTGAGATTATGGAGGTACAAAAGAGGAGGTACTCCCGCGAGATGAAGGTGCCTTTGATGCGAGTTTTATTGATATATTGGAGAATGGAAATATTATGTATAAGAAAGTTGATGATTTTAAAAGAAAAGAAAGAAAAAGATTATATGATATTGAAGGACAATTATGCAAGTTAGGTACATTGCAAGATGATGAGAGGATTTTAGGTGTTTATGAAGAAAATGGACTGGAAGTTTCATTGGAATTGATTACATCTATTGGGTTAGGGGATAATGATAAGATTGTTGAGATTCATTCAAGAGAGGTTTATACCGTACTTGAATCTTTTCAAGCACCAGAAGTCACTGTAGAGACGAGATATAAAACGGTAGATAAGAAGGTAAAGCCTGTTGCCGGACCATTACCAGAAGATTCTAAAGAACAAATGGGAGAAGCATCAAAAGAAGCAAGTTTAAGAGATCCAATGAGTATTGGACACCAGTTTACTAAAGAGACTTTTGAAGAATTGAAGATTGGTTCTGATGGTTCTTTATTACCGGAGGAAATTACTTGCTTCAAAAAGATGTTGGCTAAACAAGGTAGATCGTTTGCCTTCGAATCTCATGAAATTGGGTGTATGGATCAAAATATTGTAACACCTATGGTTATCTTCACTGTACCACATGTACTTTGGAATCTAAGACCGATTCCAGTACCGAGGGCACATTTACCTAAATTGGTTGAACTATTAAAAGAAAAGATAAAGATAAAAATATTGGAACCCTCGTTTGCGCCATATTCTAGTCGATGGTTTACGGTACCTAAGAAGAATGGGTCACTATGGTTTATTCAAGATATGCAACCGGTGAATGCAGTAACTGTCAGGAATGCAGGAATTAGACCTATTGTGGATGAATTTGCTGAGGCGTTTGCTGGAAGGGCGATCTATTCAATGGGTGACTTGTATTCAGGTTATGATCAATTTCAACTTGCCGAAGGAAGTAGAGATATGACAACTATGAGGACACCACTTGGATTGGTTAGAATGTGCACTCTTCCTCAAGGCGCGACCAACTCAGTTGCGCATATGATGAATGGGATGAATAAGGTATTGAGAGATTTTATTCCGGAAAAGACTATGCCTTTTCTGGATGATGTTCCTATAAAAGGGTGCAGAGAAGGAGACAAGGATGAAACTTTAGATACGAGGGGGTGTCGCAAATATGTTGTTGATCATATACAAGATTGTGAAAAGATTTTAACTCGGCTTGGAGAAGTTCATCTTACATTATCGGGTATGAAGTCTGTATTTGGAGTACGAGAGGTTGTGATTGTTGGACATTTATGTGGATCTTACGGAAGAAAACCAGATCCGTCTAAAGTTGATGCAATTGGAAGGATGAAAGAGGATTGTGATTCTTTAACAGAGGTTCGCAGGGTTTTGGGTGCATGTGTATTTTATCGAATCTGGATCCCTCATTATGCTCACATAGCGGATCCATTATATGAACTGTTACGCAAGGACTACCGATTTAAATAAGAACAAAGGCATATTCAAGCAATGCAAAGATTGAAGAAATTATTGATGTCACCTCCAATATTGAGGAAGGTTGATTATAAGTGCAATAGACCAGTGATTCTTACTGTGGATGCTAGTCCAATTGCCATTGGATGGGTTGTGGGTGAAGATGATTCCAGTGGGAATAGATTTGCAGTTCGATTTGGGGCTAAAGTTTTAAGTATTCGTCAGCGTGCATATTCGCAAGTTAAAAAAGAACTTTGGGGAGTTGTTTTGGCTATGAAAGCTGAAAAGAACTATTTGATTGGGACAATAGTAGTAATTGAAATAGATTGCTTGCCATTGCTTGGAATGATTACTAACTGTTCAATGCCAGATATTGTAATGTTGAGATGGATTGCTTATATTAAGTCACTAAATCTAGAATTTAAGCATATTACTGGGAAGGACAATTTAGTAGCAGACATGCTATCTCAAGCAAGATACAAGATGGAGGATGAAATGGTTGAAGACATTGATGACGTTGTCGTATTACATGCTTTCCTGCTCAAGAATGTGCCGGGCGTCTGACTGTAGAAGGTTGTATAGAGATTCGCCAATAGTCAAGCAGTCTCACAGTTTTTGATTGCTCGAATATAAAAGACTGCAAGAATATATCGTAAATCTATACGGATGCCCTTTGACCGCTTGTCGAAGTCCTCTTTGCCCCAGCCAGGAGGTCTCTAGACGTTATAGAGAACCTCGAACAACTTAATTTGCTAATCTACGATACCGCTTTGTACTTACGATCTTGTATCCACTGACTGTCTTGTTAGATTAACCCAATAAATTTCATTCACTCCGCATACTCAATCCTATAGACACCCTTTTAATTCTTCAATCTCAGACGTAACTCTATTTCATAAAACAGTCAAGAGTAATCAAACCCACTTCATTCAAAATCCCAATTCACCATTACAACACTAACTTCAGTAACGATTGCCTCAGTCTTCTCAAAACCCTATGAAGAAAAAAAAACCCAATTCTCTATCTCTTCTCCCCCCACCCCCCCGCCCCCCCCCCCTCCGATCTTCAAAAACCTCCCCAAAAAACTTCTTCACCCCTAACCTTAGCCTCTGAATTTCTTCAATACTCCGTCTTGGATCCGGAATTGGCTCCCACCGTCAGAGCTTAGATCCGAAATTGGGTCCCGCCCATAGAGCTTTCTCCTCCGTTTTTACCTTTAAGAGATCCATTTACCGAAAACAACGTTCCCTGAAACGGCACAGAGAATAGGACAGCCTGAAACAGAATCGAAACCCCGTACTCGGGTCCACATTGAGTCGCCCGATCAATTCAGGTCTCATATTGGATAAGATGCTCGTAGTAACCTAGATGTTCGCATAATTGGGTCAAATTGGTCCTCGCGTTAGACTGACTAAGGCCCGTAGTAAGACCTGGATTTTCCCGTAATTAGACTGCATTGGGTTGCCCGACCAATGCAGGTCTTATATTGGGTTAGAGGACCCGGATTGGATTCTTGAAATCGGATCTAATTGGCTCTTCGAACTAGGCTCACCCGTCGTGTAAATTGGTCCTTTCTCTTCCTGCTGACTCCCATTATTGGAATCGAATGGAGCATTTCAGTATGCCCCGGCTGACTGTAATGGGATGACTGAACCTGGCCACTCAGTATTTACACTGGAGTTGGTCGTTGCTCCCAATATTCGAGGTAACTGAACATTAATAAAAGTCCCCTTTTTTTATATTTTCATAGTATACTCGTGTTACAACACGACATCCACCCCCTCTGAACCTATGCATCCTCCGGTATGCACCAATTTATCCAATTGCTGTTTGATTCAGAATATATCCTCTACGTCTTTGTCCTGTTCGTCTTCGTTACCTTCATTATTTAAATCACTTTCATCTTCTTGTTGCGAAATCTCTATACTTTCATTAAGGTCTTCCATATTCATCTCCGCGTGTCTTTGTTTAAATATTTTTACTCGCTTCCCTGCAATTGGTATTTTCTATTTTGTACCATCTAACTCCCGTAATGAGTAAGTCGCATTATCATGAACAGTTGTTACCACATATGGTCCAAACCAACGTTTTGAAAATTTTCGCAAAGTACTATGTTGATTATCCAGACTATTGTCATAAACAAGTACCTAGTCACCTTCCTCGATTGCTTTTGGTCTCAATCGAAGTTGCTTATCGAATCGCGCCTTGTTTTGTAACCTTGCTCTTTTTAACCTTTCTAATGCTATCTGCACATCTTCCGTTCTTTGCTCCAATTGTCGAATCCTAATAGCCAGAAGTTTTTCTCTTGTCAATCCATCTTCCCATGGTAGCATACTCCAAGTAAGTACCTTTTCTTCAATCGACATAATTGATTTTTGACCTGTCATATGTTCTACTGGCATATATCATGTCACCGAACTATGTGTTGTTCGATCAGCCCATAAAGCAAATGACAAAAGCCATAGGCACTCTTTAACTTTTCCATTACAAGCTTTAACTAATGCTTTTACAATCGGTGGGTGACTGCGTTCGCTTTTTACATTCCCTTCTGGATTATAAGCAGTAGTCAGTGATAGTTTAACTCCACATCTTTCAAAGAACTTACGAGCTTCTTGTGTATTTAATTCTTCACGATCTGCACTGATTTTTCCTACGCATCCATAGTGGCAAATGACATCTTCAAGCAAAAACCTACAAATCCCCTCTGTAGATTTTGTCCTCAATGCTCTTCCTTCTACTTGATTTGATAAATCTTCACAAGCTAAAACCAAATATCTCATTTGCCATAACCCAACCGGCATAGTAACCAAATCAACAATCCATTTAAAATGAATAGCCAAAGGATACGTAGGATGAAGACCATCTCGATGTCGGATATTAGAATACGATTGACAGATTTCACATGACTCTACAAATGAGAGCACATCTTGATACATATTTTTCCACCAATATCGTTCCTTGAGTTTAGCAAAAGTAGCCCAGATTTCTCTATGCCCTGCCCATAAACTATCATGAAACTCCTTTAATAATTTTAGTTTTTCTTCTTTTTTGCCTATCAATCGTCGTGGCATCCCAATTCCTTTCTTCGGTCTCTTCCATAAGAATCCATCTCAAAGCAAAAATCCATATGTTTTTTTTCTTATTTGTTTGAATTTTTTCTGTAGACCAATTCCACTGCTTAGTCAAGCTATTCAAGTAATGACCAATATCCAATAATTTTCCTTCATAAGATTCTTCAAGAAATAGCTTGTCTTCTCTGTTGAAATTTGATATTGAATAGAATTTCAATCCGACCTCATCAATGTCTTCAACCATTTCATCCTCCGTCTCGTATCTTGCTTGAGATAGCATGTCTGCTACTAAATTGTCCTTCCCAGTAATATGCTTAAATTCTAGATTTAGTGACTTAATATAAGCAATCCATCTCAACATTACAATATCTGGCATTGAACAGTTAGTAATCATTCCAAGCAATGGCAAGCAATCTATTTCAATTACTACTATTGTCCCAATCAAATAGTTCTTTTCAGCTTTCATAGCCAAAACAACTCCCCAAAGTTCTTTTTTAACTTGCGAATATGCACGCTGACGAATACTTAAAACTTTAGCCCCAAATCGAACTGCAAATCTATTCCCACTGGAATCATCTTCACCCACAACCCATCCAATGGCAATTGGACTAGCATCCACAGTAAGAATCACTGGTCTATTGCACTTATAATCAACCTTCCTCAATATTGGAGGTGACATCAATAATTTCTTCAATCTTTGCATTGCCTGAATATGCCTTTGTTCTTATTTAAATCGGTAGTCCTTGCGTAACAGTTCATATAATGGATCCGCTATGTGAGCATAATGAGGGATCCAGATTCGATAAAATACACATGCACCCAAAACCCTGCGAACCTCTGTTAAAGAATCACAATCCTCTTTCATCCTTCCAATTGCATCAACTTTAGACGGATCTGGTTTTCTTCCGTAAGATCCACATAAATGTCCAACAATCACAACCTCTCGTACTCCAAATACAGACTTCATACCCGATAATGTAAGATGAACTTCTCCAAGCCGAGTTAAAATCTTTTCACAATCTTGTATATGATCAACAACATATTTGCGACACCCCCTCGTATCTAAAGTTTCATCCTTGTCTCCTTCTCTGCACCCTTTTATAGGAACATCATCCAGAAAAGGCATAGTCTTTTCCGGAATAAAATCTCTCAATACCTTATTCATCCCATTCATCATATGCGCAACTGAGTTGGTCGCGCCTTGAGGAAGAGTGCACATTCTAACCAATCCAAGTGGTGTCCTCATAGTTGTCATATCTCTACTTCCTTCGGCAAGTTGAAATTGATCATAACCTGAATACAAGTCACCCATTGAATAGATCGCCCTTCCAGCAAACGCCTCAGCAAATTCATCCACAATAGGTCTAATTCCTGCATTCCTGACAGTTACTGCATTCACCGGTTGCATATCTTGAATAAACCATAGTGACCCATTCTTCTTAGGTACCGTAAACCATCGACTAGAATATGGCGCAAACGAGGGTTCCAATATTTTTATCTTTATCTTTTCTTTTAATAGTTCAACCAATTTAGGTAAATGTGCCCTCGGTACTGGAATCGGTCTTAGATTCCAAAGTACATGTGGTACAGTGAAGATAACCATAGGTGTTACAATATTTTGATCCATACACCCAATTTCATGAGATTCGAAGGCAAACGATCTACCTTGTTTAGCCAACATCTTTTTGAAGCAAGTAATTTCCTCCGGTAATAAAGAACCATCAGAACCAATCTTCAATTCTTCAAAAGTCTCTTTAGTAAACTGGTGTCCAATACTCATTGGATCTCTTAAACTTGCTTCTTTTGATGCTTCTCCCATTTGTTCTTTAGAATCTTCTGGTAATGGTCCGGCAACAGGCTTTACCTTCTTATCTACCGTTTTATATCTCGTCTCTACAGTGACTTCTGGTGCTTGAAAAGATTCAAGTACGGTATAAACCTCTCTTGAATGAATCTCAACAATCTTATCATTATCCCCTAACCCAATAGATGTAATCAATTCCAATGAAACTTCCAGTCCATTTTCTTCATAAACACCTAAAATCCTCTCATCATCTTGCAATGTACCTAACTTGCATAATTGTCCTTCAATATCATATAATCTTTTTCTTTCTTTTCTTTTAAAATCATCAACTTTCTTATACATAATATTTCCATTCTCCAATATATCAATAAAACTCGCATCAAAGGCACCTTCATCTCGCGGGAGTACCTCCTCTTTTGTACCTCCATAATCTCACTTTACAGTGGTACCTCTCCAAAATCCTTAAATCGTTCAACAATCTTTGGCATTGGTTTCTCCCTCAACCTATCTCGATTCTGTTCATGGTTAGGAGGTTCTGTTAGAAATTGTACAGCTTTCCTCCCATCTTCGCTCCGTACCCTTGCATAAGTAGAACCATCGTCAAGTACTTTTGTTTCCATCCGTGTTGTCGTAATATAAGGTTGTCCTAAAATCAACGGATAAGATGTTGTATCTTGAACATAGAAATGTTGCTCCGTCGCAACATCCCCAATCCAAATTTTGACATCTAGACAAGCTCCATATTATTCGCCCCGTGTGTTATTAGCTACTCGTATTGCCCATCCATGTTCCATATCAATTGGCCATTTTTGCTTCTTATAAAGATCTTTAGACATGAGATTCATTTCAGAACCATGGTCGACTAAAGCAACAATTAATTCTTCTATATCTCCTACTTTCACCAATACCTCAGTAGTTGCCCTTGGCCAATGCTTTCGAGTATTATGGTTCAAAGTTTCCATTTCTTTGTCACTAGAATCTTCGAAACGTACTCGTTGATAATACCCATTCTTTTCATTTGTTGGTTGCTTGTAATCAATATCAACCTCTTCTTCATCTCTATATATTCTTGCATCAATAGCATGACTCATTCTAGTTTCGCCCATTAATTGCCTCTTTTACTTAATGCTGTCAATGATAACATCATGAAACTCTTTCTTTACAATTCTCAAAACTTCTTTCAATGTGAATTCCACCTTAGCGTTTAATATACGTTCTTCCAACACCTTTTTCAAATTTGTCGCCGCTTCAATGTCAGAAAGTTGCTTATAAGCAATTGATTTGCCTTTATCTTTTGTCTCCTTTGTTTTTTCTTCCAATGATGTTGAGGTATCCTTTACAGATAATTCTTGTGAAGCTGCCTCCCGAGCCTTGTCTCCTCGAGTTTGCCTCTTAGAAGAATTTCCTTCTCTATTATCATCAAAATTCCCTTGTCTCTTTTCTTCCATTAAAGCTACATGTTGGCTCTTAGCAATATATGCATGAACTGAAAGAGACTCAATAGGATCCCCCCAACCTGTTCTACCTGATATTGTAGCTGCTGTTCTCAATAACGCTTCTCGAGGTAATTTCCCTTCTTGCATTGTAGAAACGGCAGAAGCCCAAAACTCACTAGTTTCCGTACTTCCACCAATTTCATCATCTACTCTAGCACCATAACTTGCACTTTCTCGTGCTGCTGTTTCATGTTCTTTTAGGTAATCTTGAACCAATGCTCTCATTCCTTCCTTGCCAAAATTGGTTTGAAGAAGATTATCTCTATCTTTTAATGCTATCTTCCCATCTTTCCAGTAAATAATTCCCTGCCATATCATATTATTAAATTCATTGGAATCTTTTCTAGTGTGTGAAGTATCATCACACCAAATGCATCTTTGTACATATCCTTATTTTGAAACATTCTTTGAATTGTTTATAGAAGTATTTTCTTCAAGTCTTGCCAATTTGATTTGAAGATCTCGTATTCCTCATATAATTTCTTCCATCTCCATATCTACCTTCTTTGATAAGGATGTCGAAGGTTGAACTGTAGGCATTGTTGGTGGTGTTGTACGTACTGGAGCTTTAGGTGCTTGTATTGTTTTCGGAATATTGCTCCTATCCTTCCTCCTTTCTCTTTTTGTAAACAACCCCACCGCATCTTCAACGTTCTTCTACTTCGTTGTCAATTCTTCATCTTCTTCTTTGTCTTCAAGAAGGAGTTACAATTTCCCTTGCAATTCTCCATCAGCAGCTTGAAGAAATAGATCAACTTTGTTTGGCTCCAATGTCAATTTTTCTACCTTCGACAATTGAGAGTACTGCCTCTCAAATTTCCTTAGTAGCTTTGTTGCTTGCAAATTCTTATTGGACCGTTCAATCCATTCCAGAAACAGCTTCTTAGTAACGCGATCAGCATCTTTCAAGAAATATTCGTCTTTCAATGCATGTGAAAAAACCTCCCATGAATTCCCATAACGATCTGTAATCGATGTAATGTGGTCTCTTATCTCCGGTATCATGGCAAGTCCAAATAGTTCAACCATTTTTTTCTCAGAAACCCGATTTAATTCTATTTCACGAACATAACATCTTAAATGCCTTGAAATATTCCTTCCATCAAATTGATCAATTTTATTGACCACTGCTTGCAATGCTCTGGTTGCCAAAGCTTCCTTTTGATCATTGCTTTGCTGTTGCTGCATTGATAATGAGAAGGCTTGAAACATACTAGTAATAGACGGATCCATGTGCATACCTTGTCCTTTAGAAGAATCCCCACCAGAAACTCCTCCCAAAGATCCTTCAAAATTTTTATTTTCGTTTTCCATAAAATAAAGATAAAATCAACCGAAATCCAATACCTTCTACCTCAAGCTTTCACGTCGGGTTCAGCACTTTTATTGTATTACGTGCTTTTCTGCTCGAGAACACGCCGGACGTCTGGCTATAGAAGGTAGTATGGAGATTCGCCAATAGTCAAGCAGTCTATCAGTTTTTGACTGTTAGAATATAAACGACTGTAAGAATATACCATAAATCTATACGGATGCCCTTCGATTGCTCACCAAAGTCCTTTTTGTCCCGGCCGGTAGGTCTCTAAACGTTACAGAGAACCTCGAACAATCCAAACTGTTAATCTTTGATACCGCTTTGTACATACAATCTTGTATCCACTAACTGTCTTGTTAGATTAACCTAATAAATTTCATTCACTCCGCATAGTCAATCCTATAGACACACTTTTAATTCTTCAATCTCAGATGTAATTTGATTTCACAAAATAGTCAAGAGTAATCAAACTCACTTCATTAAAAATCACGATTCACCATTACAACACTGACTTCAGCAACGATTGCTTCAGTCTTCCCAAAACCCTATGAAGAAAAAAAATCCAATTCTCTGTGTTCTTTCCTCGCCCGAAGCATGAAGCTTGCTCTCCCCCCCGATCTTAAAAAACCTCCCAAAAACTTATTCTCCGACTAACCTTATCCTCTGAATTTCCTCAATCTTTCGTCTTGGATCCGGAATTGGCTCCCACCGTCAGAGCTTTCTCCTCCGTTTTTACCTTTAAGAGATCCATTTACCGAAAACAACGTTCCCTGAAACGGCACAGAGAATAGGACAGCCTGAAACAGAATCAAAACCCCGTACTCGAGTCCACATCGAGTCGATCGACCAATTCAGGTCTCATATTGGGTAAGATGCTCGTAGTAACCTAGATGTTCGTGTAATTGGGTCAAATTGGCCCTCGCATCAGATTGGCTAAGAGGCTCGTAGTAAGACCTAGATGTTCCTATTATTGGATCAAATTGGTCCTTGGCGTCAGACTCGCTGAGGCCCGTAGTAAGACCTGGATTTTCTCGTAATTAGACTGCATTGGGTTGCCCGACCAAAGCACGTCTCATATTGGGTAAGAGGACCCGGATTGGATTCTTGAAATTGGATCCAATTGGCTCTTCGAACGAGGCTCATCCGTTGTGTGAATTAGTCCTTTTTCTTCCTGCTGACTCCCGTTATTGGAATCGAATGGAGCATTTCAGTATGCCTCGGCTGACTGTAACAGGGTGACTGAACCTGGCCACTCAGTATTTGCACTGGAGTTGGTTGTTGCTTCCAATATTCGAGGTAACTGAACATTAATAAAAGTCTCCTTTCTTTATATTTTCACGGTATACTCGTGTTACAACACGACAACGTACTCGTTGATTATACCCATTCTTTTCATTTGTTGGTTGTTTGTAACTAATATCAACCTCTTCTTCATCTCTATATATTCTTACATCAATAGCATGACTCATTCCAATTTTGCCCATTAATTGCCTCTTTCGCTTAATGCTATCAATGATAACATCATGAAACTCCTTCTTTACAATTTCCAAAACTTCTTTCAATGTAAATTCCACCTTAGCATTTAATATTCGTTCTTCCAACACCCCTTTCAAATTTGTTGCCGCTTCAATGTCAGAAAGTAGTTTATAAGCAATTGATTTGCCCTTATCTTTTGTCTCCCTTGTTTTTTCTTCCAATGATGCTGAGGTATCCTTTACAGGCAATTCTTGTGAAGCTGCCTCCCGAGCCTTGTCTCCTCGAGTTTGCCTCTTAGAAGAATTTCCTTCTCTTGTATCATCAAAATTTCCTCGTATCTTTTCTTCCATCAAAGCTTCATGTTGGCTCTTAACAATATATGCATGAACTGAAAGAGACTCAACAGGATCCTCCCAACCTGTTCTACCTCGTAATATAGCTGCAGTCCTCAATAACGCTTCTCGAGGTAATTTCCCTTCTTGCATTGTAGAAATGACAGAAGCCCAAAACTTACTAGTTTCCGTACTTCCAACGATTTCATCATCTACTCTAGCACCATAACTTGCACTTTTTCGTGCTGCTGTTTCATGCTCTTTTAAGTAATCTTGAACCAATGCTCTCGATCTTCCTTTGCCAAAATTGGTTTGAAGAAGATCCTCTCTATCTTTTAATGCTATCTTCCCATCTTTCCAGCAAATAATTCTTTGCCGTATCATATTATTAAATTCATTGCAATCTTTCCTAGTATGTGAAGCGTCATCACACCAAATGCATCTTTGTACATATCCTCATTTTGAAACATTCTTCAAATTGTTTGTAGAAGTATTTTCTTCAAGTCTTGCCAATTTGATTTGAAGATCTCGCATTCTTTGTATAATTTCTTCCATCCCCATATCTACCTTCTTTGATAAGGATGTTGAAGGTTGAACTGTAGGCATTGTTGGTGGTGTTGTACGTACTAGAGCTTTGGGTGCTTGTACTGTTTTCGGAATATTGCTCCTATCCTTCCTCCTTTCTCTTTTTGTAAGCAACCCCATCGCATCTTCAACGTTCTTCTACTTCGTTGTCAATCCTGCAACTTCTTCTTTGTCTTCAAGAAGGAGTTCCAATTTCCCTTGTAATTCTCCATCAGCAACTTGAAGAAATAGATCAACTTTATTTGGGTCCAATGTCAATTTTTCTACCTTCTATAATTGAGAGTACTGCCTCTCAAATTCCCTTAGTAGCTTTGTTGCTTGCAAATTCTTATTAGGTCGTTCAATCCATTCCAAAAATAGCTTCTTAGTAACGCAATCAGCATCTTTCAAGAAATATTCGTCTTTCAATGCATGTGAAAAAACCTCCCATGAATTCTCATAACGATCTGTAATCGATGTTATATGCTCTTTTATCTTCGATATCATGGCAAGTCCAAATAATTCAACCATTTTCTTCTCAGAAACCCGATTTAATTCCATTTCACGAACATAACATCTTAACTACCTTGAAATATTCCTTCCATCAAATTGATCAATTTTATTGACCACTGCTTGCAATGCTCTGGTTGCCAAAGCTTTTTTTCGATCATTGCTTTACCGTTGCTGCATTGATAATGAGAAGGCATGAAATATACTAGTAATAGACGGATCGATGTGCATACCTTGTCCTTTAGAAGAACCCCCACGAGAAACTCCTCCCAAAGATCCTTCAAAATTTTGATTTTCGTTCTCCATAAAAATAAAAATAAAATCAAACAAAATCCAATAGCTTCCACCTCAAGCTTTCACGTCAGGTTTACTACTTATGTCGTATTACATGCTATCTTGCTTGAGAACGTGTCAGGCGTCTGTCCGTAGGAGGTAGTATGGTGTTTTGCTAGTACTCAAGCAGTCTATCGGGTTCTTGACTACCCAAATACAATCTATATCAGATTGCAATGTAAAAGCTTAATTCCAATATAAAACACCCAGAGACCCTATATAACTTCAATCTCTTTTTTTATTTTTATTTTATTTTATTTATTTTATATTTTTTATTTTATCTTTATTATTAATTACCTTAATCCTAGATCGTTGTCGGGGTAGAGAGGTTTTGCCTCAAAAAAGCGCTAGGCTTTTGGCTATCACTAATTGCTCAATCAAGCTTAAAATAAGGAAACCCTAATTTTATATATATAAGTTCTACTTTTGGGACAATTACACTAAATACTTAAGTCTTAAATAACCAACAACACCCAAAATATGGTAGAAGTACTCTAAAACCTTGTATATCTTTGTGTGGAAAATTACCCGAACCTCAACACCTCATAACACTTGATCCAACCGTCCAAACAAGATCAAAATTTACATGAAGTACTGATATGTTGTTATTAATTTTTATAACAAATTTCAACCGCAAATTCGTCGTGGATCTTGAGATATCTTCAAAGCCCTAATAGTCGCTTCAAACCCTAATCTTTATATACTCGCGTGCAATTTTCTTTATATCTCACAAACCATAAGTCCAAATGCCACGAAACTTGTATACATAGCTTCTTAACACAAAGTTTTACATTCTTCCAAATTTTGAGCCAAAATTTCTTTCGAAACTCAAGTTATGGCTCCTAACACTACTTTAAACAAAACCGCTCACTTACTGCCTTTGATTTGAATGCGCTGTCTTTAACTCCCTATAACTCCTTCACATAAACTCCAAATGCAAAATTTCCTTCGCAAAAGATGTATGGCTTAAAGTTGCCCTTTCAGTTGCACCCTCTGATCGCCAAAAGCTTTTGTAAGACTCCTCTTAAACTCAAAAGTGTAACAATAGATCTCAAATTGACACCTTAACTTGAAACGGCTATAACTTATTCACCCTAACTCCAAATCCTATAAATTTTGCACAAAAATTGTAGAAAAAACCCTAAACTTTACAACCCAAGCCTCTGATTTCCTAATGGCTTCTTTGAAGTCGCCGAAACCCTTATCAAGGTCGCGGGCAGCCTCCTAAAAGTCCATTGGGGATGAAGATTTCGACCAATGGAGATGAAGATCCTTATTTCTACCTTCATCCAACCATGCCTTGGTTTCATCCCTCCCAATTAACCTCCTATTAGTTTAAATTTTCATCTTTAAATCTTCTCAAGGCTTTATACTTAATATTAAGGTTCTATAACTTTTATATACTATAATCAAACTAAGTAAGGAAAATAAAATAAATTTTTTTCATACCAACTCTTTTTAATTTAATCTATTATCCACTCTAACATTCATTTAGATTTATTAATATTTAATGTGTTCTAACTAATTTTTATATATTATAAGCATTTACACTACAACACCGTGAACTTCGACAAGCTGTGATCCTCAATCTGTCCTTTCGACTTGTTGTAAAATATCTATCGCTAGTGTCTCTGTAAGCCCTTTCGAATGCTCAAGAAGTTTGAGTTCAACCCCGCTTACAGATTGTGAGGCTATGCTGCAATCCGCACCGATGTCCCTTGACCGCTCGCCGATATTCTTCTTATTCCTATCGGTAGGTCCCCAATTATCATAGAAACCCTAAACAAACTCCAACTTGCCAACTCCCAATACCTCTTTAAACTGTTGGCAGATATCTTCTATCCTTACAATCAGATTAACACAACCACGCATGCATTCAGCATACTCAACCTTCTAAATAATTCTGAATTTCAACCACAGAAGTATCTCCCATTCCATCAACAATCAAGAGTACCAGCCTTTCCTCTCTTACAGAAAAATCCAGTTCACCAATACAACACTGACTTTCAGCAATGATTGCCTCAGTCTTCTCAAAACCCTATGAAGAAAAAAAAATCTCAATTCTCTGTCTTTTTTTCCCCAAGCATGAAGCTAGCTCTTGGACCCTTAAAACCCTAATTCTTTTTTTTTTTTTCGAAAGCATGAAGCTAGCTCCTTGATCCTTAAAACCCTAATTCTCTCCTTTAACCCTAAGAAGATCCTATTCTTTTGCCTTGGACTTTTCGAATTAGAATAGTCGATGGAGCTTTCTCTCCCATTTTTACCTTTAAGAGATCTTTTTACCAAAAGGACGTTCCCGGAATGGCACAAAGAACGGAACAGCCTAAAATGAAATCGAAGCCCCGTAATTGGACCGCATTGGATTGCCCAACCAAGTTAGGTCTCATATTGGGTAAGAGGCTCGTAATAGGACCTGGATTAGAGGTCTTCTGAAATTGGATCCAATTGGCTCTTTGAACCAGGCTCACCCATCGTTGAATTGATTTTTTTCCTTTTTGCTAACTCCCCTTATTGGAATCGAACGGAGCATTTTGTTACTGGTGAGTATGCCTCGACTGAATGTAACGGGGTGACTGAACCTGGTCTCTCATTATTTGCACTGGAATTGGCCACCGCTTCTAACACCCAAGATGATTAAATATTAATAAATCTTCTTCATTTATATTTTCATCATATACACGTGTTACAACACGACACCGCGTAATGAGTTGTATACGCTTTATAAATGACTCTATAAGTCCATTTTGAGCATGTTCATATGGAACACAATATGTTAATTCGATTCCTGTTGCAGTACAATAGTCTTCAAAAGACTTTGATGCAAATTCTTTTACATTATCCATACGCAATGTTTTTATAGGATAATCAGGAAAATGTGCCCGAAAGTAAATAAGCATAGATATAAGATTGGCAAATACCATGTTTCGAGTTGATAATAATGAAACATGTGGTTGTTTATCTGATGCATCAACAAGGACCAAAAAATAACGAAATGGTCTTGATATTGGATTAATAGGACCACAAATAACACTATGCAATCTTTCAAGCATTGGTGGTAATTCTTGTGGAAGTTTCCATATTGAAGGCAGAGTAATCATTTTACCTTGCACGCATGCATGACATAATTCCATAGAGTCTACATCTATAGGCTTTAAATTGAGCGCAGTTATACATGGAATGATCTTTCTAAATAATGTGGATCTTGGATGTCCCAATCTTCCATGCCAGAGAAAAATACGACTCTCTAAGATAGATGATGTAAAATTAAATATAATGGGAGGCCGAATCACAATTCGATATAAACCATTTTTTATAGAAAAATCTTTTTCAACAACTTTATGGTTCTTCGCAAGAACCAAAACTTCTTTTCTATTTAAAGTGGTGATCGAGAGGTGATAACCATTATTATGCACATCTCGGTAGCTGATCAAACTCTGAAGTACTGAGGGTACAAACATCGCATGTTTATATTTTATGATGGAATCCACAAGTAATTTTGCCATCACTATGCCCTCTTGGAAACAAAATGCATTTGCTCCAGCCATGGTTATCATATTTTTAGTTTGCCAAGTTGAAGATTTTTCAATAAAAAATCGTCTATCTCGCAAGATAGTATGTATTGTTGGAGAATCAATGAGAGCATCATTTGATTCATCATTAGAGGTTCTATCAATCATATAAGCCTCTAAGTCATCAACACCAATTGAATCCATGGACGCATCCATGGTATGAACTTCACGAGCCTCAGCTCGTAATTTCTTATTTTTTTTGGAACATTTTAATAAAATATTTTGAAGTACGATACGCATGTGCTAAATGTCCAATCATTCCACATTTATGGCAAGAATGCATCTCTGATTTTTATTTTCTACTATAATTAATAGTAGAACATTTATTCTTTCCATATGGATAGAAATGGTCTTGACTATGACTACCTTGATACTTATGAGCACGTTTTCCATGTTTATATAATTTCTTTTTAGACTTTGAAATATTAAGTGCATGAGATTCAGGAACTGTAGTTCCAATAGGACGAGCTTTCGCATTGCTCAAGAGTAGCTAATTTTGCTTCTCCTTAAGAAGTAGATAGGACATGAGATCTGAATGACTCTGAAATTTCATGTTCATGTATTGTTGTGCAAGTACAGCAGATGCAGGAGGAAATGTAGAGAGAATTTTCTCAATCATTTCTTCTTCAGAAATGCTTTATCCACATAATCGTAATTGTGAGACAATACTATACATTTCACTATTGAAAGCATTTAAATTTGGAAAATCTAAGATACGTAAATGTGTCCAATTATGACGTGCACGTGGAAGAAAAATGGTCTTTTGATGATCAAACCTAGATTTAAGATTCTTCCAAAGTTCTGCAGGGTCTTCCATTTCCAAATATTGATGTTGTAATGCGGGTACAAGATGACGAGGAAAGAAAAGAAGTACTTTTCAACGAATAGCAGGAGATATAGAAATACTTATTGTATGAGATTCTTCAAACATAATGGCATCCGAGAGTTGTTCTGCAAATAAATTTGCATTTGCCATTTTTACCCATAATAGATAATTGTTTCCATCCACAGTCAATGGTGGAAATAAAAGAGCTTGAAAATGTTGGGATATACTAGTAATAGTAGGAACCATAGTAGAAGCAGTTGAAGATGTTGAACCACTCATTATAAATAAATCTGTAAAGAAAATACAAGATCAAGTAGAAAAGTTGAATAAAACGTACCTTAAAATATAAAGTCAAATAAAATGATAAACTTGAATTTGACAAAACTAAAATATATATATAAATATATATATTTTAAAGAGAAAGAATTGTAGATTAAGGCAGCAGAACAACAATAAAACGGCGGCAGCAAGTAGCAATAGGGCGGCAAGGTGGTAGCGACGGACAACAGCGGACAGCAGCGGCAGGCGGAGGCGGGTAATGGCGGACAGCAGCGGCTGGCAACAGCGGACAATGGTGGGCGGAGGCGACGAGCGACGGGCGGCAGCGGCAGCGACGGATTCGACGTCTGTTTGACACCTGTTTGGTGACAGTTTGGCATCTGTTCGGCAGCAGTTTAGAGTACAGCAAGGAGCAAGGAGCAAGGAGCAAGCAGAGGGTGGAGTTGGACTGGATCAAGTATTCAAAGCAAGTAAGGCAGAGAGTAAAACAAGTGCTCTAAGCAAGCAGCTAATGTGTGAGGGGCCAGCAAGAAGAACAAGATCATGACCCAAACACTAAACAAGGGTAGCAACAAGTTTGAAGAGTCAAAGACTAGAGCAAAAAAAAAAATTGTGATAGTGCGTAGAAGAGAATCATGTTGATAATGTGTTGAGAATGTTTAGAAAGATACAAGAGTAATAGTAAGTCATACACACACACAAGTAGTAGTAAGTCATACACTCATAAGGGTTTCTAAAGAGAGAGAGCTTCACACATACAAAAATCTATTGATCTGGTTGTGTCTCGTACACAAGAAGAGAGAAGATAAGAGGATGAACAATACTTTTCTACTAGACTCTTAATACTGTAGCTACAGTAATTATTATAGTCTACAATAAATATTATGGAGAGCGTCGACTACATTTAATGATCTTAACAGGAATGATAGATTTCTCGAGCATAGACTTTTCGTATAAAGTAGTGATAATAGGGATGAAGAACGGGGTGAAGAACGGGGTGAAGATTTACCCTATGAACATCTCGGGGTTGGATTTAAGGCTTGATATTCTAAGACTTTGTCTTCATATTTCTATTCTATTAGCACGATTAAGTGTAGGTGGCACAATTAAGTATTTACCTACTTCAAACTAGATCCTAACTTAAACTTTGATTTATTAATTAACTTGCTGAGCTTTGTGTCCTAAGAGGTTTGGCTGCTCTAAACATATAACTAGTTTAAAGTAGTGACAGTACTTGCATGCCAAGGATAATATCAACAAAAATATTCTTCTATTTGTCTTTCAATTTCATTTGTGAAGAAAATATGGTAGAAAGCTATGTAAAAAATTAAAGTTGTTGAAGATTGAAATTAATTTTTTATTTAATTGAGGTATAATTGAATCAAATTATCTTTACAATAATTCCAATCAAGAAAATTTGATAATAAATTGTCAAACTTTTTTAAATTTATGAAAGATTATATTTCAAAATTTAAATTAATTTTATAAAAATTCAATTAGTTGTAGAACTTATTATTATACTTTTATATTCTTTTTACATATCAAATATATCTATGTACAAACACGAGGACCATTTAGGTCTACAATTGAAGCTAACTTCTCACATATTGAATTGGATAGAATTGGTTCATGTCCATATAACTAGTAAGAAGTATAAGTTGATAAAGATGCTTGTCTATTGAAGCAATGATACATTACAATCTATAGCAACATCAAGTCTGAATTACAATGGTTGTTAAGAAGTAATCCATACTTTTGTAAACTATATTTAATAATTTGAATAATCTGCTTAGCTAGGTAATTTGCTTTAGGATAATTTCTAAATGAGGTATAATGGCATATTAAAGCTTTAGCACATAAAGCTTCAAGCATTCCAAGAAACTCACTTCCATGATCCATTAAGACTTCAATAAGTACTCCAAAATATGTCGGTACTTGATTAAGAAAAACCATAGATGAAGAGTTTTGAAGTAAAGCCACAAGTTCAATCTACTTTCTAAAAAGCTCTACCATCATCAAGACGTATTTAGCTCCATGTGAGGTAACAATAAGTAGTCTAGTTAAGTCCAAAGACCAATAATAATACAAATCCATAATAGATAATGGCTTCAACTGAGATTATAAGGTATTAAAGCTTGATCTAACTCAATTACATACTTTACAGTGAGAAACATATGTGGCTACTTGATAATACATACCACTCTACAAATATTGATTGCACAACATAGAATGTATGTGACATACTTCAAAATATTTAAGTTCTTAGTATACTTGTAATATTAAGAAAACTCCTTGCTCTAGCCTTGAAACTATGTGCCTAATTCTATCATGCCAAATAAAAATAACAAATTATTCTCCTAAAAAAATCTTATTATTTAGTAACTAATCCTATCTCATTCTATATTATAGATAGTTAAAAGAAATATTCTTTATTGAAGTTTGTACAAGATTGCAAGATCTTTTTATATATTACTAATCACTTGATTCTTGTCTAATTCCTTGTCTAAATTTTGATTAAGAACTATGGTTATAGAACCTAATAATAAATTCATATATGTAGCTATATGCCATCTAAATACTACCTTTCAATTACAATCTCTATGATATAGAACTCATCTTCAGTCTTCTTTTGAAGGACATAAATTATAAGAAAGTCCATTGGCATCCAAATTGGTAATGCTTGCTCAATGTACAATCTCAAAGTTATATTTTTGAAGCAAAAAAGTCCATCTTAGAAGCTTTTCAATAAGCTTGTTTGATTTTGTAAGCCCTTTGAAAGGTTGATAGTTAATTACCAATATAAAGTCTTAATCACACAAATAAAGTTGAAAATAAGCAATGGCCCAAACTACTACAAAAGCTTCTCATTCATAAGATGAGTAATTTGACTCCACATTATTATTACTTCTAAAAGAAAATACAATAACATATTTCTATCTTATATCATCTTTCTATGTTAAGACTACTTTCAATCCTATTGCACTCCAATCTATATGTAGTTGGAAAGATCTATTAGCATCTAGATATTAAAATATTAGAATTGAATCCAACTTTTGCTTCAATGTATCAAATGTATATTATTGCTCATGATTCCAAGTCCATGGTTGATCTTTACATGTGAGAATAGTTAAAGACTTGGTAATGATACCATAATTTTTAATAAACCTTCTATAGTAATTTGTCAATCCTAAAAAAACTTGAAGTTGAGAAATATTACTTTGTGTGGAAATATTTTATAAGGTATCTATTTTTGCTTATTTTATGTCAAGACCTCCCTAAATAATCATGTGATCTAAGTATGGTAATTGTTTTTAGAAGAATTTATATTTTCTATGATGCAAGCATAATTTCTATTGCCATAATTGCTCAAATAGTATTTATAAATGGCTTACATGATATTATAGGGTGCTACTACAAATGATAACATCATCAATGTAGCATCTAGCAAATAACAAGTTAGATAAAACTTAATCAATTATTTATTGAAATTCAATTGGTGCATTCTTCATACCAAATAGAAGGAACTTTCAATAATAGAATTGACCTTTATCATCTTGACTAACTTTCTAAAATGCTATCTTTATCTCATCATCAATAAATAATGGTAATTAATAATATTAGAACTTAAATCCAATGACCATTGTTCTCTAACCTCAAAGTACTTACATGGTCATAAAAATACTTTTGAGCAATAAAATATATGCTCAAAATCTATACTAAAGTATTGAGATTCATAGCTTGGCCTAGAAAAAAAATAATGTTGTACTTCAATAAAATTATAAGTAATTATGGTGCTAATTAAAAATCCTATCACATATTTATTTTTTTTGATATTAAGTTTGTTATAGGTTTTTGAATTGACATTCCAAATTAAGTCAAGTCCACATGCTTGAAATACAAATGATGTTAAAAATGTTACAAATGTAAGAAATACACTATGAGGTGCCTCCATCTTATTAATCAAGCTAAGAAGAGATTTATTTAATTTGGTGAAAACCTAAAAAAATTGATTATCATCCTAGATATCATCAATATGGCATCTAAGAAATAATTTAATTCTAAAAAGTATTATTATAAGTACGTGAAAGAATGCCAAATTGGTCCAAATCAAATGAGGTTGATGGACATAGGAGTCCAAAGCCATAATATCCATAAAGGTTCAAAGATTAAGGAATTAATTAATGTATTGATAAAATTTCATCACTTATATTTGAATGTCACTCAATAATATTATATTTTCAAAAATGTATTCAAATAATGTGATTTGATGTATAAACCATGGTTGTGTAAACTTCATCAAATCTCTAAATAAATTGGATTAAAGTTCATTTAATCTTTGACTTGCTCCAATACATGGATGACTTTGATAAGGCCATCCAATAATCAATAGTTCATATTACCTAATCTCCTCTAATCCTCATCACTAACGAGGGTAATATTATGAAAAAATTAGTTAAAATATCCAAGAATGATAATTGATTGTAATTATTTAGGATACATAAGCAATAAACTTTGGAGATGATGAAACATGACCGGATTCTCTAAGGTCTAAAATCTTACTAAATCTATAAGAACAAAGACCTCGATATAAGATAAGATCAAGTACATCAAAATAAAAATAAAAGTAACTAAACGGAATGGAACATGAAAGACAAGATTAAATAAAAGAAAATAGACCCAAATAAAATAAAATAAAATAAAATAAAAAAACCAAAATTTACTAAAAAAAAAAGAATCTTCAGCCATACTTGACCAAATGTCCAAATGATCTTAGTCAGTTCTATTTATATTCTATTTAATTATCTTCGAACTTTCTAAAATATCTATAATGGTGGGCTCTAAAATAATAACTGCCCTTCTAAAAGACTTTAGAAATGGGCTTTACCATGATAACCACCCTAAGTCTTTTTAGAAGATTCTATAGTGAATCTTACATGAATCATTATTCTAACCTCAATTCTAGAAGCTTTTCAAAAATAACTCCACTACATATTTCTATATGCGAATAATAAAAACATCCTATCCATACTCTATAAAAGCTAATTTTCTTTCATTAATGCAAAACGTTGTCGTATTATAACATGACTATATGGTGAAAGATAATAATATAGATCTTATTATAGAAGAGCCAAATTAAAAGATAAAGTATAAAAATATGGATAAAAAATAGGAAGGTAGTAAAACTTTTAGTAATACTACTGCCTTTTTAAAAAAGTGGCTTCTACCTACTTTATAAGGCCATAAATAATACAAAACAAGGTAGATTAGAAAAATAAAAAATATAAATATATGTAGGAGGAAGCTAGAAGTTGGTTTTAGTAGAATTCACCTCAAATGGGACAAAAATTGATACTCAGAGAAGTCCAGTTATCAACTAGGATCGAAATCAGATCCCAAGGCACAAAACCACGCATCAACAACGATTTTGGGGTTCTTTTGGAGATCAAAGAAAAGGATCTAGGAGTTGACTTGATGATGTTTCTTTGAGCTTTAATTTAGAGTGATTTGATTGTGTATTAACTTTGTAAGAGTTTTACAAAGTCATGGTTTTTTTTGAGTGACTTTAGATTTGTGAAATAAAATGGGTGATACTTTTTAGAGTATTTCATAAGTTTGGCAATAGATCTATAGATATAAATTTTAAGGTTTGTGGGTGTAGTTGTAGTTGATATGTGTTGTGAATTTGGACTTGATCAAACGATTAGATTGAAAAGCATGAAGGTTTTTGTGGATTAGAGTCTCAAAATTTAGAGTTTTGAAGACCAATGAGGTTTTCTTAGATATTTATCAATTTCTTTGTTAGATTGAAGCCAATTTTTTTTGTAGAGATAGTTAGCTTGATTTCTACCAAGTATATAAAGTTTGGAAGTAAAATAATAATTCAATCAAGAGTAATTTGCTCTAGGAGATTTACATTAAGGTTAGAAAAGGAGGCCGGCCAACAACCGAGCATATTTTTGAGGTTATCATCTATTTGATAATTTTGATCCTTTTCAATTTTTTTTGTACTTATTGTCAATTTAATTGTTAAGAAGTGTGAAAAAATTGAGTTAAAATCAATAGTTGATTTATTAGTTATTGAGGTTTAAATTTGCTATAATAATTACTTGAGATTGGTTAGGATTTGATTAAGGTTTGTATAGGATTTGATTAGGATTTATTTAGGATTTTTTCTAGGATTTAATTAGGATTTATTTAAGATTGATTATAATTTATTTAGGATTTGACTAAGATTTATTTAAGATTTGATTAAGATTTAGTTAGGGTTAGAATTTGATTAGGATTAAGATTTGATTTGGTTAAGAATTTGATTTGGATTTCTTTAAAGTTCTTTAGGATTTCTTTGTATTTTTTTATGATTTATTTCAAAAATAAAAAAATTAAAATTAAATAATAATAATAATAAAAATAATAATAATAATAATAATAATTAGACTTAATTAATGCTTGATTATGGTTGTTAAACTTCTATAGTAATTTATATACGATTTTATTAGAGTAGTTAGGACTTATTGTTATAAATTCCTTTTATCTTCCACAACCAAGTACTCAACGCATTTTTAAGCAAGATTTTACATAATATGATAATATCTTCATTTTGCTTCTGATGGTATTTTCAAATGGTTTTTTGACAATGAATGAGGTTTTGTACAGGTTCTCACATTACATAATAGATGGAATAATCTTTCTAAAAAACTTTGTATTGAAATTACAAATATTAATTGCTACAGCAAAGGTAACAATAGTCTAAACTACTATCTACTTTGTACTCTTATTGGTCATCAATTTCCACCAATGGTGGCAATAGTGGTTAGTATTGATCCAAAAAGTGCCTTGGTCCAATGTAAAATTCCTTGAGCTTCAAAACATGGAAGACCAGATGGATCCGAATATGTGGCAAAAGCTTGAGGCAATATACAATATCAAAAATTACTACAAAAATAAAAAAATAATCCAAGCCATTAAGATCTTAGCTTATAAACTTGGGTTGATGTAACAATTAGAAGGTTGGTATTAGAGAGTAATACGTTATTATTCTTCCAAAAGATCTTATATTGTTGGTGGTTATCCGCATATTTTTTTTGTCAATTTTGTGCAATAAGGAGATGATATCATATCTCTTATAAGGTTGTTATTAGCCATTGAATAAACTCCTCCATTATTAGATTGTTGGTATTGATGGGATAATAGAGGATTGTTGGTATAATCAGATATTGACCAATATTAAAGAAGAATGGTGAATGAATAGTATTTACTTAAATACTATCTTTGTAGGTAAACTCTGACAGTGTCAAATATTCATCTCAGTTATTATGGTAAACTACCACAAATTCTTGTAGCATATTTTTAAAAATCTAATTTGCATGCTCTATTTATTCATCTATTTGAAGATAAAAGGCCATAGATATGACAAGTTATGTGCCTAGTAGCTTAAACAAGACTTATCAAAAACTCTCCATGAAGCATGGATCTTGATCTAAAATGATGACATGATGTAATCTATGGTGTCAAAAGACAGTGTAGAAGAAAACTTGTGCAAGTGATGAAGCATCAATATCAAAGCATATTATAGCTAAGTAAAGTTGCTTTGAAAATCGATCTACAAAGATATCAATTGTACTACGATTATGAGGTTACATTGGCAAATATGTAATGAAATCAATAGCTACTTACTCTCAATTTGTTACAAGTAATGGAATTGGCTACAATAATCTATGAGATGTTGTATTACATACCTTGTTACATTAGTATGATTTGTAGAAGTACATAAAACATCACAATCCAAACCTATCCAAATCCATGTCTTTGAGATTTATTTTAGAATCTTTTCTTGCCATAGGTGGTTAGATATTAAAATAGCATGTCTCTCTTAAAGTATATGCATCTGAAGTATATCATTGTCAAGTATATAAATATGCTTTTTGAAATAGAATAAGCCATCACTAAGACTGTAATCTTAATATTATACATTGCACACTTTTAGTCAATTATTAATCATTTTGATATAAATATCTTGATGCATAGATTCCTTCCATTCTTCCTTTTTGATTAGATTTGAGATGAGACTACCAATAGTAGTGATTTTTGCCTTGTTTCCTAATTTTACATTCAAATTTGGTCTCTGTGATAAACTGTCTGGCACAATATGTTGTAGCCTTTATTTGTACTCAAGCTGAATATTAAAAAGCTACAATTATTTGTTCCAACAACAATCTCATGATTTCATATTTTCTAAAATAAATTATATAGAAAAAATTGATGGTTGATTTGGACAATCGTTGGCTTCTTTTATAGATAGTATTACCACATCTTTGTAGAATATATAATTTTTAATTACTTTTAATCACTTACAAAGTAATTGTGCTTTACTCTTTTAAACTTGTGTGATTCATATGCTACAAATTGAAGGCAGCTATCAAAGTCTTGTTGAAGGATCACTCCAATAGGAAAGTCAAAAGCATCAATGTCAAGTGTACATAGAAGGTTGAAATTATACAGTTGGAATATTAGAGCAATAAAAAGTGCCTCCTTCAACCTATCAAAGGTACTTTGTTATTCCAATTTCTATTCAAATAGGGAACCTTTCTCTAATAGACTTATTAATAAGGCAACAATGTATGTAGATCATCAAACAAAACAGCAATAATATCTAGCAAGGCCTAAAAATGAGCGGATTTTAAAAGCATCCTTGAAAGTTGGCTAATTGTCACGGACATAATCATGTAAGCTAAATAATTACATATACAAATAGGTAGAAGTAAGTAAAAGTAGGTAAAAGTAAGTTAATTCTATAGTATTTAATATGAAAGCTTCCTAGAAACTTTCTAGATGCTGCTTTGACTTCATAGGTGTCTTTAATTGACTTTTTGGATTAGAAACGTGGTCAACAAGTTGGCCATGTGCCACACATGTTGTTGGCTTAAAGATCAAGCTAACTATATGGCCCACACGTAGAAAAACTTGCCTTGTAAGTCAAGGCATGTGTCCTACAAAATCAACACATATTGGAGGTCCTATAGAACGTCGCCACGTAGCCCCTAGTTAGATAGTATATATAGAGATAAGAGTGAAGGCTTCTTCACTCTTGTCAACTCTTTTCTTGCTTCTAGTCTAGTTTCAAGGGTCTCTAGTTTTCTTATCTTTTGGCAATAGCCATTCCAGTTTCTCTTTCAATATATATACTTGTTGTTATATATTTTGTTACCTCTCTTTGAATAAAGGCTCACTTGTTTGAATTGTTTATTCATCGAGTTCTTGTCCTTGACAGATTAACAAGAGTACACCTACAATATCAGAGCTTTGTCTAATCTTGATTAAGAGTAGATTATCCCTTTTGCTTGATAAGATATAAGCATATTAGAAGTTACGAATTACCCTCTTCTAAACTGATATTGTCCTTAGTATTTTCTTTGTTCTCAAGTCCTCTCTTCTATTTGTCTTGAGCTATATTAGACATCTTCTCTCTTCTAAGTGTTATCATGGCAAAACTTGTGGAAATGAACAGTGCAATGGTACAAATGCAAGAGAATTTGAGGGAGTTAATGCTTGCAATGCATCAACTTAATTTACCACCAGAAGAAGCAATAAGATTGGCAAGAAGTGAAGATATAGAAATGGTTGGAACTGCTTCAACATCTGTACCAAACCATGTCCTTTTTCTTGTGGTAGAACGTCCTTCAAATGTTAGAGAACCAAGAATCGCCTTACCCGAGAAGTTTGATGGTACCAAGTCCAAGTTTCAAGGATTTATCAATCAAGTACAACTTATGATTGAACTTCAATCCCAAAGCTATCCAACTCCAGGATCGTAAGTTAGATTCATTGCTACGCTCCTTTCAGGTTCAGCACTATCGTAGTTTTTATCTTTTCTTGAATGACGAGATCTAATATTGGATAATCTAGAGGCTTTTTTGACGGAGTTTTGATCCATGTATGGGGAACATGATGCAATTCGTGTTGCAACCAATAAGATCCATATTTTACAACAAGGCAATCGATCAGTAACGTTATACGCTTCACAATTTCGACAACTTGCAATTCATATCAAGTGAGATGATGCTGCACTTATTAGCCAATTTCTCTATGGATTACAATATGAGGTAAAAAAATTAATGCTCAACTTACCTGAACCTCAAACATTGAGTCAAGCAATTGACTTTGTTGTGAAGTGCGACAATCGCCTTTTTGAATTTTGATCTGAGAACCGTACAAGTGGACCTCAACGTTACTATAATTCAATGGCAATACCAACACCTCTTCAACACATACATTCGGAAGTAGAGGATATGTAAATTGATGCAATACATTTCAAACCTCTTATTGAGCAAGAAAAGACTCGTCGTCGTCAAGAAGAATTATGTTTATATTGTGGAGAACTAAAGCATACTACTCAACATTGTCCGAAGAAATGATGCAATCACAAAATGAGGAGTATGGCTGTGAAAGAAGACAATATGTCGGAAAACGAGTTTGTCCAGCTACAATAGAGACCGTGCGGCTGGAACCTTGTACAACATCTAGTAAAGGTCCTATTCTCTCCTCAGAGCCCTCTCCTTGTTTTACATTAAATGTTATTTTAGGACCTAAACATTACAAAGTCTCTGCCTTGTTAGATTCAAGAGCCTCAGCGTGTTTTTTAGATGAAGAATTTACTAAAAGACATAGCATATCTTTAGTAAAGAAAACTAAACCTGTTCATGTAGAAGTCATAAATAGTCGTCCATTGTCTTCTGGAGATATTACTCATGAAACCCTTCTTGTAGAAGTAATAATAAATGGTCATAATAGTTTTGTAGTATTTAATATCATTAGATCTCCCTCTAATCCAGTCATTTTAGGTTTATCGTGGTTAGAAAAATACAACCCTCAAATAGATTAGATTTATCGAACTCTTACTTTCTCTAAAAGTATAACTAATAGTGTAGTTAATCAAATAGAGAGTCATAAGTCCAGTTCAATTAAACCCGTATTTATAGGTGTAAAAACTTTCTTGCATGCTGCTATGAAAGAATCACAATATATTATTTATGCCACACCTGTTTCTACTGGCAAAAAGACTTCAAGTGGCATTCCAAGCCAATATCAAGAATTTCAAGATGTATTTGAAAAAAAAAATGCGGATACACACCCAAAACATCGTCCCTATGATTGCTCAATTGACCTTCAAGAAGGAGCACAACCGCCATTCGGACCAATCTATAGTTTATCACAAAATGAGTTGGCTGAACTCAAGGAGTATATTGAAGAAAATCTAGCCAAAAATTTCATACGCCATTCTAAAACTCCAGCAGGAGCTCCAATTCTATTTGTGAAGAAAAAAGATGGATCATTGCGGATGTGTGTTGATTATCAAAGACTCAATAAGATTACCATCAAGAATAGGTATCCACTACCTTTAATATCTGGACTTCTTGATCAACTGAATCAAGCTAAGATCTATACAAAAATAGATTTTCGGGGAGCATACAATCTAGTACGCATCAAAGAAGGAGATGAATGGAAGACTACGTTTCAAACTAGGTATGGACATTTTGAATACAACGTCATGCCTTTTGGACTTACAAATGCACCAGCACCTTTTCAACATCTAATGAATGATGTTTTTTGAGAGTTTTTAGACAATTTTATAGTCTGTTAACTATACGACATCTTGATCTATTCTAAGAATCTGGAAGAACACAAACTTCATGTTCGTCATGTGTTACAAAAATTAAGAGATGCTGGATTCTATGCCAAGATAGAAAAGTGTGTATTCTACACTACTCAAGTCAATTTCTTAGGTTACATCATTTTAAATGATGGACTTATGATGGATCCTAAGAAAGTTCAAACTATTATAGACTGGAAGATCTCAAAAACGGTAAGAGATGTCCAATGTTTTTTGGGATTTGCCAACTACTATCAGATCTTCATCAAAGACTTCTCTTGAGTTGCAGCTCCACTTACACATTTGACTTGTAAAGACAAACTCCAATGGAATCAAGAAAAGGAAGTTGCTTTTGAGTTGTTGAAGACAGCGATTGTTTCTGCACCAATCTTGTATCATGTTGATTTCTCCAAAGCATTCTTTATGGAAACAGATGCATCAAACTTTGCTCTGGGTGCGGTTTTATCACAAATGGGAATAGATGACAAACTTCATCTAGTAGCTTTTTATTCAAGAAAATTCTCAGCAGCAGAAATCAATTATGAGATCCACCACAAAGAACTTCTTGCAATTGTGGATTCTTTTGAAGAATGGCATCATTATCTAGAAGGCGCTTCTAATCCAATCACCGTGTATACGGATCACAAGAACCTCGAATATTTTATGTCAGCACGTGTATTAAATCATCGCCAAGCTCGTTGGAGCATGTCTTTATCAAGATTCGAGTCCATCATCACTTATCGGCCAGGAAAATATCAAGGTTTGTCCGATGCCTTGTCTAGACGTTCTTAACTTGCACCAAAAGAAGGAGATGCAGCTTTTGAGCAACAAAGAACGGTTCTCTTGAAGCCGGAGCAATTTCATCTTCGAGCAATAAAATCAACATTGACTGTTGATTTAACTTTTCTTAAGCAAGACCAATTAAGTATGTCTTCAGACCCTCTTGTTCATGATATCAAGAATAATTCTTCTAAATCTCATGATCTCTCTAAATTTGAATTCAAGAACAACCTACTCTATTTCGAAGGATGCCTATATGTTCAAGAAGGAGAAACACGTTTACGTGTTCTTCAAGCTCGTCACGACTTCCCAGCAGCAAGACATTTTGGATATAATAAGACTTTGGAGCTGATATCTAGGGATTTTTGGTGGCCTCAAATGTGGAAGGCAGTTAAAGATTTTATACAATCATGTGATGTTTGCTGAAGATCAAAAATTCCTCGTCATCGACCTTTGGGACTTCTTCAGCTATTACTCATTCCAGAACAATTATGGTCTTCTGTTTCTATGGACTTCATCACGGATCTTCCAATCTCAGGTTCTTATGATTCTATATTCGTGATAGTAGATTATTTTACCAAGATGGCACATTTTGTACCATGTATAAAATCTATCACACGTGAAGAAACAGCTAAGCTCTTTCTTGATAATATCTATCGCTATCATGGATTACCCAAGGATATTATATCAGATAGGGGAACTCAATTTATATCAAGATTTTGGCAGATTCTTTTCAAGATTCTTAAAGTGGATATGAAACTATCTTCGGCATTCCATCCTTAAATTGATGGACAAAAGGAGCGTGTTAATCAAGTTTTGGAGCAATATTTAAGATGTACCATTAATTACCAACAAGATGATTGGACAACTCTTTTGCCATTGGCAGAGTTTGCTTACAATAACACAGTACATTCTTCTACAAAACAAACACCTTTTTTTACTAATTATGGTTATCATCCACGACTTGATACTTTTGACTTTTCAAAAGTTGATAATCCTGCTGCAAAAGATTTGGCAATTCATTTATCAAAGCTACATGCAACAATGAAAGCATAGTTAAAAGAGGCTCAAGAACAACAAAAGGCCAATGCGGATGTCTATTGAAAGGAACAACCATCATTCGTCTTGGGTGATAAGGTATGGCTACTTCATTGCAATATCAAGACCACTCGTTCTTGTCACAAGTTGGACTATCGAAGGCTAGGACCATTTTCTATTTTTATACAAATCAATCCAGTTGCATATCATTTACATCTACCGAAGTCAATGAAAATCCATCCAATATTCCACGTGTCTCTTCTTGAACCATACAAGACAGTGGACATACCAAGAAGATGACAAGCTCCATCTCCTCCTATAGAAGTGGACAATAATGAAGAGTTTGAAGTAGAAGAAGTCTTAGATTCAAGGCGGCGCCGAAATAAATTAGAATATCTTGTCCATTGGTGCGGATATGGTATTAGTGAATGCACATAGGAGCCAATAAAGAATCTTGCAAATGCAGCAAAGGTGGTGGAGGCTTTTCATCGACGACATCCATCAAAATCAAGATGAAAACCTTCTTTATAAAAGAAACAACATCTAGGCAAGATAACATTCTACTTTCAATTCTTGTTCGTAGCTTCATTGTAGTAGTGATCCTCAGGAGATGGAGAACCAACAACCAGCGGATTTGACTCAAGAGCCTTCATTTGTTGACCTGCCGGACGAGACATTACGATTGTCACAACCTTCAAGATGATGCAATCGAGATGAAGATCTTCAAGAATGACATGTTCTTCCTCGAATAGATGGCGAGATACAACGCATTTGGTATCACGATTTGGGAAGGGACTCCCAATGTTTGGTGATTTTGCTAGAGGTAGGAACAACTCCTGATGGTGTTCCAAATATTCTATTCGAAGGAAGTTACGAAGGCCTCAACAATGATCAAATAACTAGGTGGTCTTCCCGCCTTGGTATGGGATACTACCGATGGTTGAGAGGCCTTATCAATCATCTTCGAAGAGAACAAAGATGAGAATATGTGGCAAATACAATTCTTCACATCATAGATTTTCTCAACATATGATGACCGCTCCTCATGAAATTCGTCCCTAGAAGGGGGAGTAATGTCACAGACATAATCATGTAAGCTAATAATTACATATACAAATAGGTAGAAGTAAGTAAAAGTAGGTAAAAGTAAGTTAATTCTATAGTATTTAATATGGAAGCTTCTTAGAAGCTTTATAGATGCTTCTTTGACTTCATAGGTGTCTTTAATTGACTTTTTGGATTAGAAACGTAGTCAACAAGTTGGCCATGTGCCACACATGTTGTTGGCTTAAAGATCAAGCTAACTATGTGGCCCACACGTAGAAAAACTTGCCTTGTAAGTCAAGGCATGTGTCCTACAAAGTCAACACATATTGGAGGTCCTATAGAACGTCGCCATGTAGCGCCTAGTTAGATAGTATATATAGAGATAAGAGTGAAGGCTTCTTCACTCTTGTCAACTCTTTTCTTGCTTCTAGTCTAGTTTCAAGGGTCTCTAGTTTTCTTATCTTTTGGCAATAGCCATTCCAGTTTCTCTTTCAATATATATACTTGTTGTTATATATTTTGTTACCTCTCTTTGAGTAAAGGCTCACTTGTCTAAATTATTTTTTCATCGAGGTGTTATCCTTGACACTAATCTTCTACTGCTTCTATCTTATTTTGCTCCATGTGCATGCCTTTCGAGGATACCACATTCTCCTAAAAGGTGAATTCTAACTTTCAAAGTTTATACTTTGATTACTTACAATAGAAGCAACTATCATGTAATCAATGTAACACTTCTTATAGATATTGTTCATGCTTCTGAAATATTTTATTATAAACTAAAATATCATCAATGAAAACAACCACATACTTATTCAAAAGGTCCTAAAATAATTTGTTTATATGACCCATATAAGAAGTTAGAGCATTAGTAGGGTCGAAAGGTAATACAAGCCATTCAAAATATCCATAGTATATATAAAAAATCATTTTTTTTACATCCTCCTTGGCAATAGAAGTTTATCAATAACTACTTCAAAAGTCTAATTTACTAAAGATGGTTGTACCTTGAAATTGGTCAAGAAGATCATCTACACGTTGTCGTGTTGTGGTTTGGCTATTATATGAAAATAATGTAATTATGTACTTAATATATAATTTATTAAGTAACATGGTGAGAGCCATGTTAGTAGATTTTAGTTGGTTGTAGAATATAATTTGATTATTACTTTAAGAAGTGGTTGTTTAAAAAGATTACTATAAAATTTTTATAACTTTAATTTCCTTTTGATAGTGGCTTTTAAGATTGGTTTTGGTTGATAGTAACTTCTAAATATTTACAGTCACCTTTGTTAGACATTGGTGACATTTGAAAACTTATTTTGGTTCTTCTATTTGGTGTTTAGAACATACATTATGTAAATCTTATAAGAAAAAGGATTGAAGAAGGATTTTGGTAGCAAAGGGAGGAATTAGGGCACCAATATAGATGAATGGAGATGAAAAATAAAAATCTCCATTCCTATTGGTAAAAAATCATAACCAATGGGCTTTGAGAAGGCTGCCCGAGGACATATTAGGAATTAGGGTTAGTTTCTCGAGGCCATTCGAACTTTGAAGGCTAGGGTTAGAAGGTTCAGGTTTTTGGTTAAGGTTTTGGTACAAGTTTTGTGTCATTTGGGGTTTTTATGAAGAAGTTATAGGCGCTCAAATAGAAGATGTTCGTTTTGGACCTACTGTCACTCTTTTGAGTATAACGCACGCATATAGATGGCAATTGAGGATCGGCGACCGCTATTGGAGAGAAAACTTTTGCGGCTAAACTTTTTGCATACTGCTTACTGAATTCTAAGTTGGGATGAAGGAGTTATTGGATTTTGAAGTCAGCACATGCAATCTAAGGGTAGTAAGTAAACCGATTTACTAGTGTTTGTCTCTTGAGCTATATCTTGAGCAATTTTGTAAGGTTTTGGCTCAAAATTTCAAGGAATGTGTAATTTAATGTTATTAAACTTTGTGCATGAGTCTTATGACATTTGGAGTTTGGTTTTTTGAGATATAAGGAAAATAGTTTTCAGGTGCTTGTAAATTAGGGTTTGGAGTGTCTGCTAGGCTTTCTTAGATGCCAGAAGATCGGAAGTGAATTTGCGGTTGGTTTTTTTTGTGGTAAATTTGAAGGGTAATTTCTACCTATTTTGTAAATTTGAAACAAAAGTAACGGTTAGATCAATAGTTATGATTTTTTAAAGTTCGGGGCGAGAAATCCCTTCGCGGGAAAAATATATTTTGAAGGGATTTTGTTATATTTGGAGTTTTATACAAAAATAAAGGAGTTTTTGAAGCCAAGAAAAGAATCATATAAAGGTTTAAGGTACACTCTCTATAGCTAGATACCTAGTGTATTCACAGATAGCAAATCACGCTATACGATAATATGAAAGTCGATATTTTTTTTTGATGATTTGCTTATTGAGGCTCCGATAATCCATACAAAGTTGATGCCACTATCTTTTTTGAGTGCAAAGAATATGTGTACTCTCCATAACAATGTGCTTTCCTAAATGAGGTCTTTTTCTAATAATTTATTCAATGACTTTTGTAATTCTTCAAGTTCATTTGATGCTAGTCAACAAATTAGCTAATTGGCCTATTTGGCCATAAGCACTAGTTTTATTTGAAAGGAGGTATCTCAATTATGTGGTACGCTAGTAGGTAAGTCAGTTGGAAAGACATTTGAATATTCATGTATAAGTTGTTCTATTCTTTCTATTCTTTTGGCTATCTTTTCAATCAATGAGATAAGATTTGGAACCATCACATATACTGATTACTTATGCCAAATATGCTTCTCCATAAAGGTCATTCCTACAAATAAGCTCTTAGCCATAGATCAATTTGCTATCCCACTCAATACAAAAGCATGAAAAATTATTGTTCATCTTCCATCTTTGAAAGAAATTATCCTTGCTAGCTAATTAACTTATTTATTTTCTACCTCTAGCCATAGTATGCCAAAGATAACATCATATCTAAGCTTTTTTATTCTAAACTACTCTCTCGAGGTATAGGTGTCATTTAATCTAAGAGCTTTTTTTCACTTATCTCATTCAACATGTTTTCTTGGTCATTTGTTATCAAGGACATGAACTAAAAGTTGATGCATAAACCAATGAAACCTGTTTCAAAGAAAGAATAATAAAATAGGACACATGCCTTGACTTAAAAGGTAAGTTTTTTACATGTTGGCTACATAGTTAGCTTGATCTTCAAGCTAACAACATGTGTGGCTCATGGCCAACTTGTTGATCACTTTTCTAATCCAAAAAGTCAATTATAGATACCTATAAAATCAAAGTACCATCTATAAAGCTTGTAGGAAGCTTCTATAGAAGATATTATAGAATTAACTTACTTTAATCTACTTCTACTTGCTTCTACTTATTTATATAGGTAATTACTAGCTTATATGTATATGTCCGTTGTCGTGTTGTAACATGAGTATACCGTGAAAATATAAAAAAATAGGACTTTTATTAATGTTCAGTTACCTCGAATATTGGGAGCAACGACTGATTCAAGTGCCAATATTTAGGGGCCAGTTCAGACACCCCGTCACAGTCAGTCAGGACATACTTATCAATAACGAAATACTCCGTTCGAGTCCAATAGTGGAAGTCAACAGAATCAAAAGGACTAAATTGATGATTGAGCAAGCCTGACGCGAAGGACCAATTTGACCCAATTACGGGAACATCCAGGTCTTACTATGGACCTCTTAGCCAATATGAGACCTCATTTGGTCGAGCGACTCAATGTACTCCCGATTACGGGGGTTTCGATTCCGTTTCAGGCTATCTTATTCTCTCTGCCATTTCAGAGAACGTTGTTTCCGAAAAAAGAACCTTTTAAAAGGCAAAAAAAAGAAGAAAAAGTTCTGACGATGGTAGCCAATTCTGGATCTAAGACGGAAGATTAAAGAAATTCAGAGGCTAGGGTTTGAAAGAGGAGAGAATTAGGGTTAAAAGGGAGGATAGGATAAGAAATAAGGAGGGAGAGAATCAGGGGTTTTCAAGAGTCGGAGAGCTAGTTTTATGCTTCGGGGAAAAAAGACAGAGAATCGGGGTTTTTTTTTCTTCATAGGGTTTTAAGAAGACTGAGGCAATTGTTGCTGAAGTCAATGTTGTACTGGTGTATCAGGGTTTTAATGAAGTGGGTGAGAATACTCTTGACTGTTTTGTGAAATCAAAGTTACGTCTGTGATTGAAGAATTAAAAGGGTGTCTATAGGATTGACTATGCGGAGTGAATGAAAATTTTTGGGTTAATCTAACAAGACAGTCAATAGATACAAGATTGTGAGTATAAAGCGATATCAGAGATTAGGAGATTGGGTTGTTTGGAGTTCTCTGTAATCTCTAGAGACTTACAGGCAGGGACAAAAAGGATTTCGGAGAGCAGTCGAAGGACATCCGTATAGATTTACGGTGTATTTTTGTAATCGTTTATATTCCAACAATCAAAATCCGATAGACTGCTTGAATATTAGCGAATCTCTATACTACCTTCTACAGCCAGACGCCCGACATGTTCTCAAGAAGGAAAGCATGTAATACGACATAAGTGGTGAATCTGACATGAAAGCTTGAGGTGGAAGCTATTGGATTTCGTTTGATTTTATTTTTATTTTTATGGAGAACGAAAATCAAAATTTTGAAGGATCTTTGGGAGGAGTTTCTGATGGAGATTCTTCTAAAGGACAAAGTATGCAAATAGATCCATCTATTGCTAGTATATTTCAAGCCTTTTCATTATCAATGCAGCAACGATAAAGCAATGATCGAAAAAAAGCTTTGGCAACCAGAGCATTGCAAGTAGTGGTCAATAAAATTAATCAATTTGATGGAAGGAATATTTCAAGATATTTAAGATGTTATATTCATGAAATGGAATTAAATCAGGTTTTTGAGAAGAAAATGGTTGAATTATTTGGACTTGCCATGATATCGAAGATAAAAGACCATATAACATCGATTATAGATCGTTATGGGAATTCATGGGAGGTTTTTTCACATGCATTGAAAGACGAATATTTCTTGAAAGATGCTGATTGCGTTACTAAGAAGCTATTTTTGGAATGGATTGAACGACCTAATAAGAATTTGCAAGCAACAAAGCTACTAAGGGAATTTGAGAGGCAGTACTCTCAATTATAGAAGGTAGAAAAATTGACATTGGACCCAAATAAAGTTGATCTATTTCTTCAAGTTGCTGATGGAGAATTACAAGGGAAATTGGAACTCCTTCTTGAAGACAAAGAAGAAGTTGCAGGATTGACAACGAAGTAGAAGAACGTTGAAGATGCGATGAGGTTGCTTACAAAAAGAGAAAGGAGGAAGGATAGGAGCAATATTTTGAAAACAGTACAAGCACCCAAAGCTCCAGTACGTACAACACCACCAACAATGCCTACAGTTCAACCTTCGACATCCTTATCAAAGAAGGTAGATATGGGGATGGAAGAAATTATACAAAGAATGCGAGATCTTCAAATCAAATTGGCAAGACTTGAAGAAAATACTTCTACAAATAATTTGCAGAATGTTTCAAAACGAGGATATGTACAAAGATGTATTTGGTGTGATGATGCTTCACACACTAAGAAAGATTGCAATGAATTTAATAATATGATACGGCAAAGAATTATTTGCTGGAAAGATGGGAAGATAGTATTAAAAGATAGGGAGGATCTTCTTCAAACCAATTTTGGCAAGGAAGGAATGAGAGCATTGGTTCAAGATTACTTAAAAGAGCATGAAACAGCAGCACGAGAAAGTGCAAGTTATGGTGCTAGAGTAGATGATGAAATCGGTGGAAGTACGGAAACTAGTAAGTTTTGGGCTTCTGTCATTTCTACAATGCAAGAAGGGAAATTTCCTCGAGAAGCATTATTGAGAACTGCAGCTACAATATCAGGTAGAACAGGTTGGGGGGATCCTATTGAGTCTCTTTCAGTTCATGCATATATTGCTAAGAGCCAACATGAAGCTTTGATGGAAGAAAAGAGACGAGAAAATTTTGATGATACGAGAGAAGGAAATTCTTCTAAGAAGTAAATTTGAGGAGACAAGGCTCGGGAGACAACTTCACAAGAATTACCTATAAAGGATACCTCAGCATAATTGGAAGAAAAAATAAGGGAGACAAAAGATAAGGGCAAACCAATTGCTTATAAACTACTTTCTGACATTGAAGCGGCAACAAATTTGAAAGGAGTGTTGGAAGAATGAATATTAAATGCTAAGGTGGAATTCACATTGAAAGAAGTTTTCGAAATTGTAAAGAAGGAGTTTCATGATGCTATCATTGATAGCATTATGCGAAAGAGGCAATTAATGGGCGAAACTGGAATGAGTCATGCTATTGATGCAAGAATATATAGAGATGAAGCAGAGGTTGATATTGGTTACAAGCAACCAACAAATGAAAAGAATGGGTATAATCAACAAGTACGTTTCGAAGATTCTAGTGACAAAGAAATGGAAACTTTGAGCCATTATACTCGAAAGCATTGGGCAATGGCAACTACTGAGGTATTGGTGAAAGTAGGAGATATAGAAGAACCAATAGTTGCTTTAGTCAACCATGGTTCTGAAATAAATCTCATGTCTAAAGATCTTTATAAGAAGCAAAAATGGCCAATTGATATGGAACATGGATGGGCAATACGAGCAGCTAATAACACACGGGGCGAATAATATGGAGCTTGTCTAGATGTCAAAATTTGGATTGGGGATGTTGCGACAGAGCAACATTTCTATATTCAAGATACAACATCTTATCCGTTGATTTTAGGACAACCTTATATTACGACAACACGGATGGAAACAAAAGTACTTGACGATGGTTCTACTTATGCAAGGGTACGTAGCGAGGATGGGAGGAAAGCTGTACAATTTCTAACAGTACCTCCTAACCATGAACGGAATTGAGATAGGTTGAGGGAGAAACCAATGCCAAAGATTGTTAAAAGATTTAAGGATTTTGGAGAGGTACCACTGTAAAGCGAGATTATGGAGGTACAAAAGAGGAGGTACTCCTGCGAGATGAAGGTGCCTTTGATGCGAGTTTTATTGATATATTGGAGAATGGAAATATTATGTATAAGAAAGTTGATGATTTTAAAAAAAAAAAAAAAAAAAAAAAGATTATATGATATTGAAGGACAATTACGCAAGTTAGGTACATTGCAAGATGATGAGAGGATTTTAGGTGTTTATGAAGAAAATAGACAAGAAGATTCATTGGAATTGATTACATCTATTGGATTAGGGGATAATGATAAGATTGTTGAGATTCATTCAAGAGAGGTTTATACCGTACTTGAATCTTTTCAAGCACCAGAAGTCACTGTAGAGACGAGATATAAAACGGCAGATAAGAAGGTAAAGCCTGTTGCCGGACCATTACCAGAAGATTCTAAAGAACAAATGGGAGAAGCATCAAAAGAAGCAAGTTTAAGAGATCCAATGAGTATTGGACACCAATTTACTAAAGAGACTTTTGAAGAATTGAAGATTGGTTCTGATGGTTCTTTATTACCGGAGGAAATTACTTGCTTCAAAAAGATGTTGGCTAAACAAGGTAGATCGTTTGCCTTCGAATCTCATGAAATTGGGTGTATGGATCAAAATATTGTAATACCTATGGTTATCTTCACTGTACCACATGTACTTTGGAATCTAAGACCGATTCCACTACCGAGGGCACATTTACCTAAATTCGTTGAATTATTAAAAGAAAAGATAAAGATAAAAATATTTGAACCCTCATTTGCGCCGTATTCTAGTCGATGGTTTACAGTACCTAAGAAGAATGGGTCACTACGGTTTATTCAAGATATGCAACCGGTGAATGCAGTAACTGTCAGGAATGCAGGAATTGGGCCTATTGTGGATGAATTTGCTGAGGCGTTTGTAATAAGGGCGATCTATTCAATGGGTGACTTGTATTCAGGTTATGATCAATTTCAACTTGTCGAAAGAAGTAGAGATTTGACGATGATGACGATACCACTTGCATTGGTTAGATTGTGCACTCTTCCTCAAGGCGCGACCAACTCAATTGCGCATATGATGAAGGGGATGAATAAGATATTGAGAGATTTTATTTTGGAGAAGACTATGCCTTTTTTGGATAATGTTCCTATAAAAGGGTGCAAAGAAGGAGACAAGGATGAAACTTTAGATACGAAGGGGTGTCCCAAATATGTTGTTGATCATATACAAGATTGTGAAAAGATTTTAACTCGGCTTGGAGAAGTTCATCTTACATTATCGTGTATGAAGTCCGTATTTGGAATACAAGAGGTTGTGATTGTTGGACATTTATGTGGATCTTACGAAAGAAAACCAGATCCATCTAAAATTGATGCAATTGGAAGGATGAAAGAGGATTTTGATTCTATAACAGAGGTTCGTAGGTTTTTAGGTGCATGTATATTTTATCGAATCTGGATCCCTCATTAAGCTCACATAGCAGATCCATTATATGAACTGATACGCAAGGACTATCGATTTAAATGGAAAGAAAGGCATATTCAAGCAATGCAAAGATTGAAGAAATTATTGATGTCACCTGCAATATTGAGGAAGGTTGATTATAAGTGCAATAGACCAGTGATTCTTACTGTGGATGCTAGTCCAATTGCCATTGGATGGGTTGTGGGTGAAGATGATTCCAGTGGGAATAGATTTGCAGTTCGATTTGGGGCTAAAGTTTTAAGTATTCGTCAGCGTGCATATTCGCAAGTTAAAAAAGAACTTTAGGGAGTTGTTTTGGCTATGAAAGCTGAAAAGAACTATTTGATTGGGACAATAGTAGTAATTGAAATAGATTGCTTGCCATTGCTTGGAATGATTACTAACTGTTCAATGCCAGATATTGTAATGTTGAGATGGATTGCTTATATTAAGTCACTAAATCTAGAATTTAAGCATATTACTGGGAAGGACAATTTAGTAGCAGACATGCTATCTCAAGCAAGATACGAGACGGAGGATGAAATGGTTGAAGACATTGATGAGGTCGGATTGAAATTCTATTCAATATCGAATCTCAACAGAGAAGACAAGCTATTTCTTGAAGAATCTTATGAAGGAAAATTATTGGATATTGGTCATTACTTGAATAGCTTGACTAAGCAGGGGAATTGGTCTACAGAAAAAATTCTAACAAATAAGAAAAAAAACATATGGATTTTGACTTCGAGATGGATTCTTATAGAAGAGACCGAAGAAAGGAATTGGCATGCCACAACGAGTGATAGACAAAAAAGAAGAAAGACTAAAATTATTAAAGGAGTTTCATGATAGTTTATGGGCAGGGCATAGAGGAATCTGGGCTACTTTTGCTAAACTCAAGGAACGATATTGGTGGAAAAATATGTATCAAGATGTGCTCTCATTTGTAGAGTCATGTGAAATCTGTCAATCGTATTCTAATATCCGACATCGAGATGGTCTTCATCCTACGTATCCTTTGGCTATTCATTTTAAATGGATTGTTGATTTGGTTACTATGCCGGTTGGGTTATGGCAAATGAGATATTTGGTTGTAGCATGCGAAGATTTATCAAATCAAGTAGAAGGAAGAGCATTGAGGACAAAATCTACAGAGGAGATTTGTAGGTTTTTGCTTGAAGATGTCATTTGCCACTATGGATGCGTAGGAAAAATCAGTGCAGATCGTGAAGAATTAAATGCACAAGAAGCTCGTAAGTTCTTTGAAAGATGTGGAGTTAAACTATCACTGACTACTGCTTATAATCCAGAAGGGAATGTAAAAAGCGAACGCAGTCACCCACCGATTGTAAAAGCATTAGTTAAAGCTTGTAATGGGAAAGTTAGAGAATGGCCACGGCTTTTGTCATTTACATTATGGGTTGATCGAACAACACATAGTTCGATGATAGGATATATGCCAGTAGAACTTATAACAGGTCGAAAACCAATTATGCCGATTGAAGAAAAGGTACTTACTTGGAGTATGCTACCATGGGAAGATGGATTGACAAGAGAAGAACTTGTGGCTATTAGGATTTGATAATTGGAGCAAAGATTAGAAGATGTGCAAATAGCATTGGAAAGGTTAAAAAGAGCAAGGTTACAAAATAAGGTGCGATTCGATAAGCAACATCGATTGAGACCTAAAGCAATTGAAGAAGGTGATTGGATACTTTTTGATGATAGTAGTTTGGACAACCAATATAGCACTTTACAAAAGTTTTCAAAACGTTGGTTTGGACCATATGTAGTAACAACTGTTCATGATAATGCGACTTATGTATTACGAGAGTTAGATGGTACAAAATAGAAAATACCAATTGCAGGGAAGCGAGTAAAAATATTTAAACGAAGACACGCGGAGATGAATATGGAAGACCTTAATGAAGGTATAGAGATTCCGCAGCAAAAAGATGAAAGTGATTTGGATAATGAAGATGACGAAGACAAACTAGACAAAGACGTAGAGAATATATTGTAAATCAAACAGCAATTGGATAAATTGGTGCATACCGGAGGATGCACAGGTTCAGAGGGGGTGGATGTCGTATTGTAACACGAGTATACCATGAAAATATAAAGAAAGGAGAATTTTATTAATGTTCAGTTACCTCGAATATTGGGAGCAACGATTGATTCCAGTGCCAATATTCAAGGGGCCAGTTCAGACACCCCGTCACAGTCGGTCAGGGCATACTTTCTAGTAACGAAATGCTCCATTCGAGTCCAATAGTGCGAGTCAACAGAATGAAAAGGACTAACTCGATGATTGAGTGAGCCTGATACGAAGGTCCAATTTGACCCAATTACAGGAACATCCAGGTCTTACTATGGGCCTCTTAGCCAATATGAGATCTGATTTGGTCGGGTGACTCAATGTGGTCCCGATTACGGGGATTTTGATTTCGTTTCAGACTGTCCTGTTCTCTGTGCCATTTCAAGGAATATTATTTCTAAAAAAAGAACCTTTTAAAAGGCAAAAAAAATAGAGGAGAAAGCTCTGACAGTGGAAGCCAATTCCGGATCTAAGAGGGAAGATTGAAGAAATTCAGAGGATAGGTTAAGAAAGAAGAGGAGAGAATTAAGGTTAAAAGAGAGGAGGTTAAGGAATGAGGAGAGGAGAGAATCAGGGATTTCAAGGGTCGGAGAGCTAGCTTCATGCTTCGGGAGGGAAAAAAAGACAGAAAATTGGGATTTTTTTTTTCTTCATAGGGTTTTGAGAAGACTGAGACAATCGTTGCTGAAGTCAGTGTTGTACTGGTGAATCGGGATTTTAATGAAGTGGGTGTGAATACTCTTGACTGTTTTGTGAAATCGAAGTTATGTCTGTGGTTGAAGAATTAAAAGGGTGTCTATAGGATTGAGTATGCAGAGTGAATAAAAGTTTTTGGGTTAATCTAACAAGATAGTCAATGGATACAAGGTCGTGAATATAAAGCGGTATCGAAGATTAGCAGATTGGGTTGTTCGAGGTTCTCTGTAACATCTAGAGACTTATCGGTTGGGATAAAAAAGGATTTCGACGAGCAATCGAAGGACATCCGTATAGATTTATGATATATTCTTGCAATCGTTTATATTCCAATAGTCAAAAACCGATAGACTGCTTGAATATTAGCGAATCTCCATACTACCTTCTACAGTCAGATGCCCGGTACATTTTCGAGCAGGAAAGCACGTAATACGATATCGTGACATTATTCTTTCTTCTAAGGACGAGTTCCACCAAGAGTAGTCATCATATGTTGAAAAAATCTATGATACGATGAATTATATTTGTCACATTTTGACATCTTTGTTTTCTTTGAAGATTGTTGATAGGGCCTCTCAACCATCGATAGTGTCCTATTCCAAGATGGAAAGACTATCCTATTATTTGATCGTTGTTGAGGCCTGTTGTTTTCATTGTGTTCAAGCTTCAATATACCAAAGCAATTGAAGTAATAGAGGTGGATTTGAACATGGAGAAAGACTAGTTATATGAATTGGATCTGTTAGTATCACAATTGACTATACTCTAGCTATCTGAAATCAATTATCAAACTACAAAATACCAAGGCTTACTACATTCATCTTAATTCAACCCATAATCCATTCTATGACTATCAATTCAACAATACTTCCGTATTCTTATCCGTTCATCTTCCACTTACTCTCTTTGTAGTTTAGATATATATTCAATTACTGATCTCCAACTTACATATTGTATTCAGTTTTTCAATTCATCATATAGAATTGAATATCTCGCCTTACGACTTTCATAGTCTAGCACTCCAGACTAACTTCTCTGTATTCAGAAACTATTCATTACTTATCAACAATAAAGAAATAAAAAGAAGTAGCACCAAGCTTGCTCCAGCTTACAACTATCACAGTTTGGCTCCTTAGCTTACGACTCTCACAGTTTGGCCCTTTGCTTACGACTATCACAGTCTCGCCCCAATCTCCCTTTTTTCAACTACTTTATCCTACCAAAAGATGATCTGTCGGCTAGCGGATTTCAAAGCTTATGATCCTTTGAATTCTTAACCATTTATTCCACTAAGAATCTACTGTTACCAACTAAACTGCCTAACTATCACTCTAATTCTTAAGGTTATCAATAACAAATCAGTAACTTATTACAAAGTTTATTTACCTATTCTACATAGCTTTACTCCTAATTGTACAACGCCCTCGCAAACACACAATTTTTTACCTACCTAAAAACTACTTAATAAAACTCTACTAAGGTATTATTTCCTCTGGTCCACCCAATTGATCATTTGCTACATTATCGAATGTACGTTTCACCAAGTCTGGTTCCAATTACAAATCTTCTTCCTCCTCCTCTAGTCGATCCATCAACTCCTTCCTCAACTGATTTGAGAGATCTTCATTATATTCTCCTAATTCACAGACTTGAGCTTCCAATTTCAAGATCTAAACATCTCGAAGTTCCAATTGTTGTTGTTGTTGACTCATCCATTCTGGAACATCTTCAATTGATACTTGAGACTAGCTTCTCACTGTTAACTCTTAACTAAAACTACTACTCTTGAAAATACAAGAAATACAAGAAAATGGCATTCCAATCAACCCAAAACAACACCACATAATGACTTTAACGCATGCTCCACTCCTATTCTTTTACTACCTGGTGATAATGACAACATGTTACCCATACTATCCGTGAAAGGTAATGGAAAGTAATCTTTCTTAGTGGCAGCATTAAATTTCCAAAAATTCTGACAAATTCAAATTTTTTTGTTCTTTTTCGACACCATCACGATTGGAGAAACCTACTCACTATTCGGTATCGGATAAATAAAACCAACTGCAAGAAGCTTGTCCAATTTCTCCTTCACTCTGAGAGAATATTTAAGATTAAGGCGATGTTGCCTCTGCCATACCAGTTTAGTATTCTCTTCTAAAATGATACGATGCTCATAGACTTTAACGAGGATTCCTTTTAGATCAACATAAGTCCAAGTAAAGCTGATTTATGATGCAAGAAAAATTTTGTCCAGCAAGTAAACTCCTGTTCCTTAATACCTTCGTATATCTTAATTGTCCAAGGCTCTGCTATAGTTGCCAAGTTGATAGTTTGACATAAAGGTGCAATGGTGATGTTTAGTTTCAATCCCCACGTTAGTTTAATATCAGTCGATAAGTCTGACATGTGCGAAGTACTAAATCCTGTGTCCAAGGTACTTACATAGTACACATCATACTTGGTCATCCAATCAATACTAACTTTAGCAGAGATTTTTGAATCCGTCTGATATATCAAGTACTCCCCCCGACCGCCACATTAGTACACCACTCCAGGCTGTTGGTCTGCTTCCATGGACGCCTCCATAATTAGTTCTACTACATCATCATTGGTGCTAAGCTCATTGTCCGACATCAATTTAGATGCTAACAATTGAGATTCCCCATGATAGCATACTGGGTACATTCGTAACACCATTTTATCTCCGCCCTTACCAATTGTCAAAGTACCCCAATCCCAATCATTCTTGGCCTTCACTTGATAAATCCAGGATTGTCCCAATAAAATTGGATATGATAAAGTTGAACATTGTAATCAAAAGACGATGTAGTCAATTTCATAAGCAATACCGGTAATTATAGTTTGAATATTCCATAAAATATCCATTGGTTTAACTTGGCTATTATCTACCATCCGTAACACCAATATTGTAGGTACTAAGTATTCCAAATCTAAAGCATCCATTGTATCAACATTCATTAAATTGATATTGAAACCACCATCCACCTGAACACCCAAGATCATAACACCATCAATCGAGACATCGATGGTTGGTGCACCTAGGTCAGGGTTCAAACTGACTTCACAAACTTTCTTATTGTATTGCATATGCCATGTTAACGATGAATTTAATATAGAACGGCACTCTAGTGCGATCGCTAGAAGTTGCTTCATAGAAATAAAAGACCGAATAGTGTCCAGATCCTTGAAAATGTCATAGGATTCCATATGTAAGGTAATACCCATTGCCCTCTTCATTTTCACTAGTTTGAGTTTAACTCCGTGAGGTAAGATATTCTTCCGCCTTGGACTTGGAATTGGAACAGTAGACAGAACTTCCTTGGAATTTGTGCCCCCAAGAGGAACTTTCAACGGATAGGACGTTTCTCAAAACTACATAGAAAATGGAACAGCTTGACATGAAATCAAAGCCTCCGTAATTGATATCTTATTGGGGTGCACAACTGATTCAGGTCTTATACTGAATAAGGAGCCCATGTCAGGACCTAGATTGGATGGCCCCATAATTGGGTCCAATTGATCCTTTGCTTCAGGACCACCCAAATATTGAATTGATCCTTTCTTCTTTTGCTGACTTCTTATATGAACAGCTTGGACTACTTCTACCCCATGAACTGGTGATTTCTGTGTCTCATTATTTTTTTCTTCTACAATTTATACAGTCGATTGTATCTTCTAATCATGATTATTAGAGTTAAATGGAATATTGCATTGATAATGAAAATGACCCGATTGCTTACAATTTCCACATACTAGAGCATATTTTTCTATAAACCTTGGATTATAGCATTCATTGGCATAATCACCAATTTGTCGGCACTGATAGCAATGTAGTTGTTTTCAACCCATACAATTAGATACACTTAGAGTCTCCATTGGAATATATCTACTAGGCCGATTCCAAGTAGCGATAGTAAATAATCCTGGCTGACCAGTTGCTACTAGTCGAGAATTGGATTACTCAATTGGTATAGTTTGAGGATTACTCCCTTGATTATTTCCACTGTTTTGCATATTTGTTCCATAAACCAGATTATAATTAGTATTTTGAAAATTTCCAAAGCCATAATTAGGTTGATATGAGCGATTACTATTCCAACTATCCATATTTCCAGTCTGTACTTGATTAACATCCCATTGAGTTGGCTGTATTGTATGATTATTGAACAGATGTTACCTTTGTAAATGCCAGTAGTTTTGGATAGGGTGCTTTCCTCCACAAAATTTACATTGAACACCTGTTTGTCTGGGTGATAGATATTTTGTATCAAAATGACCTTGTCCCTTACGATTATTACACCATACATTAGGTCTCGTATTAGAAGACTTATGCCATTTCTTCTTGTTTTTAGCCAAATTTACGACCAATTCTTCCATCTTCTTTCTTAGATTTAATAACAAGGCTTCATTTGGATCTTTAATAGTAGTATTTGTGAGCAATTCCAGTTATTGATATGTTGACAATGTACAATAAGGTGTCATTGTTATTGGCACTATTGCTTGGAGTGGTGTAGGATTAATTGATTTTTGCAACATAACATTCTTCATGTTGGATGTAGCTATTTGTGAATAATTATCCATTGACACATTTCTCGATTATATTTATTGGCTTCCTAAACTTAGAATCATTGTGGCTCCTACTATTAACAATTCATCATAATGACATTCTTCTCACACCTTTGCTTGTGCCAACGATGCCTCTACCATAGCTGATTGAACCTCTTTTATAAATATTTTCAATTCTGATGGATGCAAACCATTAATTAATATCGACAATATAAACGCATCTAATATTTGAGTATTTACCCATTTATAAAATATATCTACAAACTGGCCATAATAGGACTCTATTGATTCTCCCACAAACATCCTACTATTCATAAAACTTTCTCTAAGTTGATCTTCAAATCCAATTGGTCTAAAATGGGTTAAGAAGGCATTTCTCAAGGCCTCCCAATTGAGAAATCTATCCACTAGTTGCCAAATATACCATTCAAAAGCTGTATCTTTTAAAATTACTGGCAATCATCTCAACCAAATGTCTTCAGTTCTACCATTATTAGCCATGCAGGCTATCAAGAATTGAAATATATGGTGATCGAGATCAGAGTCCAACCAACCACTAAAAGTAGGTAATGGTGCTACACTTGTAGTTTGGTCTCCTACTGCTCCTATTTATACTCCAATTAATACTTCTAGTACTCCCCCGGCCATTGGTGTTATCACTGGTCTCTTTGCTATTTGAATTTGAATTTTTTTTCCGTTGGTTTTACTTGGACCTATAATTCTTTTTTGTCGTTCTCGTATGAGATTTCTTATGTGTAATCGCTCTTGTCTTTCTTTTGCTTATCAATTAATTCTTTGATAATCTTCTCTTTTATGATTATCACTCATAATCTTTCATTCTTCTTTAGAAAATTAATACTGCCTTGAATTATAACCCACATATTTGTAATCCTAAAAATTGGTTCATTTCACGTTCTCATTCAACATATAATTCTATCTCTCATACAATCAATTTCTAATATTTCATATTGTTATCATTTCTCTGACAACAACACCAAAATTTTGTTCTTGTTGTCTTCAAGCTTCAATATATCAAAGCAATTAAATTAATAGACGCGGATTCAAACATAGAAAAATACTAGTTATATGAATTGGGTCTGTTAGTGTCACAATTGACTGTACTCTAGCTATCTGAAATCAATTATCAAACTACAAAACACCAAGGCTTACTACTTTTGTCTTAATTCAATCCATAATTCATTCTACGACTATCAATTCAACAATACTTCTATATTCTTATCCATTCATCTTCCATTTACTCTCTTTGTGGTTTATATATATTTAATTACTAATCTTCAACTTACCTATTGTATTCAGTTTCTCAATTCATCACACAGAATTTAATATCTCGACTTACGATTCTCATAGTCTGGCACTCCAGACTAACTTCTCAGTATTCAAAAACTATCCATTATTCAAAAACAAAAAAGAAATAAAAAGAAGTAGCACCAAGCTTGCCCCGACTTACGACTATCACAATCTGCCTCTTAGCTTACAACTCTCACAGTATGGCCCTTAGCTTATGACTCTCATAGTTTGGCCTTTGGCTTAAGACTATCATAGTCTAGTCCCGATCTCCCTTTTTTCAACCTCTTTATCCTACCAAAAGATGATCTGTCGGTCAGTGGATTTCAAAGCTTATGACCCTTTGAATTTGTAACCATTTATTCTACTAACAACCTACTGTTACCAACTAAACTGCCTAGTCATCAATCTAATTCTCAAAGTTATCAATAACAAATCAGTAACATACCACAAAGTTTATTTACCTATTCTACAAGGCCTTCATAACTTCCTTCAAATAAAATATTTGAAACATCATTAGAAGTTGTTCCTACCTCTAATAAAATTACCAAACATTGGGAGTCTCTTCCAAGGTCATGATACCAAACACATTGTATCTTTCCATCTATTCGAAGAAAAACATGTCATTTTTAAGGATCATCAACTCGATTGCATCGTCTTAAAGATTGTAACAATCGTAATATTTCATTCCACAGGTTAGCAAACAAAGACTCTCTAGTCAAATTTGCTAGTTGTTCGTTCTCCATCTCATTAGCATCACAACTACAAAGAAGCTACAAATAAGAATTGAAAGTAGAATGTTATCTTGCCTAGATCTTATTTCTTTTATAAAGAAGGTTTTCATCTTGATTTTGATGGATATCCTCAAAGAAAAGCCTTCACTGCCTTCGATGCATTTATAAAATTCTTTACTAGCTTCATTGTGCATTCACTAATATCATATCTGTACCAATAAACAAGATATTTTAATTTATTTTGATGCTGCCTTGAATCTAAGACTTCTTCTACTTTGAACTCTTCATTATTGTCGACTTCTATAGAAGGAGGTAGAGCTTGTCTTCTTTTTAGTATGTTCACTATCTTATATGATACAAGAAGAGACACATGGAATACTGGATAGATTTTCATTGACTCTATTAGTTATAAATGATACATAACTAGATTGATTTGAGCAGAAATAAGAAATAGTTCAAGCCTACAATAGTCCAACTTATCACAAGGACAAGTAACCTTAATATACTATACCTTATCACCTACGTAGAATGGTGGTTGATCCTTTTGATAGACATCCACATTGATCTTTCATTGTTCTTGAGCTTCTTTTAACTGTGCCTTCATTGTTGTATGTAGTTTTCACAAATGATTTACCAAATCTTCCTCTGCTAGATTATTAGCTTTTGAAAAGTCAAAAGTATCAAGTCATTGTACTTGGTAAAGAAAAGTGTTTATTTTGTAGAAGAATGTACTATATTATTATAAGCAAACTCTGCTAATGACAAAAGAATTATCCAATCATCTTATTCGTAGTTGATGGTATATCTTAAATACTGTTTTAAGACAAGATTAATATGCTCTATTTGTCCATCAGTTTGAGGATGGAATATTGAAGATAGTTTTATATCCACTTTTAGAATCTTAAAAAGAGTCTGCCAAAATCATGATATAAAATGAGTTCTTCTATCGGATATAAAATCCTTAGATAATCCATGATAGCAATAGATGTTGTCAAAAAAGAATTTAGTTACTTCTTTACCTATGCTAGATTTTTTATATGGTACAAAATGTGCTATCTTGATAAAAAGATCTACAATCACAAATATAGATTCATAAGAACCTGAGAATCAAAGATCCATGATAAAATCCATAAAACAAAAGACCATAGTTGTTTTGGAATAGGTAATGGTTGAAGAAGTCCGCAAGATTGATGACAAGGAGTTTTTAATCTTGAACAAATATTGCATGATTGAATAAAATCTTTCACACCTTTCCACATTTGTCTCTACCAAAAATCTCTAAATATAAGTTCCAAAGACTTGTTGTATCCAAAATGTCTTGCTACTAGAAAGTCGTAATATGCTTGAAGAACGTGTAATCGTACTTCTTCTTTTGGAATATATAATTGACCTTTGAAATAGAGTATGTTGTTTTTGAATTCAAACTTAGAAGTATCTTGAGACTTAGAAAAAAGATTCTTAATATTAAGAAGAAGAGAATCACAAGACATACTTGATTGGATTTGTTTCATGAGGATCAAATCAACAATCAATGTTGATTTCATTACTTGACGATGAAAATACTCTAGCTTCAAAAGAATTATTCTTTGCTAATCAAAAAATGAATCTCCTTCATTTGGTATAAGATAAGAACGTCTAGAAAGTGCATTTGATAAACTTTGTTGTTTTTCAAGTAAATATGTGATGTTGAAATCAAAACTTGATAAAGACATGTTCCAATAGGCTTAGAGATAATTTAAAATACATGTTGATATGAAGTACTCCAGATTCTTATGATCCGTATATAAAGTGATTGGATTAGAAGCACCTTCTAGATGATGATGCCATTCTTGAAATTAATCTTTGATTGCAAGAATTCTTTGTCGTAGATTTTATAGTTAATCTTGGCTGCTGAAAATGTTTTGGAATAAAAAACTACTCGGTGAAGTTTATCATTTGTTCCTATTTGTGATAATATAATGTCGTGATGTAATACGACTATATAATGAAATTATAATCAAAATTGAATTTTTAATTAATATCTAATTATCTTAGTTCAATTATAATTTGAGATATCTAAACATGGCTTTAAAAAAAGCCTCTTAGGTTATTTTCTTATCTTAATAGTTAGTAGGTTGAAGGTTAGTTAGTAATTTTACCTTCTAGGTTGTAGAGACTCTTCTACTACCTTAGAAAGACCATAAATTGATAAAATCAGGTTAAAAGAGATAAATAATTAGTATAGTTAGTACTAGGATTGAGTTGAGAGTAGAATTGGGCTAAAAAATCCTTAGAATAGGATAGATTGATATCTTGGGATCAACCATTTGTGAGATAGGATCAAAATCAGATCCTTGGCCACTAAAATGACGGCCTAGGGCAAAATAGGATTTCATTTGAAGATTGCAGGTTAGAATTTGAGAGCTAGCTTGAAGCTCTTTGTAGAAGCATAAGATTTTTGAAGACTTAATAATTGTTGTTCAAAGTCAGGGTTTGTATTGGTAATTTGGATTTTATATAATATAATTAAGACTAACAATTTTGGCTAATTTGTGCAATTGGTATAGCATCTATAACTCAAAATTTGATATTATTTGGGTTATTGGATGTACTAAGTTTATACAAAATTTTATAATAATCTAATGGTGTGGTTTAAAAATATGTAGTTTTTAGTACAAGAAGATTTTGGAAATTGGTAGTTTGGAGTTAGGTAGGGTTTCTATGATATCTAGAGATCTACTAGTTGGATAAAGTTGAAATTTGGCATGGTATTGAAAGACTTAAAGATCAAGATGCACACCAATTTCGAGTCAAAGTTAATGGTTGAGGAAGGAGAAATCACTACTAGGATTTTTGCTTCACTTTTCAAGTTAGCAGCTAAGTGATATTAGTGCAATTTTTGGAGGTTTCTTTACAATCTGTAAGTTGGATTGAGCTGAAAATTTCCAAACATATAGGAGATTTATATTGACAATTGTGTAATTTTTTTTGCATCAAGTGGATAGTCAAATTAGATGTTACAGCTTGTTAAAGCTCATTGATTAGAATAGGGACTTATAAGAAAAATCTAAATTGCTTAAATATGAAAGTAATAAAGTAATTGGGATTTACGCATCATTAAGACTACTAAGAAGAATATTTTTTAGTACTTTTGGATTGAAATTAGGCTTATATTCTTCTCATATGGGTGAAATCTATTAAGATTTTTTAGATACTTGTGAAACACAACCTTACCTTCTATAGCTAGGTGCCCGGTGCATTCCTAAATATGACAATACATAATCAGACACCATGGGTGAAAGAACATGATTTGGTACAGATATTGAAGTAGATCTAATCATTTCTAAATCCTCACTTCCTACCATTCTTGTTGATTCTTATGGTAGTAAATTAAGTTGATGCATCATAAGTATTAAGTTCCTCAATTGCTCTTGCATTTGTGTCATTGCATTCTTCATTTCAACAAGTTTTGTCATAATAATACTTAAAAAAATATCTAATACTATTCAAGACTAGTAGAAGAAAGGACTTAAGGACAAAGAAAATATTAAGAATAATATCAATTTAGAAGAGGATAATCCGCAACTTCTAATATGCTTATGTCTTATCATCAAAAATGAGTAATCAACTCTTAATTAAGACAAGATAAAGCTTTAATATTATAAGTGCACTCTTGTATATCTATCAAAGACATGAACTAAAAGATGATGCATAAACCAATGAAATTTGTGTCAAAGAAAGAATAGCAAAATAGAAATAAGAAAGTACATATATTAAAAAGAAACTAAAATGGCTTATTGCCAAAAGACAAAGAAACTTGAGACTCTTGAAACTAAAGTAGAAGCAAGAAAGAAGTTGATAAGAGTAAAGAAGGATTCAATCTTGTCTCTATTTAACTAGGGGCTATGTAATAAAGTTCTATAGGACCTCTAATATGTATTGACTTTGTAGGACACATGCCTTGACTTACAAGACAAGTTTTTTTATGTGTGGGCCACATAGTTAGCTTGGTCTTGAAACAAATAATATGTGTGGTACATGGCTAACTTATTGATCACTTTTTTAATCCAAAAAATTAATTATAGACACCTATAAATTTAAAGCAACATCTATGAAGCTTATAGAAAGCTTTTATAAGAAATATTATAGAATTAACTTACTTTTACCTACTTCTACTTACTTCTACTTATCTATATAGATAATTATTGACTTACATGTATATATTTGTGACATCTGTTAGATATATACTCTCTCATTTAATTACCTTTTTTTTTATTTCCAAGTTGATTGGCAATTATTGCTGGAATGTAATTTTTTGTAGAATTGTAATCTATAAGTATTCAACATGGCTATTATCTCAATCAATTTATTAGACACAACAATCGACTCTTTGAATAGTTGTCTAAGGCCATATTATTTATCTCTGAGAAACATCAATTATCTCCAATATTAGCTTTTGGTGCTTTTACTAGAGAGCCTTATTTTCATGCTCTACTTCTTTGTTAACTTAGTAGCCTTTAAAATTATAAACTTTTCATGTTTGAACTTTGGCGTTTGAGACAATCTCTAATTTGATTGTCTGACTTCCAATAATAAAAGCACAATTCTTTTTGTACTAATAATTATCATTTTTTTCGTGTCAATGGTCCTTGCAAAGCATCAATCTCTATCAACTTTGGTTATTATGCCATAGTATTGGCTAGTAGTATAGAACTCCACATCATAGATTATACTCTATAATTTTTGAAATCTATAGCATCAATCCTCTCTACAATCCTAACTACCTCCTCAAATGATTGTGAAATCTTTAATTCCATTTCTTGCTAGACCACATGTTTCAATCCTCATACAAATTGATCTATCATCTCTACCTTTGAAATATTGTCAATTCAAAGATATAAGAACTTGAATCGGGAGACATAATCTTATATTGACTTAAATTATCTAAGATTAGCCAATTGATTGCATGTTAACTTTTCTATATTGATGGATCAAAATTATTTCCTAAGCTTGATCTCAAATTTCTCCTAGTCACTAAATTTGCCTGAGCTCCATAGCTTTGAGCTCTATATCACCACCAAATGGTTGTTGCACCTCTCAAATAACTAGAGATATATATAATTTCTTCATTGGTCTTTGTTTCAAATAATTGGATGTATTGTCACATATTAAGAGCTATTGGCATACATCTTCTTACCTTACGATCCCTGAATATGTATTGGACTTGTTCAATTTCAACCTACCAATTGTCAACTCCCTTATCTTAGAAGCTTCTGTTTGTCCATGTACAATAGTTATCGAGCCTAAGAGGTATTATATTTGAGTCTCTATCTAGGATTGCTCTGCCATATCTCCTATGCAGTAATTTTCTTGCTGAGCTTTATTATTATAATGTCTTCTCTCCTTTTAACTCACTACTTAAAGTAGCTTGTTATACTCTCAAAATAGTATCCAATGTCATCACAATAATTAACTTTCAACTAAACAATGGCTATCAATACACTACCAAAGAATAGACTAACATTTGCTTTGATATGAATAAAATAGGGCCGGATTTTCTAAGATCTAAAATCTTACCAAATCCATAATAACAAAGACCTTGGCATAATGGAAGACCAAGCTTATAAGAATAAAATTAGAAGTAACTAAATGAATTCGAAAATAAAAGACAAGGATGAATAAAAGAAAATAGAACCAAATAAAAATAAATAGAACTAAACAAGAAAACAAAAATTTACTAAGAAAAAGAGTCTAAAGCCATATCTGACCAAATATCCAAATGACTTTACTTAGTCCTATTTAAACTTTGTTCAACTATCTTAGAACTTTTTAGAATGTCTCTAATAGTGGGTGCTATTATAATAATTGTCCTAAGTTTTTTTGAAAGATTCTGTAGTAGATCTTACATAAACCACAATCTTAATTATAATTTTAGAAGCTTTTCAAAAACGACTCTACTACATATTTCTATATGTAAATAATACAAACATCCTATCCATGCCTTGTTACAAATAATGTTGGATTGCTTAGTTAGATGCAATTTTAATATCTATATGAATGTATCATCTAACAATAAGCCTAGTTTTTAATATTACTGCCAAACTTATATCAATACCTACAAAGAGCTCTATAAAGGTAATATTCCTATTTGATAGATTTCAATGAATAAGTTGAACAAAGATAGGTAAGAAAGAAGAATTTGGTAAATTTAATATATTCCATGAAGCTACAATCTCTTCACATTGACAAAAAAGTTTTATACATGTTTTTTAGGAAGAAAATGGATTCTTGTAGTGTCTTGTATGAACTTTTAAAAATAGCAAATTATTTGGTCCTAGAAAATAGAACATGAATACTAATATCTCTTTTAATAGAATCACTCTACAAAAAAAAATAGATGCCAATGTACTACAATCAAATAAGGTTTCCATTGACATAATCATAGTTACTACTGTAAATGTGATTGGAATGAATTCTTTCTTTCTATCACTATTAGACCATCTTGATCAAATCCATACTTTTTCAATCTAATTATCTAAGCCAAAATCAAATGGATAAAGGACCTATTGATTTATTAAAATATCATAGTTTGTGGTACTAGTCACTACACACTGTAGAGGTAAGTATGAATAAAGTAGACTAGATTCAATGCAAAATATTTATTTGCAAAGATTACTTGGTATACTTAGTAGCTTGCTTCATATTTCCTATTGAAAAGACAATGGTGAAAGAACAAGGTTTTAAGTCTCTAAAAGTGAGGCCAAATTTTTGAAAAAATTACTTACCAATCATAATTGGCTAAGCCTCAAAATCTAATATAATATACAAAAGAATATGACTAATGGTATTGCTACTTGTATGGCTAACAACAAGTATGTTGTTGTCATTAATTAAACTTACAACTCCTTGATATAAATTTTGACATTTTCAAACAGGTATAACTACAATAACAGATAAAAATGCTACCTTTGTAGCTAATAACACCTCATTTGAAGGATTTATGTTTGTTTTCTTTTAATGAACTTCATCTAAAATAGAAATAGTTTCAATTACAAGCATTTCTTGTAACTTAGCTAAATCTTCATTTATTAAAGGCTTTATAACTACTTGAGCCTCTTATAATGGTGGTATAGGAACTTTGCCTTTCAATATTTTATGAGCCAATTGAAAGATTCCTATTGGTTTAAATTCTAAAGCTAATAAGTCAATACTAAAAAATATAGGTATATTCAATACTTCATAAGCTAAAGTATGTACTATATTTTTAATATTAGTATCTTCATCTTATGTTAAAATTAAAATAGAAGGCTTTGCCATAGAATCAATATTTATACAAGGCTAAATAATAAAGACATTTGTACATGAGAATTAGGATCTCTATAATTGCTTAGATAGTCAAACAAAGTTTTTAATACCTTACTTGTTGTAACTATCATATTCTTGATTTTTGTTTGGATATATGTAGAATCTATAACTACCATTTATCTTGATGTACCAAATATATAATTTTTTTTGAAGAAGAATTTATTCTATCTTTAGAAGCCACATGAAATCTGGTAATTTGATCTAATAGTGCTATACTATTGAATCTCTTCTTTAGCCATCTTAGCTTTTGGCTTAAACTTCTCCATGTGTAAGACTTTCTTCTTATTGGTATATTTGGAATCATTCTTTGTGTAACTAGAGTTACTATACCTCCAATAATCTTTAGTTCTTTTAGGTTGAATTTTTGCCAACCTACTTATGGCAGTTGCAACCTTCTCTGGCTTAAACACATCCATCATCTTAGCTACCATGTTAGTAGTATCATGTTGATAAAGTACCTTATTCTAATTCTCAACTTCAACAAATGCTTGTGCTAATATTGCTTTGCTATTATAATTGAGAATAATTCTTGATGTTACAAAATCCAAAAATTTCTTGTCAATGTTAAATAAGAAAATCTTAACAAGTTGGCTTTCAACAAATATACCCCCTAATTTTATTATAAATTGAGCCAAATGAGTATACATGATACATAAAACTGTTTTTTGATAGCAAAAGCTTTAAATGCATTGTATTTGAATACACCTAAAATCTCTATATTTTTACTTTAAGTGCTTAATTAATATTTGAAAAGGCTCAAACAATGGTCACTCTTTGATTACAAATAAAATTACCTTCATTGCTTAAGCCATGTAAGACATAGTATGTAAGATGTTTAGTAAAGAAGTAGCTATTCTTTTTCTTTTAATATCTTCTAAAGATATATCAACTTCTCCTTGAATTGGATCTTTTTTTATTTTCATTGTAGGTATTAATCTTCAGATAACATCTTCCTTAAGAGCTAAAATAAGCTCTATGCATGGCTCCAAATAATACTCCACTTCTTACAATTCAAATAAGTCTTCCTCACTTTAGTTTCCATAAGATTGGAGTACCTCATGGTCTAAGTGTTATGATATGAGCTCAAAAGATACTACTCATTGAAAATGGGAGACCTTTAATGCGTCTTCTTTATCCATGTTTAAAATTTGAGTCTCCAATCTGGTAAAGAAATACTTCCAAATCTTTCTAAGAATCTATTCATTACCATATTACAAAGATTTTCCTCCATCTCATTAAATATATCCACTTGTAATATCCAAAGCCTCCAAGTAGTATCCAATATAAAAAGAAGCTAAAAAATCTTATTAATATCCACTTCTGGTCCAAAATCCTCAATGTGGTTACTTTCCAAGTAGTTTGGTGAATGAGATTGATAATATCAATTCTTAATATGTACCATAAAAGAAACTAATTAGATACTTATAACTATCTAAAGATTAAAAGAACAACTTACACCTGTAAATATTACCAAGCTTTATAGTTTATTAATAATCACTTCTAAATCATTATAAGTCCAATACATCTACAAACAAAAGTATCTTGCTAGTTATCAACCTGACATCATCCGTATTGTATGCTTATCAATACAAACTAATACAAAAATAAAATGGATTAACTACAAAAAAAATTCCAAGAATAATATCCACAACTAAAAAAATATACCAAAAACAAAATCCAAAAATCTATATTAGATCTTTATTTCTAATAATATACAAAAAAAAATTAAAAGTAAACCAAAGAAATTGGCATTCACTTATGATTGATGGTCACAAATTTTAGAACATATAACAATAAAAGACAGTTGCAATAAAATAAAATGTAGAAAAATGACAAAAATCAAAAATACTTAGAGAGCAATCAATATTCAATAAATGCCACTTCTATGCATTGAATGATCTCCACTCCAAAAATTGAGTATTCAAATGGACTCCTTGAGTTTCTTATAGATAAAAATTGATTAAAAAATAATCAAATTTGAACTTTGTATGCACTTGGAATGAGCTTCTAAACTTAATACTAAAGAATTTTAGATAATATATATATATATATATATATATATATATATATATATATATAGAATATCCTATAATTATATAATGGTCTATAACCACTTTGATTTCATGACCGTATGAGTATATAACTGCACAAGTTCTATGACCATTCTAATATCTTTAATTATATAACTCAGTTACCATGCAATCTTTTCATTGTGCATCACCTATGATATTGGTTTGACGTTTAGAATCATGGAAGAACATCACAAGCTGTTATTGGCCATTGCTAGTTGCCATAGATCTATTTTGATTTTTTTTGATTTTTTTTCACATTATTGAGCACACAATTATAACACAACTTGTGCGTCATATCAAATGTAGCACAACAAAAAGATGCTTCTTCAATACAATTCTTGTATGATAATACATATTATACTTATACCACTCAAGTTGATACACTAATTTTAAGTACTACAATAATACATAATTGGTATAGAAAGGTTCAAAAATATAGAATTTATACTATTTTCTTGTATTACATAAAATTCAAACTTTAAACAAAATCTTAGTGCCACACACTTGAACCATGCAATCTTGTTGCTCCATCTTTGTGCCTTTCTTATTGCATTAGATCCTTGTCCCAACCAAATCCTATTGCACTATACTTACAACTCTTTGTTTAGAACCATGACTCTATGCCATTCTCATAATTCAACACCTTAAGATCTAAATTGCCATTTGTAATCCTAGTGTGGATAATAATCCGCAAGTGCCACACCACTACAACTCTAATTTTTTAACTATTCTATGATCTATATTTTATGTGATGTACTTCTTCTATAAATTACAACCATGTATTGTAACTATGACTCTCTTGCAATCTTCTTATGCAATATTTTGCAACTATGTATTTTGGCTCCACAATCCTCTTATATTGATATATGTGATATTAGAGAATATATGTACTGTAATAATACCACAATATAGTGGAAAATCAAAATAAAATAAGAATATCCAAAAAAAAACAATGAAGCGGAGAGGTTTTTTTTATTTATTTATTTTTAATCTATTCCATTCTAATTTCCTATACCATAAATTTAAAAAAATGAGAGATTCTTATCAAGTACAAGATTAGAAATCTACAAAAAACTAAGTCAAACAATCTTTCATACTATAAAAGAAAAATTCAAGAATACAAGTGTAAAAATATAAAAAATCCTAAAACTTTAATAAAATAGATAATTCTCTATACCCAAGCAAATCCTTGCAACAAGTTCTCTCTCTTTCAAAATCACTTGTAAGATTTGACAAGAATGTCAACTCGAAGATTTTTTTCTACCTAAATATTTAAAACTTAGTTTATATAAATAAAGTCAATTAACAAAAAAAACTATCAGTTGATGAAAAATAACTAATCAAACTAAATCACATACATTTGATGGGATTTGGCACCCAATGCCATACTTATCAAGAATAAGAACATGATAAAAATAAATAAACAATTGAGACTTCTCTCAAAGAAAGATAAAAAAATAGAAATAACTTGATATGTATATTAAGAAAGAAACTGGAATGGCTATTGCTAAAAGCCAAGAAACCTAAAGACCCTTAAAACTAGACTAGAAGCAAGAAACAAGTTGATAAGAGTAAAGAAGGCTTCATTCTTGTCTCTATATATACTATCTAACTAGGGGCTATGTGGCGACGTTCTATAAGACCTCTAATATGTGTTGACTTTGTAAGTCACATGCGTTGACTTACAAGGCAAGTTTTTCTACATGTGGGCCACATAATTACCTTGATCTTTAAGCTAACAACATGTGTGGCACATGGCCAACTTGTTGACTGTGTTTCTAATCCAAAAAGTTAATTAAAGACACCTATAAAATCAAAGCAGTATCTATGAGGCTTCTATGAAGCTTCTAGAGTAAATATTATAGAATTAACTTACTTTTACCTACTTTTATTTACTTCTACATATTTATACATGTAATTATTGGCTTATATACATATATATATTCATGATATTATCCCCCCCCCTCCTTTTAGAGACGAGTTCCACAAGAAGTAGTCATCATATATTGAAGAAATCTATGATGCCACAAATTGTATTTGTCACATACTCTGATCTTTGTTCATTCAAAGATAATGGATAGGACCTCTCAACCATCGGTAGTATTCTATACCAAGGCGAGAAGACCACCCAATTATTTGATCGTTGTTGAGGTCTTCCTAACTTCCTTCGAATAAAACATTTGGAACACCATTAGGAGTTGTTCCTACCTCTAATAAAATCACCAAATATTGGGAGTTCCTTCTAAGGTCGTGATATCAAATGTTATCATGATGTAACATGCATAATAAGTGAAAGGATGAAAAAAATATCATATTTTGAGGATCTCACTTCAAAAATATTGTAGCAAATTATCTTCAAAAAATAGATATTAGTCAAAGGATAGAAAAATTAAAGGTGCTAATGTTACCTATTTATAAATTATGCTTCTATTTACTTTGTAAGGCAATAAATAAGGCAAAAAAAGGTAGATTAAAAAAATAAAGAATATAAGCATATGTAGAAAGGAGTAAGGAGTGCAAATTAGTAAATATTACCTCAAGAAGACGAAAGTTGATACCCGAAGAGGACCAGTTATGAACCTAGGTCGAAATCAGATCTTGAAGCACAAAACCGTGCTCTGATGGCAACTCAAAGGTTTTTTGGAAGATCAAAGAGCCGAATTAGGGAGCAGACTTGTGGAGGGATTTTTGAGGGATGATTTCATATCGTTTGCATCAATATTGGATTTTTGAGAGATTTTCAAAGCGAGTGATGTTATCTGTGAATTTAAATCTTTAAAAAATAAAACCGGTTTATAAATTTTTAGATTTTATAACTTTTGTAGCATTTTTATGAAGAAAAATTTAGAGACTTATTGATATGCTTGTTTTGAATGTGTACAAGAGATTTGAGGTCAATCGAATAGCTAGATCAATACATATGAGGGTTTCTCTAGGCTAAGGTCTCGGGATTTAGGGTTCTCATGACCAATAAGGTTTTCTTAGATATCTAGCAAATTGCTAGTTGGATTGGAGAGATTTTTGATTTTATCAGTAGAAGACTTGATTTTTTATATGTAAGTAAAATTTGGAAGCAATCGAACAGTGGAAAAAAGAGATATTGGCACTAGAAGTTTGGTATTAGATTGGAGAAGGAGAGGTCGGCCGACATCCGAGCGGAATTTTGAGGTCATCAACTAATTGGTATGTGCAATTTTCTTCAAAATTTGTGTACTGGTTGCTAACTTAAACTCCAAGAAGTATGCAGATTTTGAATTAGAATCAATAATTCAATATTTAGTTATTTAAATTTCAAATCTGTGATTAGAGTTTGGTTTGGATTAGGATTTAATTAGAATTTAGGATTAGGATTTGGTTAGGATTTGGTTAGGATTTGGTTTAAGATTTAGGATTTGATTAAGATTGGAGTTTGGTTAGGATTTAGAATTAGGATTTGACTAGGATTTATTTAGGATTTGATTAGGATTTGTTTAGGATTTGGAATTGATTAGGATTTATTAGGGTTAGGATTTGTCTAAAATTTGACTAGGATATATTTAGAGTTTAGGGTTTGTCTAGGATTTGATTAAGGTTGGATTAGGATCAGGATTTGGTTAGAATTTAAGATTTTTTTAGATTTTTTTAGGATTTGATTAAGTTTTCTTTAATACTCTTTTATATTTCTTTAAGATTTTTTTGTGTTTCTTTTATAACTTAAATAAAATTTAATTGAGCTTGCTTAATGTTTGATTATGATTGTTAAAGTTTAATTATAATTTTTCTATAATCCTATTGGATTATTAAGACCTTTTGTTGTAATTTTTTTTACTTTCCACACCTTGGTGCCCGGTGCATTCTCAAGTAAGACTTCACGTAAAATGACAACGCGTTGTATCTTGCCATCTATTTGGGGAAGAACATGTCATTCTTCAAGATCTTCATCTCAATTGCATTCTCTTGAAGGTTTAGACAATCGTAATGTCTCATCCGGTAGGTCAACAAAAGAAGGCTCCTGAGTCCAATCTGTTGGTTGTTGATTCTCCATCTCAAAAGCTACAAGTAAGGATTGAAAGTAGAATGTTATCTTGCCTAGATCTTGTTACTTTTATAAGGAAGGTTTTCATCTAGATTTTGATAGATGTCTTCGATGAAAAGCCTCCACCACTTTTTTTGCATTTACAAGATTTTTTACTTGCTTCCATGTGCGTTCATTAATATCATATCCATGCCAATGGACAAGATATTCTAATTTATTTTGGTGCCGCCTTGAATCTAAGACTTCTTCTACTTCAAAATCTTCATTATTGTCCACTTCTATAAGAGGAGGTAGAACTTATGTTCTTCTTGGTATGTCCAGCGTCTTGTATGGTTCAAAAAGAGATACATAGAATATTGAATGGATTTTCATTGAATCCGATAGATATAAATGATATGCAACTGGATTGATTTGTGTAAAAATAGAAAATGGTCTAAGCCTTCAATAGTCCAACTTGACACAAGGATGAATGGTCTTGATATTGTGATGAAGTAACCATACCTTATCACCCATGTGAAATAATAGTTATTTCTTTCAATAGACATCCGCATTGATCTTTTGTTGTTCTTGAGCTTCTTTTAATTACGCTTTCATCGTTGCATGTAGCTCTGACAAATGAATTGCCAAATCTTTCGCAACAGGATTATCAACTTTTGAAAAGTCAAAAGTATCAAGTCATGGATGATAACCATAATTAGTAAAGAAAGGTGTTTATTTTATAGAAGAATGTATCATGTTATTCTAAAAAAAACTCTGCCAATGACAAAAGAGTTGTCCAATCATCTTATTGGTAGTTAATGGTACATCTTAAATACTGCTCCAAAACTTAATTAACACCTTTGGTTTGTCCATCAGTTTGAGGATGGAATGCCAAAGATATTTTTATATCCACTTTTAGAATCTTGAAAAGAGTCCGCCAAAATCTTGATACAAATTGAGTTCTCTTATCTGATATAATATCCTTGGATAATCCATGATAGCGATAGATATTGTTAAGAAAGAGCTTAGAAGTTTCTTCACTTGTGATAGATTTTGTACATGGTAAAAAATGTGCCAACTTGGTAAAACGATCTACTATCACGAAGATAGTGTCATAAAAACCTGAGATAAGAAGATCCGTGATGAAATCCATAGAAACAGAAGACCATGGTTATTCAGGAATAGATAATGGTTGAAAAAGTGCATAAAATCAACCGTGGAGTTTTTGATCTCGAACAAACATCACAAGATTGTACAAAATCTTTGACTGCTTTTCATTTGGGGCCACCAAAAGTACCTGGATATCAGTTCCAAAGTTTTATTGTACCCAAAATGTCCTGCTGTTAGAAAGTCATGACGAGTTTTAAGAACACGTAATCGAGCTTCACCTTCTAGAACATATAGGCGTCCCTCAAATATAGTAGATTCTTCTTGAATTCAAACTTGGAAGTATCATGAGACTTTGAAGGATTTTTCTTAATATCACGAATAAAAGGATCAAAAGACATATTTGACTGAACTTGCTTAATGAAAGTTGAATCAATAGTTAGTGTTGATTTCATTGCTTAAAGATGAAGATGCTTTGGCTTCAAGAGAATTATTTGTTGTTGATTAAAAGTAGCATCTCCTTCCTTTGGTGCAAGATAAGATCATCTAGACAGTGCATCTGACAAACCTTGTTGTTTTCTTGATCGATAAGTGATCTTGAATTCAAATCTTGACAAAGACATACTTTAATGAGCTTGGCGACGATTCAAAACACGTGTTGACATAATATATTCAAAATTCTTCTGATCTATATACATTGTGATTGGGCTAGAAGCACCTTCTAAATAATGGTCTTATTCTTGAAACAAATCCACAATTGCAAGAACTTCTTTGTTGTGGTCTCGTAGTTAATCTTGACTGCTAAAAAAATTTTGGAGTAAAAAGCTATTGGATGAAGTATATCATCTGTTTCCATTTATGACAAAACGACACCCAAAGCAAAGTCTCATGCATTTGTTTCCATAAAAAATGGCTTAGAAAAATCGACGCGATATAAGATTGGTGCAAAAACAAAGGTTGTCTTGAAAGCTTCAAATGCTACTTTTGCTTCTTGATTCCATTGAATTTTGTCTTTGCAAGTCAAACGTGTAAGTGGAGTTGCAACTTTAAAAAAGTCTTTGATGAAGATCCAATAGTAGTTGGCAAATCCCAAAAAGCATTAGACATCGCTGACTATTTTTGTGATCTTTCAATCAATAATAGTTTGAACTTTCTTAGGATCCATCATAAGTCTGTCATTTGAAATGATGTGTCCTAAGAAGTCAACTTGAATAGTATAAAATACATATTTTTCTATCTTGGCATAGAGTCTTGCATCTATTAATTTTTGTAATACTTGGCAAACATGAAGTTCATGTTCTTCTGTGTTCTTAGAATAGATTAAAATATTGTCTAGGTAACAGACAACAAAATCATCTAAAAACTCCCGAAAGACATCATTCATTAGATGTTGGAATGTTGATGGTGCATTTATAAGTCCAAAAGGCATGACATTGTATTCAAAATGTTCATACCTTGTTCAAAACGCAGTCTTCCATTCATCTCCTTCTTTGATGCGTACCAAATTGTATACCCCTCATAGATCTAATTTTGTATAGATCTTACTTTGATTCAACTGATCAAGATGTCCAGATATCAAAGGTAGCGGTGTCGTACTATAAATGCTTACAGTATGTAAAAATTAGCTAAAACATATTATATGTTGATAAATCTAGAATTGTATTAGAGTGGCTAGTAGATTAAATTAAATGGAGTTGGTATAAGAAACTTTACTTTGTTTCTTTACTTCTTTTGATTTTACATTAATATATATATATAGGACCTAAATGTTTAGTATGAAGCCTTGGGAGAAGGTGGAAACCTAAGGATGAAAATCTAAACTAGTAAGAGGCTAATTGAAAGGGATGAAAGCAAGGCATGGTCGGATGAAGGCAAGGAATGGGGAACTTCATCCCTATTGGTCGAATACCATGCCCAATGGACTTCAAGGAGGGTGCCCGAGCCCTTATTAGGGATTAGGGTTCCCTTTTCGAAAGGATTCAGAGATTACAAGCTAAGATTGTAAATTTTAGGGTTTGAGGTACAATTTGTGTGCAAAAATTAGGAGATTCGGAGTTAGGGTGAAAAAGTTATAACCGTTTGAAGTTAAGGTGTTTATTTGAGACGTACTGTTACTCTTTTGAGAGTACGAGGAATTTTACAGTAGCTTTTGAAGATCGGAAGGTGCAACTAGAACAGCGATTTCAAGGCCTATATCTTTCATGAAAGAATTATTGCTTTTGAAGTTCATATAAAGGATTTTTAAGGAGTTGAAGGCGGCGCTTCCAAATCAAAGGCAGTAAGTAAGCGGTTTTGCTTGTAGTAATGGTTGGAGCCATAACTTGAGTATTCGGATGAATTTTTGGCTCAAAATTTTGGAGAATGTAAATTTTTGTATTAAAAAGCTATATATATAAATTTCGTGGCATTTGAGCTTATATTTTGTAAGATATGAAGAAAATTTCACACAGATGTATAAAGACAAGTGTTTAAAGTGATTTTTAGGGTTTTTAAGATATCTCAAGATCTGCAATGAATTTGCAGTTGAAAATTGTTGTAGAAGTCAATAAGAATACATCAGTGCCTCATGTAAAATTTGAGTTTGTTTGGACAGTCGGATTAGGAGATATGAGGTGTTGAAGTTTGGAAAAATCTCCACATAAGAATAAACAAGGTTTTAGAAGATTTTATCATATTTTGGAAGTTAAGGGTTACTTGAGGATTGTGTATTTGGTGTAATTACTCAAAAGGGAAAAATTATATATAAACTTAGGGCTTCCCTTATTTTCAAACTTGATTGAATAATTAGTGACAACCAAAAGCCCAGCGTTTTCTTCAGGCAAACTCTCTCTACCCCGACAGGGGGTACCTGTTTTTGATTGTGATTTTGTTGACTCCTCGATAATCAACACATATCTGCAATGATCCATCTTTTTTCTTCACAAATAAAATTAGAGCTACTGCTGGAAATTTGGAATGGCATATGAAGTTCTTGGCCAAATTCTCTTCAATATACTCCTTGAGTTCAGCCAACTCATTTTGAGATAAATTGTAGATTGGTCCGAATGGCAGTTGTGCTCCTTCTTGAAGGTCGATTGAACAATCACACAAATGATGTTCTGAAAGAGTATCCACATTCTTTTTTTCAAGTACATCTTGAAAAATATGATATTGGCTTGGAATGCCACTTAAATTCTTTCTACCAAAAGAAACAGGTGTGGCATAAATGACACAAGGTGATCCTTGTTTTGCAGCATGCAAGAAAGTACTTGCACCTACAAATATAGGTTTAATTAAACTAGACTTATGACTTTCTACTTGATTAACTATACTCTTAGTTATACTTTTAGAAAAGTCAAGACTACGAGAAGTCCAATCTATTTTAAAGTTATATTTTTCTAGCCATGATAAATCTAAAATGATTGGATTAGAAGGAGATCTAATGATATTAAATATTATAAAGCTACTATATCCATTAATTGCTATTTCTATAGGAAGAGTTTCATGAGTAACATCTCTTGAAGACAACGGACGACCATCCATGACTTCTACATGAACAGATTTAGTTTTCTTTACTAAAAATATGCTATGTCTTTTAGCATATTTTTCATCTAAGAAACAAGCTGAGGCTCCTAAATCTAATAGGCAGAGGCTTTGAGATGTTTAGGTCCTAAAATAATATTTATTGTAAAACATGGAGAAGGTTCTGAGGAGAGGATAGGACCTTTACTAGGCGTTGTGTAAGGTTCCAACTGCACAGTCCCTATTATAGCTGGACAAATTTGTTTTTCGACATGCTATCTTCTTTGATCGTCGTACTCCTCATTTTATGGTTGTGTCGCTTCTTTGAGCAATGTTGAGCAATGTGTTTAGATTCTCCACAATATAAGCACAATCCTTCTTAACGACAATGAGACTTTTCTTGCTCAGTAAGAAGTTTGAAACGTACTTCATCAATTTACATATCCTCTACTTTCGAATGTATGTGTTGAAGAGATGTTGATGTTACTATTGAACTATAGTTACGTTGAGGTCCACTTGTACGATTCTTAGATCGAAATTCAAAAAGGCTATTGTTGTACTTCACAGCAAAATCAATTACTTGACTCAATGTTTGAGGATTAAGTAAGTTGAGCATTAATTTTTTTACCTCATATTGTAATCCGTAGATAAATTAGCTAATAAGTGCAGCATCATTCTACTTGATATCAGTTGCAAGTTGTCAAAATTGTAAAACATACAACATTACTGATTGATTGTCTTATTCTAAAATACGGATCTTATTGGTTGCAACACAAAATGCATCATGTTTTCCATGCATAGATCAAAACTCTGCTAGAAAAGCCTCTAGATTATCCAATATTGGATCTCGTCGTTCAAGAAAAGATGAAAACCACGATAGTGTTGAACTTGAAAGAAGCGTACTAATGAATCTAACTTGCAATCTTGGAGTTGGATAGCTATGGGATTGAAGTTCAATCACAAGTTGCACTTGATTGATAAATCCTTGAAACTTGGATCTGGTACCATCAAACTTCTCGAATAGGATAATTCTTGGTTCTCTTATATTGGAAGGACGTTCCACCATAGGAAAAAAGACATGATTTGGTGCAGATGTTGAAGCAGCTCTAATCATTTCTATATCTTCACTTTTTGTCAATCTTGTTGCTCTTTATGGTGGTAAATTGAGTTGATGCATCGCAAGCATTAACTCCCTCAATTGCTCTTGTATTTGTGCCATTGCACTCTTCATTTTAGCAAGTTTTGCTATGATAACACTTAGAAAAGAGAAGATGTCTAATATCGCTCAAGACAAATAGAAGAGAGGACTTGAGAACAAAGAAAATACTAAAGACAATATCAGTTTAGAAGAGGGTATTCTGTAACTTCTAATATGCTTGTGTCTTATCAAGAAAAAGGAGTAATCGACTCTTACTCAAGATTAGACAAAGCTCTGATATTGTATGTGTACTCTTATCAATCTGTCAAGGACAAGAACATAATAAAGACAAATAAATAAGTGAGACTTCTTTCAAAGAAAGATGACAAAATTGAAATAACTTGATATATATATATATTAAAAAAGAAACTAGAATGGCTATTGCCAAAATACAAGAAAACTAGAGACCCTTGAAATTAGACTAGAAGCAAGAATGGAGTTGACAAGAGTGAAGAAGGCTTCACTCTTGTCTCTATATATACTATCTAATTAGGGGCTACGTGGAGATGTTTATAGCACTTCCAATATGTGTTGACTTTGTAGGACACATGCCTTGACTTACAAGGAAAGTTTTTCTACGTGTGGGCCACATAGTTAGCTTGGTCTTCAAGCTAACAACATATGTGATACATGGCCAACTTGTTGACAACGTTTCTAATCCAAAAAGTCAATTTAAGACACCTGTAAAGTCAAAGCAGCATCTATGAAGCTTCTAAGAAGCTTTTATATCAAATACTATAGAATTAATTTACTTTTACTTACTTTTACTTACTTCTACCTATTTATACATGGAATTATTGGGTTACATGTGTATGTCCATGACATTAATTGATAGAGCACAAAGCATTGTTGCTAGCCAAAGTGGTCATGTTATATACATTAAGAAGTGAGCTTTGCTCAAAATTTGACCTTAGATTGGTTTAGCTACTTGCAATTCCTTGTCCCATTGAAAAATTTGCACGTTGTGTTAAGATTTTCTTGTACCCATGATCGTTGCATGTTTAAAGAGTATACTATGAACTTTCCTCTTTGATACTACGTAGATTCTCACATGTACATGGAGCTTGGTTTCTACCCCTTGAAAGTAAATAGAGTAATATAGAGAGATTATTTTTGAGCAAAAACATAAAGCCAATTAAGCAATCACTTAAATGCCATGTGTTGATTTATTTACAATGGAATGAGTGGTTTGGGTTGCTCCTATCCAAGGTTGCAAACTTGTTTCAACAATACAAAGCTCTCCACCCAGGCTCACAAGCTCATTCACAACTTGTGTTTCTAGGTGAGATTTGAATCAAAGATCAAAAATGGAAGCTAGGGAGACAACGACAACAACAATTTATCTTGTAACTTATCTTAATGTAATTAATTTGAACAATTTATTTCATTTAAAAATGTGATTGTAATTAATGCTATCTAAATTGTTATACTTCAAATACTTCAATTTTATTTTTATTTTTTAAGATTTTCTTCTCTTATTTTTTGTATTTTTAATAAATGATGTATAAGTTTTATATAAAATAAGTTTATTCTTGAATAATAATTTTTAGATTTTATAAAAGGGGGTATTTCATGTAATCTGTAAAAGTTTGATTTTGCAAGAAGATTGTAAAAGATAGTACAAACTGTAAAAGTTTTTAATAAAAAAACAACTATAAATAGTTTGTTAATTTTGTACTTACTAGGTATGAAGTTCTGATTATATTTTTTTGATAAAATTAAAGTTCAAGAATATGTATTTTTTTTCAAATTGATTAGTTTAGTTTGAGATTATATTACTACTATTTAAAATTCAAGATAATTTCTTGTAATTTATATTTACAGTTTAAAATATTATCCAAAACGTTGTTAAGATTTGTATTTGTTTAGAAATAAAATAATTTAACTAAAGTTTTTAACTCTTATATTAATTTTTTTTAAAGCAAATCTTTTCAAAATTTGCCTTGAAACTTAGGAGTACTTTTGAAAATTGATAATAATGGATTTGAAGGACATGTTTATAGTTTCATAATAAATACCAACACGATAAGTTTATTGGTACATTATCATAATAATAATATGAATAAACTCAAAAAAATTACTGCCAAAATTATTTAATGTTTCCATCAAAATAAATAAATTTTATTATATACATCTAATTGATTTATATAATGACTATAAATGTTGTACACACATATTATAGTTGAATATGAAAAAGTAAGTTATTCTATTTTTATGTCTATATATGTGAGTGTGTGTGTATATATATATATATATATAATCATAAATAACTTGCATATCATGTTTAAAGACATTGGTTAAAGTTTAAATTAAAAACAAGAAAACATGTAGTTTAAAGACCAAGTTTGTACATAGTTTTTAAAATTAGAAAACTATTAGAAGATTTGATTATATATTTGATTTTTTTTAATTATTTTGAAGAAAAGTAAAATTAAGGTTATTGTTGCTCTTAGTTATTGATTTCTTTTTGTCTTGTTTATTTTGTGCTTTAGAAGACTTTTGAGTATTGGTATAGTTGTTTGATAATCTTGCATGAGTTGATATATATATATATATATATATATATATATATTTTATTGTTCTAATTGTATTTTGTATGTATTGTTTGATTTTTATTTTAAACATGAAGTTGTGTTTTTGATATCATAGATATTATAATCAAAATATATTTTTACACAAAATTCTTTTAAACATTATGATGAAATAGATACCTAAATAAGAAAAAATTTTAATAACACATGATGCAAAACTAAAAAATTAATATTTTTTGATATTTTATTTATACAAATATATTTGTGTATTATATTTTAAAAAATTAAATTAATTCAATATATATAGATGGTCTTATTTGCTACAGAAAAAGCTTATAATGTTATAATTTATAAACTAAGTGTAAAAAATTATATATGTTAGTCATATGTCAAATACATCCAAAAATAAAATTAAAACAACTATGATTCGGTCTGTTTATGTCTTTTAAAACATCTTGGCTTTTTAAAAGCTTATCTCCCAAATAGCAAGATAAGTTTTTTTTTGATAAACATACATTAAGACAAGATTTAAAATCATATTTTTAAAATTTTGAGTAATTTTCATATGTGCGAATATATTGTGATACTCAAAGGATGGAAGTACATCATAAAATGCCTATCATTCATTCACTATGTGTTTTTTTTGCGCAGTTCACTTCTATTCAAAAGAAAAATCTCACGGCAGGAACACATCTAACCATTTGAAAAATTTGTTTCCTTGCTTTGTTTTTTTAGTGTTTCAATTTTCTGTTTATGTAGTATTCAAGGAGTGTATTTGTGTAATACTTGTCTACCTGGTTTACAATGTATCACTTTTCTGTGTGTTTGACATCAGCTATGGTCCAACACCTAATACTTGGGCATTAGCAAGCCCAAATGCTTGTGTACAGCCCAAGTGACTGACATAATACAACACCACTGACACTGAACACATTTGACAGTTTATCAAAACCACTGAGAGATTTCAAATTCCGACCTTGCACATAATTTCGGTCCATCAATTTCAACCACACAAAACTACAACATTTACATAAACAAATATCAACACGATATTGATACATCACGAGGCAAAAGACCACAATATCTCTGCAAGCGGTTAACATTCAACCACGTCATCTCTCCCAACCCACGTATTCGTAAAAAGACTCTGCAGCAACAGAATGGAAGTAGTTCGATAAGAAAAGTGACAACACTCATAAACTCAACCAGATAAATTGAGACGAAGCGAGAAGTGTAGCTCAAACATAAGTGCAAAAAGCAGTCGATGATATTTAATAGTAGACGTTCCTTACAGACGACATCCAGACGGTCATCGCATGGAAACTCCTCCAGCTATCACATTCTTTCTGCCTGCATCGTTTCTCGTCTACAGCTGCACCCTAACCTAGCTCATAATCACTCCGACTGCCTACCGAGTAACATTCCGACATTAAGTACAAGTAACGAAAGCAGTCGCTATAACGTCTGCAAACTCCCCAAGCGCAAGCAATCTAGAGGCAAAAAAGGAAACACCCAATTCAACCAACAAAGGGCATTGGCACATAGAGGGCAAAAACCTCGCCCTCGCAACACACGAACACCCAAAATTTATCCAGGCATCACAGACAAATGTCTCTATCCGGCTATGGTCTCTCCAGCGCTCCCGCTCAAATAACAGCACCTCCGCCTCCACCCCTTATATCAACAACTTCTCAATTGCGTCCTTCAGTTGCTGAATCTGGGACTTCAGCTGGCTGCCCTCGTTAGTAGTAACGGAGCACGCAATCACGGGCCGTGACACCCCACACGCCCTCCCAAGCGCCTGCTTGGAAGGCACGAACACATACGGCACGTTCTTGTCCTCAGCCAGCAGCGGCAAGTGCAGCAGAATCTCCAACGGCTCAGTATCGGCAGCCATCACCACGAACTCAGCAATACCCCTGTTCAGAGTCTTCGTCGCCTCGTTTGCTCCCTTCTTCAGCTGCTTGTAGTTGGCGGCTTGCTGCACGATGTCCGTAATCGTAATGGTCAGCTGCGCATCCGCGAGAGGGTACGCCTTAGGGTTTACGGCCTCGGAACCCATTGCTCTAAACAGAAAAAAGTAAGTCCGAAAAGTGAAAATGGCAAACTCTGAGGACTGAGAAATCAAATGGGTACCGAGAAACGAAGCTGAAAATGACAAAGGAGCACCGAGTGCTTGAGGAAGAGAGGGATCGCTCTAGGGTTTCACGGCAAACACTCCCCCGCCCCCCCGTCTCGGCACTCTCCCGCTGCTTCTTCTGCGAGTTTAGGGCATCCAGGCTTCTTTGCCGCACTCTCATCCATTCGTCAACCCCTTATTCATTCGTTTATCCCTTGCGTAGCCGACCTCATCCATATTTTTCATTCATCCAACTCCACGCAGAAGATAGTTTGATCGCATTCACACTTGTTGGAAATATCTTACCTGGCTGCATTAAAACATTTCACTTTATCTGAACCCTAAACCCTAAAAACCTGATCACAGTTTTTATGACAGGTTTCACCAATGCGTTTTCTTTATTTTTGTTTTTGTTTATTACATTAGTATGTTGCTCGCATTTAATTTTGACGATGTTGTTGCAAGCCAAATGTGTTTTTTCTTTTTCTTTATTTTTATATATTTAATTCGCAAAGCTGGCATTTGAGTAACATTCAAATTACTTTAAGTATATATATATATATATATATATATATATATATATATCAAATTTAACATTCTTTCCAGTGATGTATCATTTCACATCATATTCTCTCTAATTTTAAACCAATTTTGCAATCATATATTAAATTTTCTATTAAATGATTAAAAATATATCATTGTTAACTTTAAAATAAATAAATGCAAATTCCAAAATATGCCTATTACTAAATTAAAAACATGTATTTTCTTTTCTATTTTTAGTATTGAAATTTTATTGTTTTATTATTTTTTAATATTAAATTGAATTATAAATATTTAATTGTATTTCTAAAAAATTAGATTTAAAAAATTAGAACTAAGTAGAAGTCTTGATTGTGATTGTTTGATTCTAGTGTTTTACAATGTTAATCAAATTACAATTGAGCAAATTAAAATATTACTATATATATAGAAATTTTGTATTTTGTATTTTTTTTTTTTTTTATATAAAAATATGGTTTATATACTAATTATAAGTTATTTGTTCTGTATTAGAAGTTTTTGAGAAGAAAAGTAAGCAAAATTACAAATTATGTCAAGTTGCAATTAAAAAATAATGTTGAATCTAATATAATTCTTAATTTATGATAAGTTTGGCAAGAAAGTTTTTTAAGATCCTATTTAAATTTTTCTTTATTATATTATGGTTTTGTATAAAATCACTGTACATACCTCATACATACTATATAAATATATATAAATGTATACATATAATTCATTCAAAATTTATATTTTATATTTTTATACTTTAATAATGCATTTTTTTTCTACAATGATTTGTTTGTTTATACAATATTCCAATAAGTTATCTTATTATAAGAGCCATTTTGTTATAATATTGCAATTGATTTAAAATGCATTCAATATGGAGATTTTTCTTCTTTTAACTTATAACATTAATATTTTATATTCTTCATTAAATAAAAATAACAATGATATGGTTAATAATAAAAAAATTAGATATTTTGGATTTTAAAGCTCAAATTTAAAAATAAATTAGATCTTAAAGAATTAAAAAAACCTATACAAGTTTGTGAAGTAGATTTAGCTATTTATATTACAAGGTATATTGCACCAATAATTTATCTCCAAAAACACTATTATTTTAATAATACTAAATTATTAATTAGAAGAAACATTTTAAAAACAATTATGAATGTTGTTGAATTTTTTTCCTTGAATTTTGAATCTTATTAAGAACCACGTAAATTTTTAAAATACTTGTAGAAATATTGAACAAGGACTACTCAAATTTAAAGTCTCTATGGCATTGTACATTTTTGGATGTTATAGAAATAGAACATCTTGACAATTAGTTGCAATATTATTTGGTATAGGAGCCAAATAATAACACCATTTACTAATAAGATTATGAATACAATTCTATCTATAACACATTGAATTAAAAAATAACTTATAAAATTTCATCTCTACAATAACAATGTTTGTTCATTGACCCATGGTTTGTAGTCATTCAAGCAAAGTGCTATCACACTCTGTGCTTTTACTTGCTTTCACTTAAGCACTAAGTTTGGTCATCGTGAGATAATGTAATAGATTCTTGCATTAACTCTCATTGAAGGATGGTTCTATTCATGTGAACAAGGAAGGCAAAATCATGTTTTTGTGCAGGAATGTTTGTAACTTGCTCAGCATATCCAGTTTTGTCAAATCTAGCATCAGTGAAGACCAGGAGAGAAAGCTATATTTTGTGAAGTAACCATGTTTGCAACAAACCTAAAATCCGTTTCTAACTACAGGTACTGTATTTTGTAGAGACATGTTTAACAACTGCACTGTGCTTTTGCTTCACTGAAGTCGGAATCTAAATCCAAGTAAAGATCTAATCAAGGACTAGCTCAGGCTTTACTTCGAAGTTGACAGTGTGATTGAGTTGCCTCCTGGTCTTTGTGGTAAATAAATCTCTCTGCTGTTCGTAGCCAAATATCTCAAGAATGACTGCATGGTGCAAAATCTTTTCAGAAGCCAACATGTAGTGAAATTGTTTTAGAATGTGAGCCTAAACGATTGTTTTTATTTGTGGTCAGACATATTGCACAACCCTAAAATTTGATCCATTTTGTTCCAAGAACTTAGTTCGCATGAAAGGAATGGAATTGAGAAGGTTGGCTAGAAGCCCCATGAATTACGGTTGCAAAACTGTGAATACTCTAAACTCTGCATTGATGAACTTCACTACATCCAGTTTGAAAAAGAATAGAAGTTCTTCACAATGCACCAACTTTTTTGCCTCAATGTGAGTTGCCTGGATCCATGCCAAATTTATACAACACTATGAAACTAACGCCCAATCAATCATGTTTAGTGAAGCATCAATTGTTGTGCTATGATGCTAGGGCCAGTGCCTAGCAGCATCTTAATGCCAACCTTTACATTATGTAATGGTACAGACATTGCACCTGCATTTAGAGATTTAGTAGCTAATAAAACATGTGAGAGAGGTTGTCTGGTCCTTGTTTCCTATGCTCAAGGTTTTTTTTGACATTTCTCAATAATGCACTGATAAAAAAAAAGTATCCAATTCTATTTCAAAAAAAAATAAAAAATAAAAAAACATCTTATCACTACTCTGTTCTGTCTTATGTAACAGTCCAGATTGCTTCTTCTCTTGGATGCTGGTTGTTGTTACTCAAAAGATTCTCTTGGGTAGCAGTAGTATCTACTGCTGCTTTAGCCACAATCCATCCACTTTCAGATGATCATCTAGGGTCCAATTGTTGTGCTAAAGTAGCACTAGTTCTACTAAAACTTTGGTTGATTCATTAACTACTATGTCAACAATGATTAGCTTGGAATAGGCCAAGGGACTAAAACTCTGAGCATCACAGACAAGTAGATTTGAGGAGTATTGTTGGTGCAGATTATCACTTCCAAAGAAAGTGGCTGCTCTTCTCAATCCACCCTAACTATGACCACATCCATTGCTTCACAGATCCCAAAAAGCGCCATCAATGGAGAAGCAAAGATCATATGCACTAGCACAACTGGACATGCAAGACACTGTGCATACACTTTAAAGAAGTTGCCTAAACGTTCGATCAGGGTTGCTGTATTGAAGAAGACAGAGACATGCTACATACTCATACACAACATGTTCTTGAATATATTGTTTGCTTCTTCAACATCATTTTTTGGGTTTGTTGGAGGTTGGCTTTTATCATGCAGCCATGAGAGTACCACAACAGTCAAGTCAGAGCGGGGAGATTGGCCCTCCCAGCTACTACTTTATTTATCTTTGTTGCACAATCAAAGTTGTATACAAAAGCACACAATTATGGAGTAAATAACTTCCAATCACTCCTAGCTTCTGCTGTAGCTCAGAGCACAGGCACACTATGCTTCTTTGGAGAAACTTTTCACTATATCCAATAATGAGTGAAGAATAATAAAAGCTCACTGATAGCAGTTCCAACAAGGTGTGAATTTGAGCAAGGAAGCAATGTCTGAGAGGAGGTCCAACTAGTGGCATGAACTTGTCACAACAGTTCCAAAAGCTAGATCTAAATCTCACCAGCAGGCCACATCATAGTCAGTTACTGAACCTATTCTACTTCTGAAACTCCTTGTTATTATGGGTTCTCTTTTGGCATTTGTTGGCTTTGTGCTTCACTGCAAGTTTGGAATGTTTTTCTGTGTTTTTTTGAGGTTGTGTGTGAGTAGAAAAGCGTAAGTTCTGCAGCAAAAAGTGCCTCATTTACAACACCATCACTGGCTTGTTCATGTATCTCAACTATACAATGCACCACAAAGGCCCCTAGCCTGTTACTTAGGGTTCTATACTTGGGCTTGTGTGTTTATTAGACTTGGTCTACTCGCCTTGGTCCACATCCTTGTGGTTGTTCATATTGAGGAGGTTATTGCTTTTATTTTGCACTTGCATTCCTGGTTCTTTTATAGGAACAGCAATATTGATGACAATAATGATAAAATCTTTATTGTGAAAGATATGATTTTGCATATGGGTTCATTGTGTTTTGTCAGATTTTTACTAAAACCTTGTGCATTGCAATGGTTCTTAAGTGTTTACTTGCTTTTATGCAAAGCAATGGCTTAATGTGTCTTTGTAGATAGATTTGTTGTTTGTTGCAGTTGTACATAGTTCAATATTGGTTGATTCAATTATAAAAATAGCAAATCCGCCATTTTCACACCATTCATCTTAAACATGTTCACAGAGAAGTCCATTGAATTTTTTTAGTATGAAATTATTGAAATAATTATTAATTGTAACACGTGTTGTTCTTAAAAAAGAATATATAGTACTTAACATAATTTCTGACAAAAATTCAGTATTTTTTTCTATATATATATATATATATATACACTAACATACTTACATATGTGTGTACCTATTAGAATTTAATGACAATTAATTTGTATGGAATTATTAAAGCCTTTGACTTTCAATTTTCAACAATTAATAATGTGCCTTATGTTCTTGAGTACCATAAATTATAACATTCAACCAAATAATTAAAAGAATAAATTTTACACAAGATTTAAAGATATAAATAAATACATACATATATATATATATATATATATATATATAGAACCTCAATTTATTATTTACCATGTATTTTCTTGTTTAATACACATAGAAAATCTAATTTTTGTATGAATAAATTGCATTGAATTCTTGATATATTCACTTTTGTATATATATATATATATTTTTAATGATAACCGAATACAGCTAAAACTATGTTAGCTTGCTGTAGTTTGTAAATTAATTGAGGGCTTGTAAATGCTATCAATGTATCCTATTTGAATTATTCTTTTATAATCATTAGTATTGATTTGTAATATGCAGATAGAAAATTAACACAAGTTCTAGTCTTAGTTTTATTTGAATTACATTATATCATTAAAAAAAGATTACCTTATATAATTTTATTTATTTTCAAAATTTTTTAATCATGAATAGGTAAATTTAATGAGTATTTGTATATTTTATTTTATTTTATTTTATTTTTAATATAATATTTAAAAATAAAATATTATTTATATATGCTTGAATATTTAAGATGATAAAATTTAATGTTTGTGATGATGATAATTTATTCTTAAATTTTTGAAGTTTTTATTAATAATCCAACCTACGATTTAAGAAAATGTTGTACAACATTCTATTGAAAATTGTTCTTAGTTATATCTATAAACAAAGTAACTTTGCTACAAGCTTTATTTCTTAGAGTATTGGAAATTAAAAATATAAATAAATAAGAAAATAAATAAATAAATAAATGTATATGTATATATATATATATATATATATATATATATTTATCGTAACACAAAATCTTTAAAAAAAATACAGTGAGCTTTTATGGAAAATACATTGAAATATGAGAAAATAATTTATTTTTTATATTTGAAAATAAGGAAAAAGTAAAAAAAAAACAAAAAAAACAAAGCAAAACAAAACAAAACAAACTAAGTTACACAATAGTATATATGCATTGTTTTACAAAAAGAAGTTTTGTATAATTACATTAGTTAGTAACAACTTATATTGTTATTGTTTTTAAAATTTTATTGATAAGATTAAGCAATTTAAAAATTTATATATTCCAATCTTCCTATTATTGCAATCTATGTTTTTCATATTTTAAATAATATTTTTAATACAAAGATGAAAAGTAGTTGTCAAATTGTTTTTTTTTCTGATACTACCTGTGAAACAAGAATTTAATCATATTAAATCAAATAATTATTGTAATATAGTAATGTATTGAAATCATATTTTGGCTGTATCATTAAATACTTTATTTGGTTGTGAAATATACTTTGCACATTGTGTCAATTATTAACATTACAATAATATCTATGAATAACTACATGCATTTATATTTTATTATTTTATGGTAAAAAGGCAATAAATAACAAATATTGGTATTACATGTAGGATCAAATAATTTAGCATGAGCATCATTTATTTAACTTTAAATATATCCTTTTTTTGGAAAAATGAGAATGTAATAATGTATGTCATATGATTTTATCAATCTATTTTTTTTGGTTATTTCACTTCATTCAAACAAAGTTTGAGACATTGAAATGAATATATATGTAAATTTATATATACGTATTATGAACATAGAATATAATTTTATTTTTTATTTTTATTATAATTTTTATTTAAAAATTTAGTATCTCATTAATAAGAATAACTTAAAATTTTATGGTAATTATGTAGTTGTATTGATGCTTTATGACATATTTTATTAATATCTGAATAATTTTGTGAATACGCTAGTATATTATAGAATTTTTTAAACTAGTATAATGTTTAATGATTCAAATTGAAAAATTATTACTTCTCAAAGAAATTTAAGTAAAATAATAAAAAGTAAATTGGTATAATTAAAGTATATATGTATATATTATCTACTTAGTTCCATGATAAATTCTTTTATTTCTGTATATTATAGTGTTTAGATGATGTTCTTGAAATATGTTAGTTTCTCAACGGTAAATGATTTTAAAAGTAGATAATAACGTGCAGCATAGTTGAAAACATGATTTGGAGTTATAATATATGTGTGTATATACGGAACCCAGATAAGGAGTACGCCTATAAGCGTACGCACCCAGGCACGGCGATAGGTAAATGGGACCTATAACCGACATCGTTAGGGGGGTACACCGCCGCGACGAGAGAATCGCCGAGAGCCTAGCCTGGAATTCGGCGATGGGGGAGGTAATAGATCAAGCTGCCGCGACGTCGCAGCTGCTGCTGCTGGGTTCAGATTGTATCGATCGCCAAATGATAATTCTCGCTCTCGCTGAGGGGGTTCCGATCCATGAGAAAGCCTGAGCTGCGATACTCTTCGAGAGGGTACAAATATGGCCCAGGCTCATAGAATCAACAGCAAGCACATGACACGAGGATGCGGACGGCAATCGGCCAGAAGGCGATCATGTAATGGAGCCTAATAAAATCGATCGGGTGCGTCGATTGCATCAGCAGTTGTTGTACAGCATAGGTGCAGCAGCAATGCAGCGAAAAGATGGCCGTGGTGGTGGCCTGTGTTATTATCCTAACCTGGTAGTTAATTTTATCTCTCAGGTCCTGTTGGTGGGATTGTTGGTACTGGGGGCGTTTCAAAAGTGGGGTCGATTAGCAGGGAATTGCGCAATGAGGAGGAGGAGGAGGAGGAGGAGGAGAAGCGGGAAGAAGGGAGGATGAAAGGGTAGCCCGTCACGCACGATAAGGACTGGAGAGTGACCGCCATGGGAGTGACGGCACGACTAGTGCGCATGCAAAAGATGGCGCGCAGGGCCCTGAAAATAGGATCTCCGTCGGAAATTAGCAAGCTCGCTATGGCGCACAATCTTTTGAATGAGAAGTGTCGATTCACTTGCGCTGCAGCACTGAGTGCGGGGAGGAGAGCCTAGAGCTTCCGGTTTTCCATCCCTGGAATTGGAATCCTGGTCTCTACCTTGGCATCCCCCCTGTGAGCGGCCCTGGGACTTGTTTTAGAGCCTTGCGTGCGTCAATTGCGGCGATCGAGAGTCAGCGACGCGTTGCTTTAACGGTGTTTTAGTTTTTCGGGTTTGGAGTTCTGGATCTCTCATGGTTGCTTATGCGGGGGAATGGGTAGTAGAGGGACGTGCTTTTGGATGGTACGTGGACCTTGCACGCGTCGCTTCGTGGGCGAGGCTGTGGTCTGTCTCTGCTCGAGTGGGGACCTCCATGGGATCACGTTGGAGTGAGGAGGTCGAAGGCTAGATGCTCGTGCTCTCATCGGTCTATGAGAATGTGTTCTGGATTTTGACTTCACGTTACAAGCAGATATAGTTAATGGTGGCAGGCGTTAAGTCCACTTGGTGATCGTGCTGGGGTAGATATATTAGCTTATTCCATACTTCGTGGGCATTTAGTGATAGCATTCAGGCATTGATTTCCGGGAATGCATCGTGTGAGGGAGGAAGAAGCTCGAGCTGGAAATCGTAGTGAAATGGCGTGAGAAGCGATTTCAATGTGCAAGTTTAGATTACTTTTTTAACAACTTATAGGTTCCAAATACCAATGTCACTGACCTTGTTGCATCAACTGAAGCTAGCTTGAAGGCGTCGTTTGTAAATGGGAATGCGTAGAACGTGAAGATAATTTGCAGCAGCAGCATTAGACAAGAGTTTTATGACTTGTCGATGACCTTGTTTAAAGTGCTTTGAAACTTGTAATGGCGCTCATGTGCTCGGGTTCCTCGATTGCAGGTGTAACGCACATTGGCAAAATTCTCATTAAATCTGTCTTCAAGCTGCAACGAAGCAATTCTCGATGCTGAGTAGCTCTTCCAATGTGTCACGCCAACTTGTCATCTCACTCTTTCTCCTTCTGCTAGTTTTTTGTTTATACAGACAGGGCTTCCAAGCATTTGTTCCATTTGTATCCCTGGCATGTGTAAACTCCGGAAACAGTGGTGACACACTGTTCCGTAAACTGGATTTCTAACTGGGAACACCGACCGCTTGATATCTTGCAACACGCATGATGTATCTGCCCGAGGGCCACCCTGAATTAAATTCTGTTCTAGACGCTAACACTTCTGTAATCAGGAGGTAGTGTGTGTTGCATCGTATGAATACTACCAAAGAGAAATACGTTGCGATGGGAGCGAACAGCATGTCAATGGAGGTCGCGGAGAAACCCAAGGGGAGGCTATTCTCAGCAGTCTTACCCAGCGTCTGGTTGATCAAGCTGAGGTCCTTGCGTCGAAGGTCGCAGAGCCTGAAATCGACCGACAGCAGTGAGCCTGTCATTCCCGACTCGGCGCCGTTTCTTCCCAAGAAGACTGTGGAGAACTGTTACAAGCATGGTCCACTGGCATCGGAAATTTGTACTTTCAGCCCTCTTCAGGGTCCACAGGGCGTGGACAGTGATGATCCTGCCCGTCCAGGCTCTGAGAATCACGCTGGCAGCGAGGTTGCTGTGTCTTCAACCCCAAGCAAGAAGGGCATGGTCGTACGCCCCGAAGGGACCACCAGGTCGGTTGCGGTGACCTCTGTCTCCAACACCCCATCCTCTACGACGTCTATGTTTTCCAGGTGTCTGTACAAATCTACATTCTTCTCAGGGATAAGAAATTTGTGTAAGTTGGTGGGAGACGAATCTATTTCCAGGAAAGAGTCAAACCCTTCAATTCAGTTCCGAAAGACGGCTACTCCGACGATGAGGGCCTGGTTCTTGGTGGGTTGTGGGGGCACTCCACGGCGACGTTCTCGTCACAGCAGCCTCGATATGGAGAAAGAATCGGGATTAATTGAGTTGGATACGGATTCAGGGCTGGATTGCATTGAGGAAGGAACGGGAGGGGAAGACTCTTGGCCTAAGAAGTCGGAGTCGTGGTCGGGAGCTAATCCGACGCCATGGAGCTGCGAGCTGAACAATGAGGAACTTGTCAAAAATCAAGTGGTCGTAAAGAAGAAGAAGAAGTTCTCTAAAAGCAGAGAGCTGAAAGGAGTGAAGGTGAAGTCTCCGGCAGAGTTGAAACCTGGGTCTAAACCCACACTTGGTCATCTGTTTTCCACAAGATCCGATACGGACTCCCCACGGAAGATCTACCCAGAAACCGAAGAAGAGTCCGAGATTCACATCGAGGACCCGAAGCTGGATACTGTTCCGTGGAGATCAACCTCTTTTGGCAGCGACAGCACCTTGAATGCTCCCTGGGCAGGTTCTGAATATGGATTGGGGCCTTCCGAAAGGAAACCAGCAACATTCTTTTCGGAGTCCGAGCTTCCGGCGGCTTGCAAGGAAGAAGCGGATGATGGCAACACATCAGATAGTCAGAGCTTGCTGAGACAGAAGGTGCTCGCAGCTGAGCGGCTGCGTGAAGGCTCAAAGTCGTGGAGGGAGCAACAAAGGATTGATATGAAACGAAAGGATGCAGATGCAGTGAATCTCCTGGCGTCACTTGATCAAGCTTTGGAGCAACGCAATCTGAAGAGGCTGATCGAAGATGAGGAGGACAGTGATCCTGGCTATAACTCCATATTCGGGAGTCCCAGGTGCGAGCTGCACAGCTCTCCTGTATTCGAAAGCTTCCTTGAATCCTCCGCCAAGGCATGGGGTGTCGAATTCCCCAGTCATAAGATTGACGATACCAAGAGCACCAGATCAGGATCCATCAGTGACAAAAGCAGGGAGCTGCATTGCATTACTGTGCAGACAGCACCCGAAGTAATGAAGTTGCGAGAAACCGCTCAAGAGCGGAATAACAGAGGGAGAGAGATTTCCCGTGCGGTGCGAGTCAATCCGTCCTCGGCTGCCAAAGCACGAAAGCCGAAACGCCCTGGGGACAAGGATGTTTCGAAGAGGCCATCTCCGTCTAGAAAACCCATTTCGAAGGATACACGCGAAGAGAGAACCATCCATCCACAACGGGAGGAGAGCATGGTGGATCCAGAGCTTCATGAAGATTTCAACCAAGCCAGGAGGAAATTCAATGAAGCGAGAAAACGAACCAAGCAGCGACGATCAAAGCAAGTGGCCTCTCTTCCTTCTCCTCCTGCTTCTGCTTCTGCTCCTGCTCCCAAGCCACCAGCAAGTGTTGCCAAGGAGAGAGTAGCTGTTGTGGTTGAAAGCTCATATGATCCTTACAACGATTTCCGCCAGTCCATGATCGAGATGATTGTTGACCAAGACATTAAGGAAACCGGCGACTTGGAGGAGCTTCTGCAGTGCTATTTATCACTGAATGAAGCGGAGTACCACAACGTTATTGTGGATGTCTTCACTGACGTTTGGCACGAGCTTTTTGAAAATAAGAGTTAGGAACCCGTGAGGAGACGCAGATGCTGCTCCACTCGAAGAAGATTCTTGCCTTTTTGAGCAGAACAACTCATTCGAAGCCGGAAGAAGTCCTGCCTGTCGTGAATGAGCGGCTGAAAAATGCTGTGAACCCGATCCAGCACCGTTTAACCCCACTGGAATCTGCATGCACATCCCTTGAACGCTGGATTCCTCCATATTTTGCCTTCTAGGAGGCTTAGTTTTTCATTTTGAAATGAACGTAGGTTTTGACCTCGAACCGTGTGTAGAAGCTCATAAAAGTCGGATGTGGTAATGTGCATCAATCCTGCCTACCGTCACGTAGATAAACATGTGAAAGCCTCTTAATTTATACATTGATTTTGCATGAGAGTTGAGAAGCGTGCTAGACTGAACTTAGATTTCAAAGCAGGTGATATGTGAACCCAAGCGCAGGCAATACAAGCATGATGGGGGAGGACCTGAAGACAGACAGAGTAGTTAGATAGACATGAAAGAAAGGGTGACCTTCACAGAAATAAGGTGTGGATTTCGGTACGAAGATGTGTGAGTGACAGCATTCCTCTGAAGTTCGTGAACTTCATGTGTAGGTGATGCGTTCGCACTTACTGATGATTGTAAAGATTACTTAGAAGCTGGGTTACTCTTGTCCATGCTATAACTACCTACAGTCTTTCAAGGGTTATGAGTTAGGTGCAGATTTCACTTTCTTCTTTGCTTACATCCATGCTTATATGAGAGGGACGAAGATTGTTGTTATGTACTAACTGTGCTTGCTCAATGGGTTGAATTGCAGGTAGGATTGCTTTTTACCGATGTACGTGCCAGAACTTTAGGCACGACTTCCGCAAGGGCACATCTGTGGAAGACTCGCCACTCCTGTGATTTATGATATTTGTAGTGCTAGGTACATGGGTGCCGGTGATGCAGAGCGGAAAATGCGCTTTGAGAATGTATATCAACTGCCAGAGTGATTGTTAGAAGTGAGTTAGATGTGATGTTCAATATAGATCACAGACGATATGAAAATTCTTGTACATACAATGAGGAACTTTCGCAGATCCTTGTTTGCTTCATTGACGTAGCCGTGACAGATGTTACGCAGCGTAGTTGTTAATTCTGACAAATCAATAAATGAGCCAATATAACCAGTTTTTTTCTTGTGTGTTCGTGACAAGATTTTTTTTCACTTAACCAAATCTCGTTAACAAAGTACACTTCAACCGAAGCTGGATTTTTTACGTGCCCTTGGTGATGCTCACTGCAGGATTGTACACATCTGTAGCAAATAATCACTAAACTTTCCACAGTAAAATACAAATATCATGCTTCTACCTTCACCGAAATCTGACCTGAACCCTGTCTGACTGCACGCTCCATCGCAGCCAAGGATTGCTTGGCGAACATCTTCTGCTGGAGTCGAGCAACGGGGTACCCGGCAAATGACAAGAAGTTCGCTGGCTTAGCAAACGAGGAAATCTCGTACCAGACTGAATCATCCTCCCGCCACTCCACTGCAAACTTCTCTTCTCCGGCCTGACATAACAATACAGGTACGTTCCACCTCATCTGATTTTTGTGAACTGCATGAATTATGACCCTTTCACAGATTAACTAAAAAGACTTTATTGCACTTGCTTCAGTTAGGGTTCATTAATTTACCAGCATGTGACCACGAAGTGTCCCGCTGCCGAAGGCAAAGGCTGCTTGTTGCTGATGGTTGTTTTGATCGACGCGCGATGGGAATTTCGGTGGCTCCTTGGCATCAACGTACAGGACTTGAAGCGGGTTCATGATCCATGCCACAAGCTCATGCGCGCACACGCAGACCTTGGTTCCTTCCAAGATAGGAGTGCTTGCGTCCACAAATGCCCACGGTAGCTGGAAATGCCTGCATCGTACACGCGCTTATGTGATCAATAACCATATTTTGTTGAAAGGAAGTGGCAAATCGAATGTTATCACGAGAAGCTCCAGTGATAGTACACTTCAGATGACTGAAAGAGAAAGAGAGAGATTAGAAACAGAGAATTGTGAGGTATGGAGCCTTACCTCCAGTTTTGGAGTGCCTTCTTCCCATCCAAGAAGACATCCTTCCCAGACCCAAGCTTCACGCTCGCGTGGTTGGTTACAAAGCCGTCTCTCTTGAGGTCGTTGGCACGTTCCCCGGAGAATGGTGACTTCTGAGTGGCGCCCTTGTATTTGGCGTCATAGTTGAATTCACCATCTCTGTCGAACAAAAGTTAGCCAATTTGCTGCTTGCAGCAGTTTGAATATTCCCAGGAACTAATGATTCCAACCACTACATGCTAGTGATTTCTACGCAAAGAGGCTCAAGAAAAATCCCCGGTGAGGGTGCTGAGCTGATGATGGTACTCAAACGTCAAAAGCAGAGTGAAAATGAAATTGAGTACTTGCAGCTATTTAGACATGCTGCTTGGTCCTTTCGCGAAGGCCGATGCCACGACAAGAACAGCATCCTTAACTGCGGCAATGCGTAACCTGCAAAAAGCCACACATATTATAACAATATCATCACTAAGCTCAAAATCATAAACAACCAGTCCCCCACCCTCTTTCGTAAGTAAGGAGAAAACCCTACGCCCTTCGCAATTATTCATTGCTAGCTGAATGATCGCGACCTTCATCTCAAATTACTAGCAATCGTGCAATTCAATTGTCGAAAATTTCGTTCTATTTTCCCACATTGTACAAGTCGATCAAGTTCTCCGACTGAGCCAAAGGATTTCAGAAAACCAAGGGACCCATATAGAGCACGGAAGCTTCAGAAACTCCTCAAGGAGTAGAGACGACCAAAAGGCGACGAATCAACCAGCATTCCCAGAAGGGGAATCCACCCCCTGAGAACGAAGCATCGACGACAACCACCTCAAAACATGACAGAGCCGTGAAACCCTAAGCGAATTCGACTCCATGCATCATCATCGCGAGCTTCGAAAAATGCATACACAAGGCCCAGCTTCTGCCCCCAGTATCGGGCTACTTCACTTAGAATCATGATGAGAGCCAATTCAACGACAATATGGCTGTCATGGCAACAGAGTAGCAGAGAAGTTCCTCACCCTCTCCCACCTCGAGATTCTTCAGGATTCTAATTTTGTCAGTGGACTCCCACAATCCGAGCTTCGCAGCAACATATTTGCTTTGCAACGCTCGCTCGCTCGGCGCAAGCCTCTTAAACTGACGCTGCGCAGAATGACGATGGATGCATACCCGGTGCATACCCTGGTGTAGCCCTAATCTAGGGTATCAATAGTCGAGATGTCTCTTCATTAATTGGTGCAGTGGAACCCCCCCTCTTCTTCTAGAAGGAAGACGAATTCACTCACAAAATGTAACATTTTATTTATATATTGTGCTTTATAGTTTTAGTTTTTGGCTATTGGCTACGCATTGGGGTGTTTTGATAAAACCTTATCATGCTGATTGCTAATATTATTTTATCTTGTGTTTTTGGTGTTTTTGTTAATTATTTTGGTCTTATTGATGGAAGAAATAAGACAAGCATCGGTTTTTGACGAAGATTTGAAGTGCAAAAAAAGTAAAAAAAGAAAAAAGAAAAAAAGTATAATATATATATTCTTATGACATTGAAAATAATGAAGATCAATATAGTGGTAATCTTTTGAGAGTGAGAGTCATTGTTGTCACTACTACTTGTAGCACTAATTTCAAAAAAATTATATTTAATTATTTTTGTCATTGAAATTCTATTTAATGAGTGTATATAATATTTAAAAAAATCATAAAAACTAAAAAACCAACTGTAATTTGAAGGTTTTGTTTATGTTAAGAAAAAGAAAAATCTAGTTTGTCCAGTAATGCAAAATATAATTTGAAGGTTTTGTTTATGTTAAGAAAAAGAAAAATCTAGTTTGTCCAGTAATGCAAAATATAATTTGAAGGTTTTGTTTATGTTAAGAAAAAGAAAAATCTAGTTTGTCCAGTAATGCAAAATATAATTTGAAGGTTTTGTTTATGTTAAGAAAAAGAAAAATCTAGTTTGTCCAATAATGCAAAACATGACTTTGCGATGCATGCAACAAAGGTTTTGTTAATTCATGGAGACTTTGCTTACGTGGAAAAGGTAGACATAAACAATAAATCACATTTTATAATCAATGAATTGGATTTAAAATTATAATCAGATCTTCCCTCTATTGATGTTTTACTCATGTTTATTAATAGTTATATCACAAGCTTTTTGAAATTCAATTTTTTTCCCAATGTGTAATGTCTTTTAAGTATGGCTATTACTTTTAGTCACATCCATGTGTGTATATATACCAATGTATGTACAAATGTATATACAAATGTGTGTATATATTTAAATATATGACGTTAGATGATTTTTTTTAATTATCATTTAACTTGTGTTTGTAAAGGTATGGAACTAGTAGCCATTGCTTTAATCAAAATTTTGTAGATATTTTGTAGACACTAAAAGATATAGCTGCATTATTTGTGTGGTATAATTTCTTGTAACACAATATAGTTGCAAAAATCATAATTTACTTAAATGCCACTAATTAATTTGGTTGAAATCAATCTGAGATAAATTGTGTGGGTGCACTATAAATGCAAAAGTTTCAAGTCCATATTTGCACTTCTTAGAATGTTGTTTGAGCTGCAGAATCCACCAACTTTGAAAAGCAAAAGTGAAACCATTTAAACATGTAGCTATAAACTTATTTTGAAATACTAAACTCAAATTGTGTAACTTTGTGTACAAACAACAAGATTGATTTACATTTTGTAGTGTTGGCATATTGATCGATACAACATAATGTCTTCAATGAACTACATGTGGTATTATTGTTGAATTCAATAGATTGGATCACAATTTAAACACAACAGAATTGCATTCTAATAAAATGTCCTAACAAAACTCAACAGTTGTGTTTCAACACACTCCAAAGGTTTTGCCACATTCTCATCTAAGACAAAACACATTCTAAAAAAATTGAATACTGAAAGAAAATAGCTCAGATAGTACTGCTCAAATAGCATTTTGGAAGGTTTCACTCACAACAACAGAACAGAACACTGTGAATGAGAAAGACGGTGGAAGCTCATCGACAGTCATGAAACGCTGGCTCTCTCATGCTGGCGTTTGTTTTGAACTGTTGCTGTGACATGTGAAGGTGTTTCATGGTTTTTTTTTGTAAAGGGGGAGAACAGTGATGGGTCATGAACTGTTGCTACTTCAAGAGATATTGAAATGATAAACATGAGTCATGTACAAATAGTTGGGTGACAGAGGAATCAAGGGAGATGGGGAGAGAGAGTGAGCGAGAGCGAGAGAGAGATGTATATATGCAACGTCGCTACTACTACCAACGTAGTTCAAATTAATAAGGTCATCGAGAACTTCGACATGAACACAATATGTCGATCGCAAGTCACTTCTCCAAACGGATCGGATCTTTCATCAGGGACGAAAGGGGCCCCGAGTTGCTGCTGTTTTTGTCCAGTACATTTACAACCAATACTACCAACCATTCCAATGTTTGCCCATTGTAAAGTGTGGTTACTGGGGTCTTCTTCTGCAAAGCACTGATGCTTACACCCATTTTGCCCTCACTCATTAAGGAAAATTCGACAAAATGAGATATGCATCAGCAAGACCGAGTCTTATCCGTCTAGTCTAGTCTCATCTCCTCTGCCCGCCCCAAAATAAAGCGAATAAAATAAAATAAAATAAAAAAACAAAAAAAAAATTGTTCGGTACTAGCTCTTTCGTCTACAGCTTGAGTTTGGTCTTTGAAAACGGCATGTATGTCACACAAGCGTCTCAGAATCCAAGGTTGGACTTGGTGCGCTCAATCGACGAGATAATCATGCAGAGAGCCTTGTTTGTAGGCGAGGCTAGTGGGGGAAAAGAGCAGGATATGTACAAGGAAATCGATGGTGTAGCGAATGCTTGCTTACGGCCAATCCCACCAGGGAAGTACGCTCTGCTCAGAAACAATTTGCGGCAAAAAGTAGATGCAATTCGGGATGTCGGGCATTTGGAAGTGGGAGGCGTCTTCGAGCTTCACCGGGAAATTGACTTGCTGTGCAACGTCCCGGCCGCAGAAAGGCTCGGCATCGTCACCGTGGAGCAGGTTGGGCCCCACAAAGCTTTCGGGAGGAAGCTGGTTGCTGCTGTAACCCGCCAATTGCTCGTCTTGAATTCTGGACAAATAGCAACTGTCGGAGACCCTGGTGCTGTCCGTGTCCAGCAGGTCGCTGGAGTTGCTGCCGGAGCTCGTGGACATCTCCTTAGAGTCGCCATTCGTGAGCTTGTGCGCGGAGGAGACGACGTCGACAGTTTGGGAAGATCGCGCGTAGTGATCTTTCAACGACACCGCGATATCTGGTTTCGTCTTGTCCGAGCACGTTGTCTCGCTCTCACATTGTGACGGGTCGGCCGGTGACTGGCAGCCCTGGGAGTCTTGGGAGCTGGTCTTGCCTGAGAGGCGTTGCACCTGGGGGATCATGGACAAAGAGCAAAGGGATTAAGGAGGTTCGATCGACTACAACAAGCCCGCTGGCAGGACTTAGAAACTGTGAGGATTTCAAGACACTGTGGAATGGGTTTTGAATTCTCACCTCAGCCTTGAGGAAATCCTTCTCCCGAAGAGCCGTCTCGAACTCCACCTTAAGTTTCAGGTAACCAGAGTTTAGTACTTCGTAGTCGCGCTCAAGCTGTTTCGTCTTCCACCTCGCGCGCCGGTTCTGGAACCAGACCGCTACTTGGCGGGGCTGCAGCCCCAGCTCCTTGGCCAGCTGCATTTTCCGCTCGGGCTCGAGCTTGTTCTCCATTTCGAAGTTTCGCTCGAGGGATCGCACTTGATCGAATGTGAGTCTGCGCTTCTTCTCTACGCGACCCTCGTCGCCGCCGTCGTCCCCATCCTCCGTCTCCTCCACAGGGGAGTTTTCGAATGTGGGATAAAACAGGCGCTTCTGCCCGCACCCTGCAATTGCGTCTTCCAACCCTCCACCCGATCTCGGAACTGCAGAAATGACCACAGAGAAAACATCCTCAATCAAACACTTTGCCAGCCAGGAGTAGACACCGATTCCACGGCAATCCTCATTTCCCCACACCCGATCACCACAGCAAAGAAGAACCCCCAAACTAACGACCCTGATCGGACCACAAGGATCCCTAACGATCGCCATTGCAAACTCACCTTGAAAGCCCAAGACGGGATTACAGCTCGTGAGCATCGCCAGCATCGAATCCGACCCCCTCATGTCGTTCCGCACAAGTATCACATTTTGCCCTCCAAAGCTACCCAAACTTGTCGCCGCCATCGCCACAGACATAACTAGCCTTGTCGATCTATCACCTCAATCCTTTAAACCCCAAGCTCATCGTCAATCAAACATGTCCTCTGTACCTGAGACCAGATCATTCACTCAGCACTAATCTGCACCTCCATCCATAGTTTGGAGGTGAACCAAAGGACACCTCAACCTCTCCCTCTCCGCTAACTCTCGCACTCTCTCTCCCGGCTCTCACCCACCGATGAACACAGACGATAACAATCTTCCACAGGGCTTTCGCCAATGCGTGCATGGCAAACACCAGCTCCAGCAGAATTGAAGAAAAGCTGACGGGCTCACTGGCATTAGACTGAGGCGATGTTTCACCCCAGGATTGTCATTTATGCACTTGGAAATCGCAAAGACGCTGAACCGGGATTGTCCACGGAGGCCTCTGGTCGGTTGCGCCATCATCTGGAAGAGATTCAAGCAAGTCAATGCTGCAGCATGACGCAGACATAGACGATTAGCGAGGAAGCCGCTACCGGACAAAGCCGGTCTAGACCCGTATGCCGGACTCTTGCGGGATGTAGACCCCCTGGTAAGTCCGACCAATTCTTCATCATCTGGTTTTGTTGAAGCTTAATACTGGGCTTTTAACCTAGTTGGTCACACAAGCACATGATTCCACTCCGAATTTTAAGTCTACTGTTTGTAATTATGATAGTTTATTAATTATTTATCAATTACTTGGTGTCTTCTTGCAGCGTCTGGTCATTCGTGTTCTACATCCAACACCGAATCCAAGAGGTGAAGGAAAAACAGACCTCCGCATATTTCATGTACCAATATAGAAAAACATTATATATATATATATATATATATATATACATATATATGTTTCTTAAAGATATTCATTAAGATAATCTACAAACAATAGTCATGCACCTGTGAAGCACCTACTGCCTCTTGCAATTATTTGCTGTGCGAATAGCGAAACATTCTTCCCATAGAGCGTTACTTGGCGTAAACTTAGACAAAAACCAACAGCATAAACATTAATCAACATTGGCTTTGCAGCTCTTGTTGCCACTCAAGGGTTACGACCATGACCGTAATCCAGAATAACGGCAAGTTCAAACCTCCACTTCACTGAAAGGAAGTGATGAAGATCAGTGCTCTAAGATTAAGCTATCAATACCCGCAATGCTTCCAGTGAGAACTGTTACCTCGTTTGCAACAGTTTTACATGGTAAAACTCAAATTGTTTTTCTTGGTTGACCGCATTCCCCTTGTGTGATTACCAAGTTTGAAACCTGTAAAATGTGTTTTTTTTAATTTTATTTATTTTTAATTATTATTATTATTATTATTTCGCTACTTTGCAGGCATGGGTCCCCAGTTCGGACGAGTCTGGGTCCCATCCAGCTGTTCCATCCCAGCGAAGCTTCCGTAGCAGAGGATTTTGGAGATAACCAACACGAAAAGGAAAAGCAAAGCCAAACATCAAGACATCGCCTCACGACGGTCGCGATTGCTTACCGGGTCACCACTGCCACAGCAAACAAGGTGGTGTACCCACTTTCCAAGACAGCCTAGGTTTTCAACTCCACGCGGTTAAAAATACTTATACCCCTCACATACATTCACTAGGCTTGGTTCGATGCTTGGATGCTTCCAACAGAATTATAATCAATTTAGGGGAGAATTTCAGTTGTTCATATATATGATCACGAGGTGGCCATCGGTGCAACATTATCGCCAACGGTGCCGTTTGACGAGTTGGGGGCGTTTCCATTTCTTTAAATTTGTAGGTGGCCACTCAGAGGCTTCTTGTTGGGTGAAATGTCGACGCAGAGGGATTGGCGCAAAGGGAGACTGCTGGGAAAAGACACAAGCTCTCTCTCTCTCGCTTTCTCGTAAGTGTTTGAATTTGGTTATTCGTTATGTTACACTCTGCTCCACGCAGTACCTTTTTGTCAAATATTAAGAAAATCAGTGAATTCAGCACAGAAATACTGAACCCCAAATGGGACCCTCAGTGTGTGTGTGTGTCAATAATATGAGTATTCCATAGTGTTACCGATCGAACGAGTGGTGGGATCCAGAGAGATCTCCCTCCCCAGCTTTTTGGAAAGGGATTTATTATCTTTATTGGTTCTGCTTTGAGTGTTGTTGGGGTCCCTACGAAGTACCAACACTCTACCTCGGGTTTATTTTGTGGGGGTTGAATCGACAGAAGGCTACAAGTTGCATCAACTGCAGGCACCTTTAAGCACAACTTCTAGTTGCATCACAAGGAAAAAGATTGATGTTCCTTGTTTCTTCGCTGCCGAATTCATATCAGCGGTAATAAGCTTCATTGACTTGAACCGCCAGATTACCACGGCATTTTTCTAGATTCTAAGTGATATCTCATGTGAGGCAGAGGTTGATCTGGTGGGAAAAAAGAGATTCCAAACGGCAGTACACGTGTTTATGGACAACGCATCCTCGCCTTAAATTTTGCTTTATTGCAGGGTTGCAGTCACAGAGAGAGGTTACTTTAGTTCTGGTTTCGAGTAAGCAAGCTTCTTGCTGTGTAAATTATTATCATAAGTCGTGCATTACCAGCATTACCAGGTCAGCCAAACAGCAAGTTTCAGTGCTAGTCTCGGGTGGCACATGTTTAAATCGGAGAAGTGCAAATTAAATTTGTAGATGTGAGATTCTGCGACACCATCATGCTCTCATGACTTCATATTATCCTTCTTGAGGTATGTTTGTGGAGGGGGATTCTGACAAGACAGGTATCAAACGTGCACTCGGGGAACAGATAATTCCCTAAGTAGATCTTTTGTACTTCTGCTGGCCAGCGAAAATTCTCTACAATAAAGCCAGCAGTAAATGCTCGAATTTTAACTCTAAACACAAAAAAGAATAAAACAAAAGAAAATACTGTAGCTGTCCTGGCTGAGGGACATTCCTAATTTGGAAATGCTGCCAATCATAATTATTTTAATAGACATGAAAAGGGAAAAAACCCGTGTTTAAATTACGTGGGTTTGGACAAGAATGAATCCAGTTTGCGGCGGATAAAAAATGAGCGTCTCGTGGAGGTTTGATATTGGGCATTCGGTACACGTTTTCACTTTTTTTTTTTTTTTTGGCTTTGCTGGCACTTTTCTAACATTCACTTTCGTAAAATGTAAATTGAACGGCCGATGCAGATCACACACATGATTATTTGGCAACCCCATCGTCAACAGTGACCTATGACGGTAATCTTCACAGGTTTGCATCAGCCAGCCAGTCTCTGGTTTCTGAGGAGTGGTCTCCATCAGCTGCACACTCCTCGACCTTGACATCACACTTGCCTCATAAATCATGGTTGGCATTCTTTGAGGAGGCATCGACATATCAGTTGCGGAATGCGAACAATGCGGGTGTTCAGAACCAGGGTTTGACTGAGTTAATGGTCACAAAAAAGGTCTGGAATCAGGAGGGCTGCTCACTCGTGAACCTGACAGCATAAAACTTGAGGTAAGCAGCCCATGTTTTTCCTTTCTTTTTTTTTTCTTTTTTTTTTTTCTTTTTTTAGCACAAAGTGAACCGATCGTCTAAACAATGCTTCCAAAAAGCGCTCAATGGACTTGAGTGGCAAGTCCAAGGCAAGAAGCATGCTCACCCGCTGCTTGTTCGACGTTCACACCGACCCTGTCGTATTCATCCACCCGATGATTCCCAACTGCACCAATTTCTGCAATTTCTCAAACACCTATGATGAAACACACAGCTATCGAAACCTTTCACTGCAGGTATGGAATCTGTCAGAGCCTCAGTGCAAAACGCCAACGCACGAACTGACAATTCCCGGAGAGCTGAAAAAGAAAAGCTTAATGCCCGCGTCACCCTGGTGAAGAGGTGATGTTATCCAAAAGCTACGGGAGTACACATTTACAATCAACAACCCCCGCTTTATCGTGCGCTTGCATCGCTAGCCGCTCGTCTGTCCGTGCATTATGAAGCTCCAACCCCTGCTACCCTCACCAAAAGCGAGACAAGGACACGCAACGTCAAGATACAGTATTTGGTTTTTAAGTCGCCCTCTCCAAGACACCGGGGACAAGTTTCACCCGGGCTTCCCAAAGCTGCGACCCTGGGGGCCAAAATAGGGGGAGAAAAATCATCAATTCTTCTTCTTCATCGTCTACTCCTTCCAATATGACACCATCACGAGGTGGGGGTTGCAATTGGATGAAAGTACGGGAGAGCACTCCCCCCACCCATCTCCGTCAAAGTTAGCATCGATGTTGCTCGGCAGATCGCCACCGGTCCTTTGCCCTTGCACAGCATCATTTGAATACGTTAATTTACGCGGCATGCTCAACATTGCGCCCCACCCTACCACTCATTCCGTCCCCGTGATGGCCAATCCGGGCCTCTCATGCGCGTCCAGCACCGACTAGTCACCGGGGCCGGCTTTTGGCGGTCTCACCGACACTGATTATGGGGATAGTACTCTCTCTCTCTCTCTTTCTGAAGTGGTCTAGCTGGTTGGAAGAAAAAGAAGAATACAAAACAAAACAATACTGTAGTCCCCCTAGCCTTCTCGGTGGCCAGCAAAAGATTCGCCTCGCACTCATTCTTTCGTACAATATATATTAATTGCCCAATGACGACGGCGTTGCGATTCTCTTGTCGCCTCCTCCAAAGCTGTGCATTATAATTCGGTTGCACCAGATCGATCTCCATGGTGCAGTTGCGGACACCGAGTGCACGTATCTAGTGCAGTATAACTACCTTTTTCGACTTCGAGATTCAGTCTTTCTACACGTACGAAGAATTTTTGGCAGCTGAATTAGCGTAGGCAAGGTACTCATACCCCGGCCGGCAAACTGGTACAGCTGATCTGACTCCTGATCGGATCGAGAGCGACGAGCGTGTGCGTGACCTGCAGTCTCTGCCAGTTGCTTTGGGGATTCCTAGTACTTAACCCCTGATCTACCCAAACCGGGATGGCAGCCCCAAAAAGTTTTAATCAATTCTTAATCAACGCACCTCATATATATTTTCCAAACGGTTCCACCAATCACTGCATCCGATTCCTAGCGAACGTGCAACCTGTCTCGATTCCTGAACCCCTGACGAGAGTGTTAAGACCCTCTGTCACCGCAGCCCACATGACGGAACGTGAGGGAAGAGGGGGCATGATCCCATTCGGAAGCTACATTGATGCCCACTGACATGGTTCTTTTATTTATTGGTTTCATCGCGTTTTTTCTCCAATAACATATAAATAAATAAAAACCAACACACATATACACATACACGCTTACACAGCTCAATCAATTCAAGGTGGGGGATGGAGATGAAACAGTGGGTTCATCGAATCGAAAGGGAGAGCACATGGAGTCTGACCAGGTCAGAGCAGTGAGCGAGAGCCTCGTCACCACTGGGACCAGTTCTCTCATGTAGAATGGAGCCACTCACTTATTCACTTGCTTTCACTCTTTCACTCACTTACTCACTCCAGCCTCTCGATCATAGTCTCACGCAGGCAAGCAAGCAGGCAGGGACTCTTCTTCTTCTTCCTCGTTCTTCTATTATGGGTTCCTCGGGAATCTCCAGCCCTTGATCAACAACGCTCACTCTGCTGCTTCACCTGTGACTTGCCACTCGGTTTCACTACAATGCTTCCTCCACCTGCCCGCACTTCATGCACTTCCTTGCTTGCTTGCATGCTTTGCTGGTAGTGCTGCTGCTGCTGCTGCTGCTGATTCTTCTACTTCTTCTTCATGTTCTGGCTGTGGTGGTGCTGTCATGCACTCAGTGGGAGTGTGTGTGTGAGCTGGGTGGTGGTGGTGTGATGAGAGTGTAATGGCTCATTTGCTTCGTCTTATTTACTGGATTGCATGCCCCCTTGGTCTTCTTCTTATTATTCTTCTGTTAGTTTTGGTTGTGGCTCCTCTGATTCTGCATGCATGCATGCAATATCCCACCACAATCATATATATAAATATATATATATAATATTATATGAAGAAGAAAGGAAGGAAGGCAGGACAAGTTTATGTGGAATCTACAAGAGTCATGTTTTAAGTAGGAGAATAATAAGAATTGACTTAAAAGTAGAATATTAAAAAAAAATGTACTTTATGTATATATATTCATATTCATATATATATATATATATATATATTTACGCTAGAGAAGGAAGGATTTTTGTAAAATATTATGATGATTTAATGAAGCATTGATCCAAGAATAAAGTTTATTTATTTTAAAGAACATTTATATGTTACAAAAATTTGAGAATAATTATGTGCACTTTAAGTATAACATGAGTCACTCATTGTAATATATTTTAATTTTGTCATAACTTAAAAAAATATTTCAAAATATTTTGATGGTATTAGATATGAGAAGTAGTTAAAGGATTTTTATAGTTTTTAAAATTTTTCTTAAATAAATAACTATAATTTTTAAAATTTTCAACTTTCTTTAATTAAAATTTATATGTTTTTATAAATTTTATTTTTAAACTTTTAAAAATATATTCCTTGTAACAATACATTATGTGATTTTAAAGATAAAACTTTTATCTTATATAAGATTAAGAATTCTTATTCAATTAAAAATAAAATAAAACACATTTATATTAATTAAAAATTATTAATACCATAAAATATAAATTATTATTTTATCTAATTAAAAATTATAGTTTATACTAAAGTTTAAAAAGTAACCTTATAAATCTTAAAATAATTTTCTTCTATTTATTTATTTATTTTTGGTTATTTATTCAAATTATCACATCAAATAAATTAATAAATTTTAAAATATAAATTATAATATATTATCAATTATTATAAAAATAATTAGAAAATATTTTTATGATAATAGAATATTTTTTAATTAGAAAATACTAAATCAAACTTACTATTATCAATTTACATCAAAAGTATATCATTATGCAAATATGGCAATTTCTATGGTAATATTAAATTAAAAATAAAATTGGCAAGGTGTAATATGTTTTAATAAAAATGATTGGATTTGAATGGAATTCATCATGGCAAATTTATGTGTAAATACAATACATCTATAGAAACATAATTGGTAAATAATTTATATTTGACTACCTCAATAATAGTAATAATGGCTTTATATTTTTCAAATTGGTAAAATCTTTGCTATTTTCAATTTTTTTCCTTTGTCCTTTACTATTAGAATGTTCTTTGTGTAATATATATTGTGCCAATTATGACTTAGAAAGATATTGTGGACATTTTTAAATTCTTTCATTTCAAAATAGAAAATATGCTAGATATGGACCCTCTTCCAAAGCAATCATTTGCCACATATGAAAACATAAAGAGATAGTTAGATCAATTTTTACATATCCAAGGTTACACAATTTATCAAAATTTCTTTGACATAGGCTATATTATCTTTAAGTATGAGAGCGATTGAATTTATATTTGGTCTGAAACATATAGTCATCAATGTAGTTTTGCTAAATAGTTGATAAGCTATTTTTTCTTAAAATTATATGCTCATTATTTGTACATTGATAACTATTGGTATTTTTCAATTCAAAGGAAAAGTCACAACCATTCTCCCTCAAAGCCATTAGTGGACCATTTAATTGCATAGCATCTTCATCTTATATAAAAGGCTCTAACATCTCAGATGCTTGTTGTAGGAATAGTTCCAAAGGACCTTGTTACTATTCTATACCAAAGGAATTCTATAAATCTAATTGTCATGGATATTATTTGCAACAAGTACCACCAAGTTTGTGCAACTCATCATCATGGTTGTTCACTAATCTATATATTGATGGAAAACCTTTGGAATACTTTCTACCATTAAATCTATAAAAGCGATGAGACTAATAAGGTTTTTTTTTTTTTTTTTTTTTTTTTTTTACAACTTGGATGTATATAGTTAATAGAAAGGCATCCATATAATATTGTTTTGGACTGCACATACAAGACAAATAGGTTTTGGATACTTATATTACATATTATAGGAGTGACAAATTTCTATACATCTTTCATTATTGAGGTTATATTATTCTAAGAAGAAATACAATCCTTTTTATATTAGACATTAATATAACTAAAATTAATATATGGAGAGTTGCAATTTATGAGGATTGGTATTGACAAAGACTTGAGACTTATAAATGCTATAGAAGATATATTTCTTATATCTAGTTATTCTTTACATATGGTATATTCAAAAGAACATTTGGCCAACTGCAAAAAAATTCTTTTCATTTGAAAATGAAGATGGATGTACCGCTTTCTTATTGAATAGACAATAGTAATGAATTGCTTAATAGTAGAAATTTTTGATAGACAATGGATAAGCTTCTATGCCATGTATGCTCCAATTCCAACCAAAGATAGAATTATGCATCTTTAAAAAACTTGGATTATCTACAAAGAGCAATTTATTAAATTTTAGATAAATGGTACTCTTTATATAAGTTGTGACACCACATTGCATACAAAAGGGCAATACTTGGTATCAAAGTTGTATGTAGAGGAGTCCATAAAAGATCCACATAATGTGCAAATTTTTTTGTCATTCTTTATTGAGCATTCAACTAAAGCAATTAAAGCCTAGAAGAACTTTGAGCACTTATGTATACATTACTATTACAAAATCAAGTTTTTCAATAGAATTGTTATAAAGATGTTGATGCATGTATTAAATCTTGTGTTTGAATACTTTCAATAAGCTAAAACTCCATTGAATAACAATATAGTTATATGTATAAGTACATCTATTATAATATTTGGTCTTCTTAATCAATACTAAATTTAAAAAATATTGGAATATATTAAAATCTTAATATTTGATGATTTCTATATTGAATATCACTTGATCAACCTACTTGTGATGATAGATCAATCCACTCTAAAGAAGAGTGTTATTGCCACAAAACTAAATATTGTGCTTTAAGCGGTTGGTTGCATGTATGAACTTGTTGCACTTTTCTAAGATCAAAAAATACAAGAAAAATTCTTGAAACTTGTGACAATAATAATAGCTTTGAAAAACCTCTAATAAGTTGCTTGAAAGGTTTTCCACGTAACTCAAAAAATAAAAATAAAAATAAAAATTCAATATAAAGAAATTCATTGCAATTTAAACATATTGAAGGAAAAAGTGTTAATATCTACCATTACAAAGATTGCAAATGCACTAGACATAACATCTTTAGTTGTCTTTCTTGCAGTGTTTATGCTTAACTTTCTTTCACCTCTCAATTGCCAATTGCATTTAGTCCATTGTTGATTGATCTTAGTATATCATCAATAGTTTCTTCTATAATATATTTAAATTAATACTAGAGGTGTTGCATCTTATGTAAATACATTAAAGGCTTGAAATAATCCAATGGATATGTACTTTGAATAGATCAAAAAATTAATGAATCCTACTTTATATTCATGAGCTAATGAGATTTCTATGCTTATTGAAATCAAAGTTTGTATAGTAATAGAAGTGATTTTTGATTGAATATACATAAACTGAGTCAATGTTGAACCAAGTTTTATCTTAATTCCATGATTTTGTCAATACTTTATTTGATATCCACCATTATTAATTGATATCTACAACCATGCCTTCTATCATTTTTTTTGCTACAAGTCTATAAAATTTATTGTCTAAAACATTTGTTGTACATTTTTTATTGATAGTCTACAATAATAGGCTACACAATATAAAATATTAAAAAAATAGATATAAAATATTTTCTAAATAATTCTTAATTTTATTTATTAATAAATATATATAAGCTAATATGAAATATTATTATTTAATTTATTTACCAAAATTACAACTTCTTCAATTAGAATTCTAAACCTCAACCAATATTGGTGCGTAGTCCTCATGGCACATATAGTCTCCCTTGCATAGCTTTCTTGCTGGTGATTAGTTTATGATTAAATATTAATAGTATTTTATAATGATAAACAGTAATAAATTTAGCAATTACAATAACAAAATCTTATAGTTCAAAAATACAAACTAATTCTTTTAGAAATTTAATAATATAAAAAAAATATAATGTAGACAAAGGCCAATTCAACTTATCTACAAGAAGGCCTATACATACAATTGCATATGCTAATATAAGTGAAATCTCATACAATATTATCTTATGCTTAGATAGAAACCTTTCTAGTTGGTAGCTTGGATACAACATCTCTTCTTGGTAAGTTGGGAGCAAACCTCTTCACTTTGTAACTTGAATTGAAATCTATCCTCAAAATCATCATATATTAGCATCAAGTTGTGAACCTATGACTGTCAATAACAAATAGCAAGAGACATGAAGAGCACATAATGGAGTAGGAATACCATAACAAAGTCCAAGCATTATGATATTAAAGATGATAAGAGTGTTTCTCTTATTTAATCTTATATTCAACATTAGGATTTAAGATGAAGAAGGTAAAAGAAAAAAAAATAAAATTATGGTTATTAAAACTTGGATGCCATTTTATCTTCTTATCTAGTTAAATTCTATTTGATCCACTCTTGTTGAATTGATGGGATTAAGGACATTGTGGGTATTGGTTAAAAAAAAATATGAAAAAATATTTTTATTTGGATTAATAGTAGATACAAAAGAGATTTCATTTTGATTGAGTCTTAGATATGTGTATATTGATTGAATTAGAGACATCATGATTAAGTTACTTTAATAATATAATAGCTTCTATTTATCAATTACAATTCTATAACACTATTTAATCTTATATAAAATTATCAATACAATTTTATATTTAAGTAGAAGCTAATGCTATTGTAATGTTGGATAATACTTTTGGTAGCAAGAATGGTTCTATATAGATTGTATCTACAACATGCTTTATTATCCACCATTAATATAATATGTATATGTATGAGCTAAGTTATGCTTCAAAGAGCTATAATATGCTAAAATCTAATGAAATATGAAGCTATGGCACTTATTTGAGTGAAGTAAGGATTATTAACAACCATCTACTATTATGAGCTACTATGTACATATGAAATAGTAGAGATTATTTGAATGAAAGGTAATAGTTGACCATATCTACTTACAGCCAAAAATCCTATATTTTCTTAAAGTAACTTCTTTCATCCATATATATGGTGCTTCTACTTAGAGAAGCTTTAGGACAACTAAGTTGGCCAAGTTAATATAGAGGATATATAACAAAGAAGTTCAAATAGAAAGAGTAGTCAAAACTTAATAGATGAATTTTTAAAGACTATTGAGATAATAATGGGCTAATAAGTTATTAATCCAAATAGACAAGGAGCCACCAAGATATTGAAGGATATTATTTGTAAAAGAAAAAGAGGTTTGATGATAAGAATATAACTAGGTTTTTGAACATTCAGAAGATAAGATAATTGAAACCTTTAATCTAACTATTATTTCTAAAATTAGAGATAGGATGAAAAAAGATACATAGACCATCTATGTAAATACATAGGCTAGATTTGAAGAAAGATTAAGAAATGAATATTTTTATGAAGACATTGAAAGGATGTCCAAAAGAAGATTTCTTGATTGTGTGGAATAACAACCAAATAAATATATGAGACCAAACAAACTACTAAGAAAATTTGATAAGAAACTTAGACGCCTTTCATTATCTAAGAAATAGCTTCTAGAGGCGAGAAAATAAATGTTATTTTTACAAGATATAAATGAAGCACTAGAAGATAAATTGCTTATTTTTCTTCAAGATAGAATAGCTAAAAGTGGTTTTATTACCAATTGAAGAAAATAGAAGAAAGTAATGAGCTTCATTGCCAAACAACAATATGTAAAGGCTAAAGGATTAAGGGCAAGAATAGAAATAATATTAATGATAGTTGTGAAAGCTATTCTAATAACTTTATCTAATTCTATTCTATTAAACTCTTCAAAAGATAAGACTATAGACAAACACATCCTTGAGGAATTAATAAAGGACATGAAAGAGTTGAAGATAAAAATGAATACTTTGAAGAAAAATACAAAGATAAGCACTTCACAATCAGTTGAAAGATCAAAAAGGTTTGTAGTGAGGTACATTTGGTGTAATGATCTAAACCAAAAATGAGATAACTATAGATCATATGAAGATGCCATAAAGAATGGCATTATTGCCTAGAAAGAAGGTAAATTAGAGATGTTGTAACAGATGAGCATCTAAAGACTAACTTTGGAAGAAGAGACATGAAGAAATTGATAAAAAAATAGATTAAAAATGAGTAGCTCTTAATGTGATAGAGAGATAGAGACTTTTACCTTTGAGGCTCAATATACCAAAGTGAGAACCTATACACATATATCTAGAGAAATGATGGTGAAAATAGCACAAGTTATCAAAAGATTAATTGGATGGAATGATCTAACTGATGAGATAATTATGGTAGCCTATTTGATAAGTGAGCATATTCAAAAGAAATCCTATGCTACATCAATGGAGGTCAAGAGGAAAAAAATTGGTGAAGAAGACGAGGTAGAAGAGTTTGTTGATAAGAAAAAGAATCTAAGTAGTAGAAAGACTATTCTAAAAGATGGAGCAGTAAGCAATACAAGGCAAGAAGTATTGCCTTTTGTTTTATATCTAGGGGCCAATATTCCACTTTCAAAGAAGAAGAAAGAAGAGAAAATAAGTAACAATAAGGGTAAGAAAAAAAAAGATAATACCAAGGAAAAAAGTAAGGCACCAATTTATAAACTTCCATCTAATATTGAATCTTCAGTTCACATGAAGGGCATTTTAAAAAAAAAGAATTTGGATGCTATGATTGAGTTTATATTAAAAAGTACTTTTGATATTACTAAGAAAGATTTTTATGAGCTTATCATCCATATAATAAAAAAAAAAAAGATGCAAATGATAGTTGAAATAGTAATGGTAAGGACATTAGATACTTTGATGATTTAAAAAAAAAATAAAATATAAAAAAAATATGATTGAAGAAGTATTTACTTTAATATGATATAATTTAAGTAATGGTGACTATAGTAAAAAAATATGGAGTTATTTTTTATAAGATACAAAATACAAAAGTTAGAGTTATGGAAATAGTTTTGTATGATGAGATAGATGATGAAGTACTGCAAATATTTTAATGTAACAAAATAATCAACATCAAGATATAAGCAAACATAAATAAGAATCAAGTAAAAAAAATTATAACAGATGCTAAGGTATCACAACGTAGAACTGACAAGCTATGGACAAATAATGGTAAAGCTTTGATAATGTATATTTATCTATTATGGACAAGAATTATTATAAAAACATATGTAAAGATTGGAGGCCTTAAAGAACTAATCATAGAATTAGTGGATCATGGTTCTAAAATCAATACTTTGTTCAAAAAGGTTTATGAGAAGAAAAAATGGCCAGTTGATATCAACCATAGATGAATATTAAAAGCTAACAATAAAAGAAATATATATAACTTTTATAAAGTGTATCCAATAGTTGACATTAAAATTTGTAATGTGAAAGTAGAATAAAACTTCTTTGTACAAAATCAAGGAAGTTATCCAATCATTTTGGAACAACCATATATTACAACAATAAAGATGGAAACCAAGGTGTTGAATAATGGCATATATTATACTAAGGTATATAACCATGATGGTAAGAAATTGGTGCAATGTTTTATAATAATGCCATATTATAAAAAGTATAGAGATAAATTTAGAAAAAATATTATGAATCAAATATATGGTAATTTTTTGGATTTTTATATTATACATATAGAGTATGAGGTGCCATAGGTGCAAAATAATCATCTACTATTGCATGTTCTAATGTACAAAGGAATGGATGTAAGGTTTGGAATTTAATAAAAGATTGATTTGTGAGTTTTTAAAAGATTAAAGATTTTGGATTTTAAGTATAGAAGATAAATTAAGAAGATTGAGAGAAAATTAAAAAGAATTAGTATGATTTTGAATGATGAGTTTATTTTTGTAGTTGTTGAAAAAGAAAGATTTTCAAATAGTATTTTGTATATTTTGGAGACTTTGTAAGAGGAAATCAATGCATCTAGTTATATAATGGCAGGAATTTAGTGAAAAAAATTATGTAAAGAGATATTAAAGATAACTATTAAAGCAAGGTTAGTTGAAAATTATGACTGGGAGACTAAAATAATGGTGATGATTAAATATAAGAGTACAACAAAGAAAGTGGAGCTGTTGGCAATGTAATTGCCAACAGATTATAAAGATCATATTGAAAAGATTGAAGTTGAGTATGGATTGAGTGAGATAAGAAGAATGAAGCATGATTTCAAGAAATATACATTGACCAAGCTAAAGATTAGAAGAAATAAATTCTTAAAAATAAATTTTAAAGAAAAGATTCTAAAAAATAATTTCCAAGCTTGATAAAGTTTTATATCTTTGAAAAATTAAATATAATAGTTAATTCCAGATTTTTTATATCATTTTTTTTTTCATTTTACATGTACTTTGGAATTTGAAGCCAATTTCTATGCTAAAAGCTTTTTTTTTCTTATTTATTCTATTTATTTTTTTTAAAAAAAAAGATAAAAATAGAGATGCTTGAATCATTTATGACTCCATAATTTAACTAATAGTTCATAATGCCAAAGAAGTTTGAACCTTTGTGATTCATCTTAGATATGTAATTAGCCAACAAGGTGATAATTAGAAATAAAAAGTTGAGACTAATTGTAATAAAATTATTAAAGCTTTTGTAAGATATTCTATTTATTTTGTTAAAGATCTTAATTTTAATTATGATTAGTTTTAGTTTGTATCAAAAAATAGAGATTTGACAACCATTGAGACTTATGAGGATGTATACTTTGCCTCAAGGTACCACAAACTTAGTAGCTCATATGCAAAGTACCATGAACTATATCTTTAGAGAATTTGTGTGTGAGAAGACTTTTCCTTTTATAGATGATATACATATTAAAGACTGAAAAGAAGAGGTCAAAGATTTAACATTGAATACTAATGGATATAGAAGGTTTTTGAAAGATGACATTGAAGATATAGAGAAGATTTTGAAGAAACTAAAAGAAATTAATCTAGTCTTTTTTATTGATAAGTCAAAATTTAGAATAGATGAGATTGTAATAGTTGGACATTTATATAAGAGGTATGATATAAAACCTAACTCTAAGAAGATTGATGCTATTGCTAGTATAAAAGCATATAATACATCATTGAAATAAGAAGATTTTTAGAAGTTTGTGTTTACTATCAGTTTTGGGTTTGTCACTTTATTAATATAATTGAGCTATGATATAATTTATTAAAAAAAAGAACTAAGTTCAAATAAGGTCAAAATAAAGAACTAGCAATGGGAGATCTGAAAGAAATTTTGAAGTAACTACCAATTTTAAAGCAAATTGACTATAATTGTAAGAGACCAATTATTGTAATTGTTAAAACATATCCAATTACTATTGGTTGGACTATTATTTAAGATGATGTAGGAAGAAAAATATTTGTTATTAAATTTAGAACAAGTATTTTATAAATAGATAAAGAATATATCTACAAGTAAAGAAGGAACTTTTGAAAGTCCTTAAAATAACAAAAACAAAAAAAACTTAATTAATTAAAGTTAATGTGGTATTAATAATTAATTACTTATAATTTTTAAGTATGATTAATAATTTTTCTATTTATGATATTTTCATGCTAAAATGGATATCATATATTAAATCACTCAATCCTATATTAGTGCATGTTTTTAGTAAGAAGAATATTTTTGCCAATATGCTATTCTCAAGGACAAGAACTTCATGAAAGTAAACAAAGAAGTAAAACTCTCTCAAAGAAATATGACAAAATAGAAATAAAAAAATATGTATTTTAAAAAGAAATTAAAATAGTTTTTGCCAAAAGACAAAAAAACTAGTTTTTAAAAGTAGACTAAAAAAAAGAAAGGAGTTGATAAGCGTGAAGAATGCTTCACTCTTACCTTTATATATACTATCTGCTTAAGAGCTACATGATAATATTTTATAGGACTTCTAAAATATGTTGACTTTATATGACATGTATTTTAACTTGCAAGTTGAGTTTTTCATATAGAAACCACATAATTAGCTTGTCTCACAAGCTACCAACATGTATGGTACATGGTTAATTTATTGATCAAATTTCTAACCCATCAATCAACTAAAAATACATATAAAGTCAAAATAGAATTTATAATTTTTAAAAAATTCTATAAATTGTTATCTTTATTGCATCAACATAAAGGCTATGATAATTATAATGTTTCATCCAATAAGTCAAAAAATGATGGCTTTTGAGTTGGATTTGCTAACTATTTATTCTTCATCTCTTTAATACCACAATTATATAAAAACTACAAAAAAAGATAGAAGATAGAATGTAATCTTTCTAAAATTGTGTTTCTTTTATAGCAAAGATTTTCTATCCTTTATCTTGGTTTTTATGGATGTCATTGATGAAAAGCTTTGACCTTCTTTGTTGCATTTGTAAAATTCATTGTTAACTCCAATGTATATTTATTAATATCATATTTATACCAAAAAATAAGATATTCCAACCTTAGTCAACATTGCCTCAAGTTTATAACTTCTTCTATCTTGAATTCTTAATAATTAAGAATTGAAAAGAGTGAAGAAGATTTTAGTCTTGCTTCTATATATACTATCTACCTAGAAGCTACTTGGTAATATTTTTTAGAACCTCTAAAACATATTGACTTTGTATAATACATATCTTAATTTGTAAAAAAGTTTTTTATTTGGTTACCACATAGTTAGATTATTCCACAAGCTATCAATATATGTAATACATGGTTAACTTATTGACCAAGTTTTTAACCTATCAATCAATTAAAAATATATATAAAATCAAAGCTCCATCAATGAAGCTTTTAATAAGTTTTTCTAAAAGATATTATAAAATTAATCTATTTTTATTTATTTCTATTTATTTATATTATATAGATAATAATTATACTAAATATATATCTATGACAACTATTTAGAGCCAAAATATATTTATAAAGAAGAGATAGAATCTTAAAAAATTGATGAATATGATGAAGATGAAGACTATAGCTATGTAGTAGAGTCACGGACATAATCATGTAAGCTAAATAATTACATATACAAATAGGTAAAAGTAAGTAGGTAAAAGTAAGTTAGTTCTGTAGTATTTAATATGGAAGCTTCCTAAAAACTTCCTAGACGCTGCTTTGACTTCATAGATGTCTTTAAATGACTTTTTGGATTAGAAACGTGGTCAACAAGTTGGCCATGTGCCACACATGTTGTTAGCTTGAAGATCAAGCTAACTATGTAGCCTACACGTAAAAAAACTTGCCTTGTAAGTCAAGGCATGTGTCTTACAAAGTCAACACATATTAGAGGTCCTATAGAACGTCACCACGTAGCCCCTAGTTAGATAGTATATATAGAGATAAGAGTGAAGGCTTCTTCACTCTTGTCAATTCCTTTCTTGCTTCTAGTCTAGTTTCAAGGGTCTCTAGTTTTCTCATCTTTTGGCAATAGCCATTCCAGTTTCTTTTTCAATATATATACTTGTTGTTATATATTTTATTACCTCTCTTTGAGTGAAGGCTCACTTGTCTGAATTATTTTTTCATCGAGTTCTTGTCCTTGACAGATTAACAAGAGTACACCTACAATATCAAAGCTTTGTCTAATCTTGATTAAGAGTAGATTACTCCTTTTTCTTGATAAGATATAAGCATATTAGAAGTTACGGATTACCCTCTTCTAAACTGATATTGTCCTTAGTATTTTCTTTGTTCTCAAGTCCTCTCTTCTATTTGTCTTGAGCTATATTAGACATCTTCTCTCTTCTAAGTGTTATCATGGCAAAACTTGTTGAAATGAAGAGTGCAATGGTACAAATGCAAGAGCAATTGAGGGAGTTAATGCTTGCGATGCATCAACTCAATTTACCACCACAAGGAGCAACAAGATTGGCAGGAAGTGAAGATATAGAAATGGTTGGAGCTACTTCAACATCTGCACCAAACCATGTCCTTTCTCCTATGTTAGAATGTCCTTCAAATGTTAGAGAACCAAGAATCGCCCTATCAGAGAAGTTTGATGGCACCAGGTCTAAGTTTCGAGGATTTATTAATCAAGTACAACTTGTGGTTGAACTTCAATTCCAAAGCTATCCAACTCCAGGATCGCAAGTTAGATTCATTGCTACGCTTCTTTCAGGTTCAACACTATTGTAGTTTTTATCTTTTCTTGAACGACGAGATCCAATATTGGATAATCTAGAGATTTTTTTGATGGAATTTTGATCCATGTATGGGGAACATGATGCAATTCATATTGCAACCAATAAGATCCATATTTTACGACAAGGCAATCGATCAGTAACGTTATACGATTCACAATTTCGACAACTTGCAACTCATATCAAGTGGGATGATGCTGCACTTATTAGCCAATTTTTCTATGGATTACAATATGAGATAAAAAAATTAATGCTCAACTTACCTGATCCTCAAACATTGAGTCAAGCAAGTGATTTTGCTGTGAAGTGCGACAATCACCTTTTTGAATTTCGATCTGAGAATCGTACAAGTGGACCTCAACGTTACTATAATTCAATGGCAACACCAACACCTCTTCAACACATACATTCGAAAGTAGAGGATATGCAAATTGATGCAGTACGTTTCAAACCTCTTACTGAGCAAGAAAAGACTCGTCGTCATCAAGAAGGATTATGTTTATATTGTGGAGAACCAAAGCATACTGCTCAACATTGTCCAAAGAAATGACGCAATCACAAAATGAGGAGTATGGCTGTAAAAGAAGACAATATGTCGGAAAACGAGTTTGTCCAGCTACAATAGGGACCGTGCGGTTGGAACCTTGCACAACATCTAGTAAAGGTCCTATTCTCTCCTCAGAGCCCTCTCCTTGTTTTACATTAAATGTTATTTTAGGACCTAAACATTACAAAATCTCTGCTTAGTTAGATTCAGGAACCTCAACGTATTTTTTAGATGAAGAATTTACTAAAAGACATAGCATATCTTTAGTAAAGAAAACTAAACCTGTTCATGTAGAAATCAGAGATGGTCGTCCATTGTCTTCTGGAGATATTACTCACAAAATCCTTCTTGTGGAAGTAATAATAAATGGTCATAATAGTTTTGTAGTATTTAATATCATTAGATCTCCCTCTAATCCAGTCATTTTAGGTTTATCATGGTTAGAAAAATACAACCCTCAAATAGATTGGATTTCCCAAACTCTTACTTTCTCTAAAAGTATAACTAATAGTGTAGTTAATCAAGTAGAGAGTCATAAGTCCAGTTCAATTAAATCCATATTTATAGGTGCAAAAGCTTTCTTGCATGCTGCTATGAAAGAATCACAATATATTATTTATGCCACATCCGTTTCTACTGGCAAAAAGACTTCAAGTAGCATTCCAAGCCAATATCAAAAATTTCAAGATGTATTTGAAAAAAAGAATGCGGATACACTCCTGGAACATCATCCCTATGATTGCTCAATTGACCTTCAAGAAGGAGCACAACTGCCATTTGGACCAATCTACAGTTTATCACAAAATAGGTTGGTTGAACTTAAGGAGTATATTGAAGAAAATCTAGCCAAAAATTTCATACGCCATTCTAAATCTCCGGCAGGAGCTCCAATTCTATTTGTGAAGAAAAAAGATGGATCATAATAGATGTGTGTTGATTATCAAGGACTCAATAAGATTACCATCAAGAATAGGTATCCACTACCTTTAATATCTGGACTTCTTCATCAGCTGAATCAAGCTAAGATCTATACAAAAATAGATCTTCGAGGAGCATACAATCTAGTACACATCAAAGAAGGAGATGAATAGAAGACTGCGTTTCGAACTAGGTATGGACATTTTGAATACAACGTCATGCCTTTTGGACTTATAAATGCACCAGCACCTTTTCAACATCTAATGAATGATGTTTTTTGAGAGTTTTTGGACGATTTTGTGGTCTGTTATCTAGACGACATCTTGATCTATTCTAAGAATCTAGAAGAATATGAACTTCATGTTCGTCATGTGTTACAAAAATTAAGAGATGCAGGACTCTATGCCAAGATAGAAAAGTGTGTATTCCACACTACTCAAGTCGATTTCTTAGGTTACAACATTTCAAATGATAGACTTATGATGGATCCTAAGAAAGTTCAAACTATTATAGACTGAAAAATCCCAAAAACGGTAAGAGATGTCTAATGTTTTTTGGGATTTGCCAACTACTATCGGATCTTCATCAAAGACTTCTCTCGAGTTGTAGCTCCACTTACACGTTTGACTTGTAAAGACAAACTCTAATCGAATCAAGAAGCGGAAGTTGCTTTTGAATAGTTGAAGACAGCGTTTGTTTCTGCACCAATCTTGTATTGTGTTGATTTTTCCAAAGCATTCTTTATGGAAACAGATGCATCGGATTTTGCTTTGGGTGCCATTTTATCACAAATGGGAACAAATGACAAACTTCATCCAGTAGCCTTTCATTCAAGAAAATTCTCAGCAGCAGAAATCAATTATGAGATCCACCACAAAGAATTTCTTGTAATTGTAGATTCTTTTCAAGAATGGCATCATTATCTAGAAGGCGCTTCCAGTCCAGTCACCGTGTATACGGATCACAAGAACCTCGAATATTTTATGTCAGCACGCGTATTAAATCGTCGCTAAACTCGTTAGAGCATGTCTTTATCAAGATTCGAGTTCATCATCACTTATCGGCCTAGAAAACAACAAGGTTTGTCCAATGCCTTGTCTAGATGTTCTTATCTTGCACCAAAAGAAGGAGATGCAGCTTTTGAGCAACAAAGAACGGTTCTCTTGAAGCCGGAGCAATTTCATCTTCGAGCAATAAAATCAACATTGACTGTTGATTTAACTTTTCTTAAGCAAGACCAGTTAAGTATGTCTTCAGACCCTCTTGTTCATGATATCAAGAATAATTCTTCTAAATCTCATGATCTCTCTAAATTTGAATTCAAAAACAACCTACTCTATTTCGAAAGACGCCTATATGTTCCAAAAGAAGAAGCACATTTACGTGTTCTTCAAGCTCGTCACGACTTCCCAGCAGTAGGACATTTTGGATATAATAAGTCTTTAGAGCTGATATCTAGGGATTTTTGGTGGCCTCAATTGTGGAAGGTAGTTAAAGATTTTGTACAATCATGTGATGTTTGCTCAAGATCAAAAATTCCTCGTCATCGACCTTTTGGACTTCTTCAGCCATTACCCATTCCAGAACAACCATGGTCTTCTATTTCTATGAACTTCATCACGGATCTTCCAATCTCAGGTTCTTATGACTCTATATTCATGATAGTAGATCGTCTTACCAAGATGGCATATTTTGTACCATGTATAAAATCTATCACAAGTGAAGAAACAGCTAAGCTCTTTCTTGACAATATCTATCGCTATCATGGATTACCCAAGGATATTATATCAGATACGAGAACTCAATTTGTATCAAGATTTTGGCGAACTCTTTTCAAGATTCTTAAAGTAGACATTAAACTATCTTCGGCATTCCATCCTCAAACTGATGGACAAACGGAGCGTGTTAATCAAGTTTTGGAGCAATATTTAAGATGTACCATTAATTACCAACAAGATGATTAGACAACTCTTTTGCCATTAGCAGAGTTTGCTTACAATAACACGGTACATTCTTCTACAAAATAAACACCTTTCTTTGCTAATTATGGTTATCATCCATGACTTGATACTTTTGACTTTTCAAAAGTTGATAATCCTACTGCAAAAGATTTGGCAATTCATTTATCAGAGCTACATGCAACAATGAAAGTACAATTAAAAGAGGCTCAAGAACAACAAAAGGCCAATGCGGATGTCTATCAAAAGGAACAACCATCATTCATCTTGGGTGATAAGGTATGGCTACTTCGTCGTAATATCAAGACCACTCGTCCTTGCGACAAGTTGGACTATCAAAGGTTGGGACCATTTTCTATTTCTGCACAAATCAATCCAGTTGCATATCGTTTACATCTACCGGAGTCAATGAAAATCCATCCAGTAATCTACGTGTCTCTTCTTGAACCATACAAGACAGTGGACATACCAAGAAGACGACAAGCTCTATCTCCTCCTGTAGAAGTGGACAATAATGAAGAGTTTGAAGTAGAAGAAGTCTTAGATTCAAGGCGGCGTCGAAATAAATTAGAATATCTTGTCCATTGGCGCGGATATGGTATTAGTGAACACACATGGGAGCCAATAAAGAATCTTGTAAATGCAGCAAAGGCGGTGGAGGCTTTTCATCGACGACATCCATCAAAATCAAGATGAAAACCTTCTTTATAAAAGAAACAACATCTAGGCAAGATAACATTCTACTTTCAATTCTTGTTCGTAGCTTCATCGTAGTAGTGACGCTCAGGAGATGGAAAACCAACAACCAGCGGATTCGACTCAAGAGCCTTCATTTGTTGACCTACCGGACGAGACATTACGATTGTCACAACCTTCAAGATGACGCAATCGAGATGAAGATCTTCAAGAATGACATGTTCTTCCTCGAATAGATGGCAAGATACAACACGTTTGGTAAGACGATTTGGGAAGGGACTCCCGATGTTTGGTGATTTTACTAGAGGTAGGAACAACTCCTGATGGTGTTCCAAATATTCTATTCGAAGGAAGTTACGAAGGCCCCAACAATGATCAAATAACTCGGTGGTCTTCCCGCCCTAGTATGGGACACTACCGATGGTTGAGAGGCCCTATCAATCATCTTTGAAGAGAACAAAGATCAGAGTATGCAGCGAATACAATTCGTCGCATCATAGATTTCCTCAAGATATGATGACTGCTCCTCGTGGAACTCGTCCCTAGAAGGGGGGATAATGTCACGGACATAATCATGTAAGCTAAATAATTACATATACAAATAGGTAAAAGTAAGTAGGTAAAAGTAAGTTAGTTCTATAGTATTTAATATGGAAGCTTCTTAGAAACTTCCTAGACGCTGCTTTGACTTCATAGGTATCTTTAATTGACTTTTTGGATTAGAAACGTGGTCAACAAGTTGGCCATGTGCCACACATATTGTTAGCTTGAAGATCAAGCTAACTATGTGGCCTACACTTAGAAAAACTTGCCTTGTAAGTCAAGGCATGTGTCTTACAAAGTCAACACATATTAGAGGTGCTATAGAACGTCGCCATGTAGCCCCTAGTTAGATAGTATATATAGAGATAAGAGTGAAGGCTTCTTCACTCTTGTCAATTCCTTTCTTGCTTCTAGTCTAGTTTCAAGGGTCTCTAGTTTTCTCATCTTTTGGCAATAGCCATTCCAGTTTCTCTTTCAATATATATACTTTTTGTTATATATTTTGTTACTTCTCTTTGAGTGAAGGCTCACTTGTCTGAATTATTTTTTCATCGAGTTCTTGTCCTTGACAGGTAGCTACTAATAGAATAAGCACATGTCATAAAGATCATCATTGTAAAGAAGATCTTTATCGATGTAAGTTGAAAGACATTGGCATCTATTTGAGTTTAATGAAGAGATAAGAAGGCTAATTGGAGAAGTCTTTTGAAGACATTAGACATTGGTCTTATCGCTATATTTTGAAAGATAGTTTCTTATAAAAGAGGTCAATGTAGAGGTATGGAATACCATTAAGAATGGTAGATGATGCAAAGACAAAGAATCAAATTTTTAAAAAATTTCATGATATACTTTGGCGATGCCACAAAGGAGTTTGAACCACCTATATTAAAAATAAAGAATGATATTGATCAAAGGGTCTTTATAAAGATGTGGAAGATTTTGTGGCTTCATGCATTGAATGCCAATTATAATCCAAAGTCAAATTTAGAGATGAATTGCATCCTACCTATCTATTTGTTATGCATTTCTACTATATGATTGATTTGGTGGCTATGCAATTGGAATTATGGATCAGAAAGTATCTTTTTTTGGTAAGAAAAGAGCTCTCAAACTATATTAAAGGCAAAGCTTTGAGGACCAAGATCATAAATGAAGTATATAGATTTATTTTGGAAGATATCTTTAATGGATAAGGTATCATTAGAAAGATGAGGGCTGATCAAGGAGAATTGAATGTAATAGAGTTAGAGATATTTTTTAAAAATATGGCTTAAAATTGAAGCTGAAAATTATTTTAAAGCTTGAGGCTAATAGTAAGAGAAAGAGAAGATATATTCCTATCATAAATGCTCTTGTCAAAGCTTCTAAAGATAACCAAAGTAGTAGCTAAGACTACTAACATTTGCTTTATAGATAGATAAAACTACTTATAGTACTATTATTAATTATATGTCTATTGAATTAATATTGGGCCAAAAATCAATTATGCATGTACAAGATTTTGTGCCTACTTGGATGTTGTTGAATTTAGAGGATGATATTAGAACAAAGAGATTATTGGAGCTCTAGATTCAACAACTTGAAATATTTCTTAAAGATTAAGAGATTGCATTCGAGAAACTAAAAGCTGTCTAATGGAGCAGCAAAGAAAGATTTGACAAAATTCACCATTTGAGATCTAATCCAATTGAAGCTAAAGATTGGATATTAATATTTGATAGTAGTTTAGAGCATCAACATAACACTCTTAAAAAATTTGTTTAAAGATGGTTTGGTCTATATATGGTGGTGAAGTATATAATTATATTATATATTTTCTTTACAAATTAGATAGCACAAGGCTAAAGATGTATTTGACTAAAAAATAGATAAGGCATTGAAAAAAAAGATAATAGATTTAATTCAAATGATCTTATAAATTTTGAGAATCTAGATGAGGAATAAATATAAGATATGGAGGCATTTAAAGAAGATAAAGAAGATAAAGAAGATAAAGATATTTAGGTTGGCACATGCTAAAGGATGTATATTTTTGGAGGTGGTGTCATATTACATGTCTTTCTACTTGAAAATGCACTAGTCACTTAATTGTAAAAGGTAAGTAGGAATTTAAGAATAATCTTATCAAATCTAATAGAATCTTAAATAACCTTAGATAGATCTGAATAATCCTAATTAAACTTTGATCAATTCAAAATAAATTTTTTAAAAATTATAAAAGAAATACAAAGAAATTTCAAATAAATTCCAAAGAAAAATAACAAGAAATCTTAAAGAAATATAAAAATATTTTTTTAAAAAAAATATCAATAATCTTAAATAAATATTAAAATAGAAATATTAAAAATATTAAAAAAATCCTTTTAAATATTAAAAATAGAAATATTAATACAATCCTATTTAAAATCTTAATTGAATCTTAATTAAATCTTAGATCAAATCCTAATAAATCCTAATAAAATCCTTGAACCTAGACAAGTTTTAAACCAAATTCTAAGAAAATCTTAATCTTAATCAAATCCTAGACCAAATCCTAAATTCTTAATCAAACCCTAAATAAATCTTAAATCAAATCCTATAGTAATTTGGAACGTCAATAATTAATGATCAAGTTATTGAAATCAATTCAAAATTTGTACACTTCTTAATGTCTTAGTTGGAAACAAGAATAAGAAAGATGAAACCAATTATACTTACTAATTGAAAGAAATGAAAGATAATCCAATCAGGTATTAGGTGGCATCCTACTCCAATTTGAATGCTAAACTTTCAATGCCAATATCTCTTTTTTGAGCTATTGAATTGCTATCAAATTTCACTTAGACAATTGAAAATTGAATCTAAAATTTATACAAAAAAAAAATTCTTCAATCCAATCAAAAAATTACTAGAGATTTTAAAAATACCTACTAATCTTCAAAGTCTAATTTTTGAGACCTCAATCCACAAAAACCTTCACACACTTCAATCTAACCATTCGATTGATTTCAAAATTTATATACATACTAATAACTAGAACACCAATACACTACCTAAAATCCACTTATACACACACCGCAAAACCTAAGAATTCTTAATTTTATAAATTTAATTTAATTTTTTAAAATCTAATCCAATCAAGAACATTATTAACTTTAAAAATTCTCCAAAAATTGAATATTAACTTGATTAACATAAAACCAATGCCAAAAAAATCCTTTGCAAGTTTGCTCTCAAATTTCACTCTCCAATTTACCAAAGAACCTTAGAGTTGTCATAAGTGTATGGATATGTCTCTTAGGATCTGATTTCAATCTAGGTTGACAATTCGTCCTCTCCAAGTATCAATATTTGATAATTTGAGGTATTTTTTGCTTAAATCTACTAGCAACTTTCTCCTAAACATATTTATATCAATTATTTATCTCATTTACTTTGATTTGAGGCATTTATGTCCCTACAAAGCAAATAGAAGGTCTTTCTAAAAAAGAAGTATTAAGAATAAACCTATTATTACCTTCCTATTATTAATCCTTGTTTTATTACTACATCTTCCTACTAGGTTCTTTTATAACAACATCCATGTTTTTATTTTTTATCATATAATTATGTTACTATATGGCACCGGTAGATGTCATACTAAGAAGTAATATAGTATATAAATATAAGATAAAATATTATAAAAATTTAATTTTTAATAAAGAACTAGGAAAAAGAAAAAAATAATTATAGATATTAATAATTTATTTCTAAAGATAAGTCAAGATAGGTTGGTAAGGATTTTAAATGGAGTGGTATGGTACTAAGATAAAGAAATATAGATTGAAGTGGAGTGACATAGACTTATGTTGATTTTAAGATCTCTCTCTCCTTCTTCTTTACTCAAACTCTCTTCCCTTGGATATAGATAGCCATTCTTTGAAAGTTTTTTTAAAGAGTTTTTAATATTTTTTTTTTAGAGATTTTAAAGATTGTTTTTTTCTTTTATTAGCTTTAAAAAATATTTTTAAAAAGAATTAGTACAAAGGTGGAATGAATTTTTAGATTAAAAAAATTAATTAATTTATATTAATATGATTATTAGCTTTATTTGTTTATAAAATATATTATAAAATAACTAAAAAAATAAAATTTAATAGATAGATCTATATATATATATATATATATATATATATATATATATATAAGTATCTTTCTAAAGAAACATTACATACTTAAATCTAATGGATTATAGAGCTATAGTACCTAATTGAATGAAAAAAGAATAACAATTCCTACATATTATCAAGAATATGAAAGTAGTAGAATACACTTGAATCAAAGGTATTATTTAATCATATCTAGTTGGAGCCATAAACCTTGTGTTTTTTTAAAGCAAATACTCTTATTGTAATAATATATTGTTAAAGAAATAAATTTCAAAGAACTAAAAGATCAATATATTCTTATGTTATTCTTCAAAGGTGATTGATAGGTCTTCTTGGCTATCAATAGTACTCCATATCAATGCAAAAAGATGACCCTCTTATTTGATTATTGTTGACACTTTTGTAACTCTCTTCAAATAAAATATTTGAAACACTGTCAAGAGTCATTCCTACCTCCAATAAAAATACTAAATATTAAAAATTTCTTCTAAAGTTGTGATATCAAACATATTATATTTCACTATTTATTCAAAAAAAGTATATATTGTTCTTTAGAATCTTCATTTCTATTACGTCATCTTGAAGGTTGTAACAATTATAATATTTTGTCTAATAAGCCAAAAAATAATAATTCTTAAATTAAATTTGCTAGTTTTTGATTCTAAATATCATTAATACTATAAATATATAAAAATTATAAACAAAAATAGAAGATAAAATGCTATCTTTCTTGGATCTTATTTCTTTTATAGCAAAGTTTTGACATTTTTTTATCTTAATTTTGATAGATGTTGTTGATGAAAAGCATCAATATTTTTTGCTCCATATATAAGATTCTTTGCTATCTTCTATGCATATTTATTAGTATCATATCCATGCTAATGAACAAGATATTCTAGCCTATTTTGGCATTGCCTAAAATATAAGACTTTATCTATCTTAAACTCTTGATTGCTATTCACTTTTGTAGAAAGAAGTAGCATTTGTTTTCTATCTAAGATATTCATTGTCTTATATGATTCAAGAAGAGATAAGTGAAATATAAAATAGATCTTTATAAATTAAAATAAATATAATTGATAAGCAATTAGATTGATTTGTTCACAAAAAAAAAAATTATCCAAGCCTATAGTAATCTAACTTGTCACAAGAGCGACTGGTCTTGATTTTGTAATACAGTAATTATACCATGATGCCTATATAAAATTTAGGTTGTTACTTACAATAGGCATCTACATTGGACTTTTGATGTTCTTAAGCTAAAATGACTATAAGCACAATAGCCTTTGAATAAATATATCTAATCTTATCTAGTAAAGAAGCAAAAACTTTATTATACTTAAAAATCATTTTTAAGAACCTTTACTTTTCAATTTCTTTCGTCAATTCATCTCTTTTAATCTTTAGCTTGGTCAATGTATCTTTCTAGAAATTGTGCTTAATTCTTCTTATTTCCCTCAATCTATGCTCTTCTTCAACCTTTTTAGTATGATCTTTGGAGTTTAGAATTATATTATATGTATTCTTGCTTGAAAATGTATGAGGCGCGTAGCTCTGGAAGGTAAGTAGAAATGCAAGAATAATCCTATCAAGTCTAATAGAATTTTAAATAATCTTAAATAGACCTTAATAATGATGATTAAACTTTACCTAATCTAAAATAAATTCAAAAGAAGTTATAAAAGAAACACAAAGAAGTCTCAAATTAATTCCAAAGAAAAATAAACCTTAGAAAAATATAAAATAATCTTAAAAAAATATAAGAAATAAAAATCTTTAAAAAAAAATTATAAAGAAATACTAAAAATAGAAATATTAATGTAATCCTAATTAAAACCTTAATTGAACCTTAATAAAATCTTATATCAAATTCTAATGAAACCTTAATAAAATCTTAAGTTCTAAAAAAATCCTAATCAATTCTTAATCAAGTTTTAAACCAAATCTTAAGCAAATTCTAATCCTAACCAAATCTTAGACCAAATCCTAAGCCCTAACCAAATCGTAGATAAATCCTAAATCTCAAAAACTAATGATCAAATTATTAATATCAACTCAAAATTTGCACACTTCTTAATATCTTAGTTAGAAATAAATACAAGAAAGATGAAATCAATTACTCTTATTAATTAAGAGAAATATAAGATAATCCAATTAGATCTTAGTTGGCCTTCTATTCTAGCTGAACTTCTAGTATCAATACCTCCTTCTTGAGCCATTGAATTACTCTCAAATTTTACATAAACATTGAAAATTGAGTCCAATATCCACACAAAAAAAAATTCATTTCAATTCAATTGACAGGTTATTAAAGATCGTAGAAATATTCATGGATCCTCAAACTCCAATTTTTGAGAACAGAATCCACAAAAATCTTCACATATATATGCATTTTGTGCCTCTGGGTTTCATTTCAACCCAGATTGACAATAAGTTCTCTCCAAGTATCAATTCTAGACTTCTTCAGTTAAATTTTCTAAAATATATGTTTGATTCCTTCAAACATGCCTATATTATTTTCTTATTTTATTTACTTTGATTTGGCTCATTTATGTCTCTAAAAATTAAAAAATAAATAAATAAAAAAAAAAACTTCTATCAAAAAGTTGCCATAAGACTATATCTTATACTACCTTTCTATCAATTATTTTAATTTTTCTACTACAACTTTTAACTGGGTTCTTCTAAAACATCCATTTTTTTATTTTTCATAATACAATTTTATAAATATAAGACATCGATAAGAATTATATTCCTAAAAGCTTGACCTTCTTTACTATGGTCTTATATTTAATCATCACCATTATTTTAGTCTCCCAGTCATAATTTTCAACTAACCTTGCTTAAATAGTTATCTTTAATATCTCTTTATATAATTTTTTTCACTAAATTCCTGCCATTATATAACTAGATGCATTGATTTCCTCTTACAAAGTCTCCAAAATATACAAAATACTATTTGAAAATCTTTCTTTTTCAACAACTACAAAAATAAACTCATCATTCAAAATCATACTAATTCTTTTTAATTTTCTCTCAATCTTCTTAATTTATCTTCTATACTTAAAATCCAAAATCTTTAATCTTTTAAAAACTCACAAATCAATCTTTTATTAAATTCCAAACCTTACATCCATTCCTTTGTACATTAGAACATGCAATAGTAGATGATTATTTTGCACCTATGGCACCTCATACTCTATATGTATAATATAAAAATCCAAAAAATTACCATATATTTGATTCATAATATTTTTTCTAAATTGATCTCTATACTTTTTATAATATGGCATTATTATAAAACATTGCACCAATTTCTTACCATCATGGTTATATACCTTAGTATAATATATGCCATTATTCAACACCTTGGTTTCCATCTTTATTGTTGTAATATATGGTTGTTCCAAAATGATTGGATAACTTCCTTGATTTTGTACAAAGAAGTTTTATTCTACTTTCACATTACAAATTTTAATGTCAACTATTGGATACACTTTATAAAAGTTATATATATTTCTTTTATTGTTAGCTTTTAATATTCATCTATGGTTGATATCAACTGGCCATTTTTTCTTCTCATAAACCTTTTTGAACAAAGTATTGATTTTAGAACCATGATCCACTAATTCTATGATTAGTTCTTTAAGGCCTCCAATCTTTACATATGTTTTTATAATAATTCTTGTTCATAATAGATAAATATACATTATCAAAGCTTTACCATTATTTGTCCATAGCTTGTCAGTTCTACGTTGTGATACCTTAGCATCTGTTATAATTTTTTTTACTTGATTCTTATTTATGTTTGCTTATATCTTGATGTTGATTATTTTGTTACATTAAAATATTTGCAGTACTTCATCATCTATCTCATCATACAAAACTATTTCCATAACTCTAACTTTTGTATTTTGTATCTTATAAAAAATAACTCCATATTTTTTTACTATAGTCACCATTACTTAAATTATATCATATTAAAGTAAATACTTCTTCAATCATATTTTTTTATATTTTATTTTTTTTTTAAATCATCAAAGTATCTAATGTCCTTACCATTACTATTTCAACTATCATTTGCATCTTTTTTTTTTTTATTATATGGATGATAAGCTCATAAAAATCTTTCTTAGTAATATCAAAAGTACTTTTTAATATAAACTCAATCATAGCATCCAAATTCTTTTTTTTTAAAATGCCCTTCATGTGAACTGAAGATTCAATATTAGATGGAAGTTTATAAATTGGTGCCTTACTTTTTTCCTTGGTATTATCTTTTTTTTTCTTACCCTTATTGTTACTTATTTTCTCTTCTTTCTTCTTCTTTGAAAGTGGAATATTGGCCCCTAGATATAAAACAAAAGGCAATACTTCTTGCCTTGTATTGCTTACTGCTCCATCTTTTAGAATAGTCTTTCTACTACTTAGATTCTTTTTCTTATCAACAAACTCTTCTACCTCGTCTTCTTCACCAATTTTTTTCCTCTTGACCTCCATTGATGTAGCATAGGATTTCTTTTGAATATGCTCACTTATCAAATAGGCTACCATAATTATCTCATCAGTTAGATCATTCCATCCAATTAATCTTTTGATAACTTGTGCTATTTTCACCATCATTTCTCTAGATATATGTGTATAGGTTCTCACTTTGGTATATTGAGCCTCAAAGGTAAAAGTCTCTATCTCTCTATCACATTAAGAGCTACTCATTTTTAATCTATTTTTTTATCAATTTCTTCATGTCTCTTCTTCCAAAGTTAGTCTTTAGATGCTCATCTGTTACAACATCTCTAATTTACCTTCTTTCTAGGCAATAATGCCATTCTTTATGGCATCTTCATATGATCTATAGTTATCTCATTTTTGGTTTAGATCATTACACCAAATGTACCTCACTACAAACCTTTTTGATCTTTCAACTGATTGTGAAGTGCTTATCTTTGTATTTTTCTTCAAAGTATTCATTTTTATCTTCAACTCTTTCATGTCCTTTATTAATTCCTCAAGGATGTGTTTGTCTATAGTCTTATCTTTTGAAGAGTTTAATAGAATAGAATTAGATAAAGTTATTAGAATAGCTTTCACAACTATCATTAATATTATTTCTATTCTTGCCCTTAATCCTTTAGCCTTTACATATTGTTGTTTGGCAATGAAGCTCATTACTTTCTTCTATTTTCTTCAATTGGTAATAAAACCACTTTTAGCTATTCTATCTTGAAGAAAAATAAGCAATTTATCTTCTAGTGCTTCATTTATATCTTGTAAAAATAACATTTATTTTCTCGCCTCTAGAAGCTATTTCTTAGATAATGAAAGGCGTCTAAGTTTCTTATCAAATTTTCTTAGTAGTTTGTTTGGTCTCATATATTTATTTGGTTGTTATTCCACACAATCAAGAAATCTTCTTTTGGACATCCTTTCAATGTCTTCATAAAAATATTCATTTCTTAATCTTTCTTCAAATCTAGCCTATGTATTTACATAGATGGTCTATGTATCTTTTTTCATCCTATCTCTAATTTTAGAAATAATAGTTAGATTAAAGGTTTCAATTATCTTATCTTCTGAATGTTCAAAAACCTAGTTATATTCTTATCATCAAACCTCTTTTTCTTTTACAAATAATATCCTTCAATATCTTGGTGGCTCCTTGTCTATTTGGATTAATAACTTATTAGCCCATTATTATCTCAATAGTCTTTAAAAATTCATCTATTAAGTTTTGACTACTCTTTCTATTTGAACTTCTTTGTTATATATCCTCTATATTAACTTGGCCAACTTAGTTGTCCTAAAGCTTCTCTAAGTAGAAGCACCATATATATGGATGAAAGAAGTTACTTTAAGAAAATATAGGATTTTTGGCTGTAAGTAGATATGGTCAACTATTACCTTTCATTCAAATAATCTCTACTATTTCATATGTACATAGTAGCTCATAATAGTAGATGGTTGTTAATAATCCTTACTTCACTCAAATAAGTGCCATAGCTTCATATTTCATTAGATTTTAGCATATTATAGCTCTTTGAAGCATAACTTAGCTCATACATATACATATTATATTAATGGTGGATAATAAAGCATGTTGTAGATACAATCTATATAGAACCATTCTTGCTACCAAAAGTATTATCCAACATTACAATAGCATTAGCTTCTACTTAAATATAAAATTGTATTGATAATTTTATATAAGATTAAATAGTGTTATAGAATTGTAATTGATAAATAGAAGCTATTATATTATTAAAGTAACTTAATCATGATGTCTCTAATTCAATCAATATACACATATCTAAGACTCAATCAAAATGAAATCTCTTTTGTATCTACTATTAATCCAAATAAAAATATTTTTTCATATTTTTTTTTAACCAATACCCACAATGTCCTTAATCCCATCAATTCAACAAGAGTGGATCAAATAGAATTTAACTAGATAAGAAGATAAAATGGCATCCAAGTTTTAATAACCATAATTTTATTTTTTTTTCTTTTACCTTCTTCATCTTAAATCCTAATGTTGAATATAAGATTAAATAAGAGAAACACTCTTATCATCTTTAATATCATAATGCTTGGACTTTGTTATGGTATTCCTACTCCATTATGTGCTCTTCATGTCTCTTGCTATTTGTTATTGACAGTCATAGGTTCACAACTTGATGCTAATATATGATGATTTTGAGGATAGATTTCAATTCAAGTTACAAAGTGAAGAGGTTTGCTCCCAACTTACCAAGAAGAGATGTTGTATCCAAGCTACCAACTAGAAAGGTTTCTATCTAAGCATAAGATAATATTGTATGAGATTTCACTTATATTAGCATATGCAATTGTATGTATAGGCCTTCTTGTAGATAAGTTGAATTGGCCTTTGTCTACATTATATTTTTTTTATATTATTAAATTTCTAAAAGAATTAGTTTGTATTTTTGAACTATAAGATTTTGTTATTGTAATTGCTAAATTTATTACTGTTTATCATTATAAAATACTATTAATATTTAATCATAAACTAATCACCAGCAAGAAAGCTATGCAAGGGAGACTATATGTGCCATGAGGACTACGCACCAATATTGGTTGAGGTTTAGAATTCTAATTGAAGAAGTTGTAATTTTGGTAAATAAATTAAATAATAATATTTCATATTAGCTTATATATATTTATTAATAAATAAAATTAAGAATTATTTAGAAAATATTTTATATCTATTTTTTTAATATTTTATATTGTGTAGCCTATTATTGTAGACTATCAATAAAAAATGTACAACAAATGTTTTAGACAATAAATTTTATAGACTTGTAGCAAAAAAAATGATAGAAGGCATGGTTGTAGATATCAATTAATAATGGTGGATATCAAATAAAGTATTGACAAAATCATGGAATTAAGATAAAACTTGGTTCAACATTGACTCAGTTTATGTATATTCAATCAAAAATCACTTCTATTACTATACAAACTTTGATTTCAATAAGCATAGAAATCTCATTAGCTCATGAATATAAAGTAGGATTCATTAATTTTTTGATCTATTCAAAGTACATATCCATTGGATTATTTCAAGCCTTTAATGTATTTACATAAGATGCAACACCTCTAGTATTAATTTAAATATATTATAGAAGAAACTATTGATGATATACTAAGATCAATCAACAATGGACTAAATGCAATTGGCAATTGAGAGGTGAAAGAAAGTTAAGCATAAACACTGCAAGAAAGACAACTAAAGATGTTATGTCTAGTGCATTTGCAATCTTTGTAATGGTAGATATTAACACTTTTTCCTTCAATATGTTTAAATTGCAATGAATTTCTTTATATTGAATTTTTATTTTTATTTTTATTTTTTGAGTTACGTGGAAAACCTTTCAAGCAACTTATTAGAGGTTTTTCAAAGCTATTATTATTGTCACAAGTTTCAAGAATTTTTCTTGTATTTTTTGATCTTAGAAAAGTGCAACAAGTTCATACATGCAACCAACCGCTTAAAGCACAATATTTAGTTTTGTGGCAATAACACTCTTCTTTAGAGTGGATTGATCTATCATCACAAGTAGGTTGATCAAGTGATATTCAATATAGAAATCATCAAATATTAAGATTTTAATATATTCCAATATTTTTTAAATTTAGTATTGATTAAAAAGACCAAATATTATAATAAATGTACTTATACATATAATTATATTGTTATTCAATGGAGTTTTAGCTTATTGAAAGTATTCAAACACAAGATTTAATACATGCATCAACATCTTTATAACAATTCTATTGAAAAACTTGATTTTGTAATAGTAATGTATACATAAGTGCTCAAAGTTCTTCTAGGCTTTAATTGCTTTAGTTGAATGCTCAATAAAGAATTTCAAATGGAAGACTAATTTTTTTTTTTTTGAGAAAACCCCCAAAGAAGCTTTATTTAGGAAATGAGAGCTTGATTGAAGAAGAAAGAGAGAAGGGCCCAAAAATCAACACATGCATATATCATTCCACCTCAGCTCATAATTGTTTACCTCAACACTATACCACTTCATTTGAAGTCCATGCCAACATATCTTAACTTATCTTTAGAGATAAACTATCAATATCTATATTTTCTTTTTTTGATTCCTTATTACAAATTAAATTCTTATAATATTTTTTTCCTTATTTTTATATATTATACCACTTTCCAATATGAAAATATTATAACGAAGAAACTATCAGATATTATTAAAAACAAATCAAAAAATAATTAAAAATAAATCAATCTCATAGGTTGTACAAAATCTTTATTTCTTCATTCTTAAACTTGTATTCATACTTAAAATATTACTAATCAAGGATTATTTGAACAACCTGGTGTAGTATTGCATGGCCTATAAGGAATTGCAGTTATTTTTTTATAAACTGACTTGTGATAAATGAAATCAACTATATATGCAAGATTGCTATTTTTTTTAGTTTTATCGTTATAAATATCCTAAATAAAAATAATTAGCATAAATTGTTCATATTTTTTTTGTTTTAAACTTAAACTTGAATATAAAGTATCACAAAAATATACAATATTTGAAATTATCGTAATATCCAAAAACCACTTGAGTGTTTTAAATCCGTCGTTTAAATTATTTTGCAAAATTAAAAGTTGAACATAAAAATTTCTCCCTTCATCATGGCTTGTACTTCATTTCATTGTTGTATAGTTTTTTTTCACATACAATATACATTTTAAAATAAAAAATAAAAAAATAATGAAAATTTACATTTTCATTTTTTTCTGATTTAAGTTGTAATTTATTTATTTATTTTACTTTAATTTTTATTAAAATTTGAAATTTTAATTTACAGAATTTATTATTACAAATTATAATATCATAAAATGTCACTATGATTACAAGTAGCAGATTATTCATGATTTTTGAAATTGAATCTTGTGTTTTGAAATTATATCTTTAAGTTTAAGCAAAGTTCATTATCCAAATAAAAATAATCATGTCTCATTTACTTAATTATACATATTGAAAAAGAAAATGAAAACAATTAGAATGAACATCAATTTATCATTAACAGTGTAGAACTAGTGCATTTGTTGGCTTTGTATGTAGATCTTATGGAAATTTCTATTATTGATACCTCAATGAACTGAACCATTTCCCAATTGAAAATTCAATTTTCTCAATTGCGGCATGTGTTATGTGTAATTGGTACACAATTACTACTTCATCAATAAAAATATTTATTATAAAGATTTCACTAATAAATTTTATTTGGAATCTTTATATCTAGAAGTCCACTTTGAAAAGTCATTGCACAAAAGCCTTACATAAGTCCCTTGCTTAGTTCAAAAAATTTATTTTCAAAAAAAATTGATCTTTGGCTCTTAATAAAGAGATTTAAAGAAAAAAAAAAAAAAAAAAAAAAATGTGCCTCTTATCTTATCTCCAAGTATAAAAATTCTTAAATACAAAGATTTCACAATTGGTTATTTCAATTGATTTAATTTAGAAGTCTATGAAAGTCAATATATCCATTAAAGTATTCACAACATATCCATTTGAAATTGATCATACACATAATAAATACAATTACACCATAAAGCTTCAAGACTATATTAAATTAATTTGAGTTATGGTGCACAAATAATTCAAAAACATCAACACAAAAATAATTTGGTTGCATTGTTTGTGTATGACTGCTAGATTATTCAATTGTGATTTAATTTGTATTCTTCTTGTTTTTATTCTTTAACTTTTCAAATGCAACAAATTTTGTGTAAGGATAATTTTTTGTAATAATTTAGCATGACTCTCTTCTTTAAATGTTAAAAAATGAATTCAATATCTATATGCTTTGACATATCTTCCAAAATGTGACTATTATGCATATTTTTATTTATTCATTTATTTATTTATTTCTCTCTCCTTTTCAAATTTTAGAGAAATTATTTTGATGATCTATTAGAATTAATTTGTTTTCATAGTGTTAATTCATACTAGGATATATATATATATATATATATATATATATACACACATACACACACACAAATATATATAGATACTCTATTTATAACTTCCATTCGAGTAGAGAGGGTTGTACCTTTTACTTTGTCATTTCTCCTCTTCTTTTTTTCCTTCCCCCCTTTAATTTGTTCCCTAGGCACAACGGTCAATAACTAGGTCCACGTAGCCTATGAATGTGAGGTTGACCCTTCAGGAGGCTTTCCAAAATAAAATAAAGTAATAAAACTATAAAATAATAAAAAGAAATGTGGTTGGTGGGAAGCAACAAAACACGCCCCAAATCCAATTCAATCTCTTGATGCACTTGGACAAGTAATCCTGAACTTCTGAATATAACAATTTTAGACTGATGTTTTTATTTTATTTTTTTCTGAATATTAAACAGTACTAAAATGATTAGAACTTGGTCATCACAAAATCATATGCAAAATAGGACAAAAGTGGACAACGGGTATACATATATATATATATATATATAAAATAAAATTATGAGAATCAATTTCTTGGACTTTTATGTCATTTTACAGTTATTTTATTTGTATTAGATTATACAATACATTCATAATCCTTCCTCCACCTTCCAGAATTTACTCCAATGTTTTACAAATTTTCAAATAAATAAAGTACAACAAACTAGCACTCATGTATCATCATGAATTCTACATTATGTTAATGTGAAAAAAAAAAAAAAAAAAAAACAGAATGAAAAAAGATTCCAATCGGCAAAGTATAACATCAAGTAAAATGGCAATCCCTGTTGGATCACCAGACAATCCAATAACAAATAGAATGGATCAAACCCATCTACAGATGAAGAAGGGAAAAAAAAAGAAAAAAAGAAAAAGATGACTATGTCCAATCACAAGAATTGTTTTTACACAGGGACATCAGAAACTTAAATCACTATAATAATAATAGTAATAACAACAACAGCAGCAGCAGCAGCAGCAAACACAGAATGCCTCTGTTTTTATCGATGAAAAAATTCGCTTTCTAAACCACACATGCACACACATACACATGCGTGCACACACACACAAAAACAATACATAATCATAATAGAAAATTGCAAATAAGTCATTGAAAGATGGCTACAAGCTCCTCTGTCATGTACATACACACAGCACCAGTAACAACAACAAAAACAACAACAATGCAATGCAATGCCAGAATGGGGGTCCAGTTGGATTTTGTGGTCTGAATGTTTGAAGGGCCATGGGGCTGCTCCACACACAGTCTCCCTCCCATTGAATGCAAACGGGGACCCACAATTCAGGGCCCGCAGAGCTAATAAATTGGATGTGGACCCCCCCCCCCCCCCACTTTCCCTCGTCGGCTCCATTATCCCCTCGCCCTTTAGGAATTATTAATAATATTACATCACTTTTGATTATTCTGATATACAGTGACAAACAAAACACATAAGTCAATTGATAGAATTATTTTTTTATTGTGTGTATTCATCCAGTCCTCTACATGGATGAAAAATCTCATTATCATTTGAGGTAGGGTTTATGAGAAAAGTGTTGTAGAAGCACACAAACGTGCGTACTCAGTTTTGGTTGCTTCTTCTTGCTGAATTTCGAAATTTCAATGTACACTCCTTGTTGCAAGATTTGAGGGCATTTTTTGTTTGTTGTGTTGGTCTTGTTGTGTACTATCTATAGTGAGAGTTGATTTGTCAATTGTATCTCTATGCCTTGGTTGTGTGAATCATTGAAGCATCAAGCATTGGTGCAGCTTAGGAGCGGTGTTTCTACAAGAAAAGTTGCAGACTCACTTGGAATGAGTCAATCTTCAGTAGCTCATCTGAGGAGGGAGATTAGTGGTGAAATAGAAAAGCAAAGAGGAGGACGTCCAAAGGTTTTAGGAGAGCAAGAGAAGCGACTTGGTGTGCACCTTGTCACTGCTGATTGTCTCAAAACGGCAAGTGCAGCTGCAAAACAACTTCGAGAAAAAACAGGTAAACACTTCTCAGACATCACCTTGAGGCGTGGTTTGAGAGAAGCTCGTTTGGGTGCTTATGTGCAACAAAAGAAGCCTCTACTTGCCAAAAGACATGTTCTTGCAAGGTTGAGTTTTGCTCATAAATACAAAAATTGGACCGTTGATGATTGGAGACGGGTTATTTTCAGTGATGAGACAAAGATTAACCTAATCAACTCAGATGATAGGTCTTGGTATTGGTTGAGAGGAGGAGAACGACCTGGACCTAAACATGTTAGTTAAACTGTCAAATATGGTGGTGGTTCAATTATGATTTGGGGTTGTATGACAACTTTTGGGCCGGGTGCTTGGTATCAAATTGAAGGTAGAATGGAGCAACACTTGTACAAAAAAATTTTAGAAACCTACTTGCAAAGTACCACACAGAATTACAACTTAGATCCTACTAAGGTGGTTTTTCAACATGATAATGATCCCAAACATACGGCAAAAAGTGTTCAGTTTTGGCTCTCTTCACAGCCATTTCAGCTCCTTCGATGGCCAGCTCAATCTCCAGATTTGAATCCAATGGAACATTTTTGGGCCCTTCTCAAACAACGTTTAAGCCAAGTCACTCCAAGGCCAAGAGGTGTTCAAGAATTGTGGGAGAATGTTTATAGTATTTATCCTAGTTTTGATGCAAAAGATTGTGAGAAACTATACAAAAGTATGCCAAGAAGGATTTCAGCTGTTTTGGAAGCAAAAGGTTATTAGACTAAATATTGAAGTTTGAAGATTTTCTTTGAACAATACTGAGTACAAGACATAGTTGTTGATTTGACTTTGTAGAAGGATGTTTAGTTATCAATTTGATGTGCAACTTTGTACATACGTACAAGATTGTGTGTATTATTCCATGTAACTTTCAGATATATAAAGCAATCATTGAAATTTCTGTAATTGCTCTTGAAAGTTGGCACTTCAGATTTTGTACTCGGTTTTGTTTGTCACTGTATATATATATTAGCTGTTTAAATAGTTAAAAAAAGTATTGTGGTGTACACTTATGTTCTGACCATATATTTTCAATTTTATATGAATATCAAAAGTCAATATGTGATTGGTAATATTAATTATAAGTAGGCTTTAAATACATGATGTTTCACAGAATATTTTCACTAAAAGATTCTTCCAGAAAAAACAAACAATATGATAAGATACTTGCTTACTTGAATTGGAATAAGTCATTGTTAATTTTGCAAGGAAATACTTTAATAGTGTGAATGTGTCAAGGACAAAGACTCGATGAGGGAAAATATACACAAAAAGGCTACCTCGATATAATAAGTCAAAATATAAACAAGTAGGTATATTAAAAGGAAACTGGAATGGCTATTGCCACAAGACAAGAAACTAAAGACTCTTGAACCTGGACTAGAAGCAAGAAAGGAGTTGACAAGAGTGAAGAAGCCTTCACTCTTGTCTCTATATATACTATCTAATTAGGGGCTACGTGGCGACGTTATATAGGACCTCCAATATGTGTTGACTTTGTAGGACACATGCCTTGACTTACAAGGCAAGTTTTTCTACATGTGAGCCACATAGTTAGCTTGATCTTCAAGCTAACAACATGTGTGGCACATGGCCAACTTGTTAACCACGTTTCTAATCCAAAAAGTCAATTAAAGACACCTATGAAGTCAAAGCGGCATCTAAGAAGTTTCTAGGAAGCTTCTATATTAAATATTATAGAATTAACGTACTTTTATCTACTTTTACTTACTTCTACTTATTTCTAAATGTAATTATTAGCTTACATGATTATGGCCGTGACATTACCCCCCCTTCTAGAGACGAGTTCCACGAGGAGCGGTCATCATATGTTGAGGAAATCTATGATGCGACGAATTGTATTCGCCACATACTCTGATCTTTGTACTCTTCGAAGATGATTGATAGAGCCTCTCAACCATCGGTAGTGTCCCATACCAGGGCGGGAAGACCACCCTGTTATTTGATCATTGTTGAGGCCTTCGTAACTTCCTTCGAATAGAATATTTGGAACACCATCAGGAGTTGTTCCTACCTCTAGCAAAATCACCAAACATCGGGAATCTCTTCCCAAATCGTGATACCAAACGCGTTGTATCTCACCATCTATTCGAAGAAGAACATGTCGTTCTTGAAGATGTTCATCTCGATTGCATCGTCTTGAAGGTTGTCACAATCGTAATGTCTCGTCCAGCAGGTCAGCAAACGAAGGTTCTTGAGTTGAATCCGTTGGTTGTTGGCTCTCCATCTAATTAGCGTCACAAATGCAAAGAAGTTACAAACAAGGATAGGAAATTGAATGTTATCTTGCCTCAATCTTGTCTCTTTTATAGGAGAGATTTTCATCTTGGTTTCGATGGATGTCGTTGATAAAAAACTTTGACTTTAGCTGATGCATTTGCTAGATTCTTGGATGGCTTCCATGTGCATTCACTAATATCATATCCGCGCCAATGAACAAGATATTCCAGCTTATTTCGGCGCCGCCTTGAGTCTAATATCTCTTCCACCTCAAATTCTTCATTATTATCTACTTCTATAGGAGGCGGTGGCATTTGTCTTCTTCCTTGTATATCCACTGTCTTATATGGTTCAAGAAGAGACACGTGGAATGCAGGATGGATCTTCATTGACTCCGGTAGATGTAACCGATATGCAACTGGGTTAATCTGTTCAGAAACAGAAAAGGGGCCAAGCCTACGATAGTCCAACTTGTCACAAGGTCGAGTAGTCTTGATATTGCGACGAAGTAGCCATACCTTATCACCCACATTGAGTTGTGGTTGCTCCTTACGATATAAATCTGCGTTTATCTTTTGTCATTCTTGAGCTTCCTTCAATTGCGTCTTCATTATTACATGTAACTCTGACAACCGATTTGCCATATCTTCTGCTGCAAGATTATCAACTTTTGAAAAATCAAAAGTATCAAGTCGTGGATGATAGCCATAATTGGCAAAGAAAGGTGTTTGTTGCGTGGAAGAATGTACCGCATTATTATAAGCAAACTCTGCCAATGGTAGAAGGGTTGTTCAATCATCTTGTTGGTAGTTGATAGTACACCTTAAATATTGCTCCAAGACTTGGTTTACGTGCTCTGTTTGTCCATCAGTTTGAGGATGGAAAGCCGAAGATAGCTTTATGTCCACTTTTAAAATCTTGAAAAGGGTCCTCTAAAATCTTCACACAAATTGAGTTCCCCTATCCGATATGATATCTTTAGGTAATCCATGATAGCGATAGATATTATCAATGAAAAGCTTAGCTGTTTCTTCACCTGTGATAGATTTTGTACATGGCACAAAATGTGCCATCTTGGTGAAACGATCTACTATCACAAATATAGAATCATAAGATCTTGAGCTTGGAAGATGTGTGATGAAATCCATAGAAACAGAAGACCATGGTTGTTCTGGTATAGATAATGGCTGAAGAAGTCCGTAAGGTCGATGACGAGGAATTTTTGATCTTGAACAAATATCACATGATTTTACAAAGTCTTTGACTGACTTCCACATTTGTGGCCACCAAAAATCTCTTGATATGAGTTCTAAAGTCTTATTATATCCAAAGTGCCCTGCTGCTGGAAAGTCATGACGTGCTTGAAGAACACGTAAACGTGCTTCTCCTTCTGGAACATATAGGCGTCTTTCAAAATATAATAGATTATTTTTGAACTCGAACTTAGAAGAATCATGAGACTTGGAAGAATTATTCTCGATATCATGAACAAGAGGGTCTGAGGACATACTGGACTGGATTTGCTTGAGAAAAGTTGAATCAACAGTCAATGTTGATTTCACTGCTCGGAGATGAAATTGCTCCGGTTTCAAGAGGACCGTTCTTTGTTGCTCAAAAGCTGCATCTCCTTCTTTTGGTGCAAAATAAGAACGTCTAGATAGGGCATCGGACAAACCTTGTTGTTTTCTTGGCCGATAAGTGATAATGAACTCGAATCTTGACAAAGACATATTCCAACGAGCTTGACGACGATTCAACACGCGTGCTGACATGAAATACTCGAGGTTCTTGTGATCTGTATACACAATGACTGGACTAGAAGTGCCTTCTAGATGATGACGCCATTCTTGAAAGGAATCCACGATCGCAAGAAGTTCTTTATTGTGGATCTCATAATTGATCTCGGCTGTTGAGAATTTTCTTGAATGAAAAGCTATCGGATGAAGTTTGTCATCTGTTCCCATTTGTGATAAAATTGCACCCAAGGCAAAATCTGATGCATCTGTTTCCATAAAAAATGCCTTGGAAAAGTCAACACGATATAAGACTGGTGCAGAGACAAACGATGTCTTCAAGGCTTCAAATGCTGCTTCCGCTTCTTGATTCCATTGGAATTTATCTTTACTAGTCAAGCGTATAAGTGGAGCTGCAACTCGTGAGAAATCTTTGATGAAGATCCGATAGTAATTGGCAAATCCCAAGAAACATTGGACATCTCTTACCGTCCTTGGAATCTTCCAATCCATGATTGTTTGGACTTTTTTAGAATCCATCATGAGACCATCATTTGAAATGATGTATCCTAAAAAGTCAACTTGAGTAGTATGAAATACACACTTTTCCATCTTAGCGTACAATCCTACATCTCTAAGTTTTTGTAATACTTGACGAACATGTATTTCATATTCTTCGACGTTCTTAGAATAGATCAGGATATCGTCTAGATAGCAGACGATAAAATTGTCTAAGAATTCACGAAATACATCATTCATGAGATGTTGAAAAGCAGCTGGTGCATTCGTGAGTCCAAAGGGCATGACATTATATTCGAAATGTCCATACCTGGTTCGAAACGCAGTCTTCCATTTATCTCCTTCTTTGATCCGTACTAGATTATATGCTCCTCTTAGATCTATTTTTGTATAGATCTTAGCTTGATTCAACTCGTCAAGGAGTCTTGATATCAAAGGTAATGGATACCTGTTCTTGATTGTGATCTTGTTGAGTCCTCGATAATCAACACACATTCGTAAAGATCCATCTTTTTTCTTTACGAATAAAATTGGAGCTCCTGCTGGAGATTTTGAATGGCGTAAGAAATTCTTCGCTAAATTCTCGTCAATATATGTCTTGAGTTTAGCCAACTCATCTTGCGATAAACTGTAAATTGGTCCAAATGGTGGCTGAGTTCCTTCCTTGAGGTCGATTGAACAATCATATGGACGATGCTCAGGAAGAATATCTGCATTCTTTTTCTCAAAAACATCTTGATACTCCTGATATTGACTTGGAATGCCACTTGAAGTCTTTACGTTTTCAGAAATAGGTGCAACATAAATAGCAAAAGTTGATCCTTCTTTTGCTGCGTGTATAAATGCTTTTGCACCTATCAGTACGAGTTTTACTATACTAGACTTATAATATTTTACTTGGTTAGTAGAACTATTAATAACGCTCTGAAAAAAGTCAAGTTTACGCGAATTCCAATCTTTTCGAGGATTATATTTTTCTAGCCAGGATAAACCTATAATAACGGATTGGACGGGGATTTAATTATGTTAAAAGCTATGTAGCTATCATGACCGTGTATTGTTACTTTTATAGGATGAGTTTCATGAGTGACATCTTGTCACGGACATACATATAATTACCTATATGAATAGATAAAAGTATGTAAAAGTAGATAAAAGTAGGTTAATTGTGTAATATCTTCTAGAGAAGCTTCTTAGAAGCTTCATAGATGCTGCTTTGACTTTATAGGAGTCTATAGTTGACTTTTAGGCTAGAAACTTGGTCAACAAGTTAGCCATGTGCCACACATGTTAGAAGCTTAAAGAACAAGCTAACTACGTGGTCCATCCATAGAAAACTTGCCTTGTAAGCAAAGGCATGTGGCCTAGAAAGTCAACATATATTGGAGGTCTTATAGAACATCGCCATGTGGCTTCTAGTTAGATAGTATATATAGAGGCAAGAGTGAAGCCCTCTTCACTCTTGTCAACTCCTTTCTTGCTTCTAGTCTAGTTTCAAGGGTCTCTAGTTTTCTTGTATTTTGGCAATAGCCATTCTAATTTCTTTCTTAATATACATATTTCTATTTTGTCCTATTTCTTTGAGAAAAGTCTCACTTACTCTTTAGCTTTCATCGAGTTCTTGTCCTTGACAGATTGACAAGAGTACACTTACAATATGAGAGCTTTATCTTTTCTTGATTAAGAGTGGATTACCCCTTTTTCTTGATAAGACATAAGCGCATTAGAAGTTGCGGATTACCCTCTTTTAAACTGATATTGTTCTTAGTATTTTCTTTGTTATCAATTCCTCTCTTCTATTTGTTTTGAACGTTATTAGACATCTTCTCTTTTCTAAGTGCTACTATGGCAGAGCTTGTTGAATTGAAGAGTGCAATGGCACAGATGCAAGAACAATTGAGGGAGTTAATGCTTGCGATGCATCAACTCAATTTACCACCACAAGGAGCAACAAGAATGGTAGGAAGTGAAGATATAGAGATGATTGGGGCTGCTTCAACATCTGCACCAAACCATGTCCCTTCTCCCAGAATGGAACACCCTTCGAGTGTTAGAGAACCGAGAGTGGCCTTGCCCGAGAAGTTTGATGGTACCAGATCCAAGTTTCGAGGATTCATCAATCAGGTCCAATTAGTGATTGAACTTCAACCCCAGAGCTATCCAACTCCAGGGTCACAAGTAAGATTCATTGGTACACTTCTTTCAGGTTCAGCATTGTCATGGTTTTCATCTTTTCTTGAACGACGAGATCCAATATTGGATAATCTGGAGGCTTTTTTGGCGGAGTTTCGATCCATGTTTGGAGAACATGATGCAATTCGTGTTGCAACCAACAAGATCCGTATTTTGCGACAAGGCAATCGATCAGTAACATTATATGCTTCGCAATTTCGACAACTTGCAACTAATATCAAGTGGGATGATGCCGCACTTGTGAGTCAATTTCTCTACGGATTACAATATGAGGTAAAGAAATTGATGCTTAATTTACCTGATCCTCAAACATTGAGTCAAGCAATTGACTTTGCTGTGAAGTGCGACAATCGACTTTTTGAATTTTGATCTGAGAGTCGCACAAGTAGGCCTCAACGTTACTACAATTCAATGGCAACACCGACGTCTCCTCAACACATACCTTCAGAAGTAGAGGATATGCAAATTGATGCGGTACGTTTCAAACCTCTTACTGAGCAAGAAAAGTCTCATCGTCGACAAGAAGGATTGTGCTTATATTGTGGAGAACCTAAGCACACTGCTCAACATTGTCCAAAGAAGCGACGTAACTACAAAATGAGGAGTACGGCTATCAAAGAAGACAGTATGTCGGAAAACGAGTACGTCCAGCTACAATAGGGACCGTGCGGCTGGAATCTTGTACAACTTCTAATGAAGGTCCTATCCTCTCCTCAGAACCATCTCCTTGTTTTATAATAGATGTGCGTTTAGGACCTAATAATTACAAAGCCTCTGCCTTGATAGATTCAGGAGCCTCAGCTTGTTTTTTAGATGAAGAATTTGCTAGATGTCATAGAATATCATTAATACAAAAAACTAAACCTGTACACGTAGAAGTCATAGATGGTCGTCCGTTGTCTTCTGGAGATGTAACTCACGAAACACTTCCTGTAGATGTAGTAATAAATGGTCATAGTAGTTGCGTAATTTTTAATATAATTAGATCTCCCTCTAATCCAGTAATTTTAGGCTTATCATGGTTAGAAAAGTATAATCCTCGAATAGATTGGATTTCTCGTAAACTTGATTTTCCTCGGAGCATTAGTAACAGTTCTATTAATCAAGTAAAAAACCATGAGTCTAGTATAGTAAAACCCGCACTTATAGGTGCAAAAGCATTTATACACGCAGCAAAAGAAGGATCAACTTTTGCTATTTATGCTGCACCTATTTCTGAAAGCGTAAAGACTTCAAGTGGCATTCCAAGTCAATATCAGGATTATCAAGACGTTTTTGAGAAAAAAAATGCAGATATTCTTCCTGAGCATCGCCCATACGATTGTTCAATCGATCTCAAAGAAGGAACTCAGCCACCATTTGGACCAATTTACAGTTTATCGCAAGATGAGTTGGCTAAACTCAAGACATATATTGACGAGAATTTAGCGAAGAATTTCTTACGCCATTCAAAATCTCCAGCAGGAGCTCCAATTTTATTCGTAAAGAAAAAAGATGGATCTTTACGAATGTGTGTTGACTATCGAGGACTCAACAAGATCACAATCAAGAACAGGTATCCATTACCTTTGATATCAAGACTCCTTGACGAGTTAAATCAAGCTAAGATCTATACAAAAATAGATCTAAGAGGAGCATATAATCTAGTACGGATCAAAGAAGGAGATGAATGGAAGACTGCGTTTCGAACCAGGTACGGACACTTTGAATACAATGTCATGCCTTTTGGACTCACGAATGCACCAGCTGCTTTTCAACATCTCATGAATGATGTATTTTGTGAATTCTTAGACAATTTTGTCGTCTGCTACCTAGACGATATCCTGATTTATTCTAAGAATGTTGAAGAACATGAAATACATGTTCGTCAAGTATTACAAAAACTTAGAGATGCAGGATTGTACGCCAAGATAGAAAAGTGTGTATTTCACACTACTCAAGTTGACTTTTTACGATACATCATTTCAAATGATGGTCTTATGATGGATTTTAAAAAAGTCCAAACAATCATGGATTGGAAGATTCCAAAGACTGTAAGAGATGTCCAATGTTTCTTGGGATTTGCCAATTACTATCGGATCTTCATCAAAGACTTCTCACGAGTTGCAGCTCCACTTATACGCTTGACTAGTAAAGATAAATTCTAATGGAATCAAGAAGCGGAAGCAGCATTTGAAGCCTTGAAGACATCGTTTGTCTCTGCACCAGTCTTATATCGTGTTGACTTTTCCAAGGTATTTTTTATGGAAACAGACGCATCGGATTTTGCCTTGGGTGCAATTTTATCACAAATGGGAACAGATGACAAACTTCATCCGATAGCTTTTCATTCAAGAAAATTCTCAACAGCCGAGATCAATTATGAGATCCACAATAAAGAACTTCTTGCAATCGTGGATTCTTTTCAAGAATGGCGTCATTATCTAGAAGGTGCTTCTAGTCCAGTCACTGTGTATACAGATCACAAGAACCTCGAGTATTTCATGTCAGCACGCGTGTTGAATCGTCGTCAAGCTCGTTGGAGTATGTCTTTGTCAAGATTCGACTTCATTATCACTTATCGGCCAGGAAAACAACAAGGTTTGTCCGATGCCCTGTCTAGACGTTCTTATTTTGCACCAAAAGAAGGAGATGCAGCTTTTGAGCAACAAAGAATGGTCCTCTTGAAACCGGAGCAATTTCATCTCCGAGCAGTGAAATCAACATTGACTGTTGATTCAACTTTTCTCAAGCAAATCCAGTCCAGTATGTCCTCAGACCCTCTTGTTCATGATATCGAGAATAATTCTTCCAAGTCTCATGATTCTTCTAAGTTCGAGTTCAAGAATAATCTATTATATTTTGAAGGACGCCTATATGTTCCAGAAGGAAAAGCACGTTTGCGTGTTCTTCAAGCACGTCATGACTTTCCAGCAGCAGGTCACTTTGGATATAATAAGACTCTGGAACTCATATCAAGAGATTTTTGGTGGCCACAAATGTGGAAGTCAGTCAAAGACTTTGTACAATCATGTGATATTTGTTCAAGATCAAAAATTCCTCGACATCGACCTTACGGACTTCTTCAGCCATTACCTATACCAGAACAACCATGGTCTTCTGTTTCTATGGATTTCATCACACATCTTCCAAACTCAAGATCTTATGATTCTATATTTGTGATAGTAGATCGTTTCACCAAGATGGCACATTTTATGCCATGTACAAAATCTATCACAGGTGAAGAAACAGCTAAGCTTTTCATTGATAATATCTATCGCTATCATGGATTACCTAAAGATATCATATCGGATAGGGGAACTCAATTTGTGTCGAGATTCTGGAGGACTCTTTTCAAGATTTTAAAAGTGGACATAAAGCTATCTTCGGCTTTCCATCCTCAAACTGATGGACAAACAGAGCGCGTAAACCAAGTCTTGGAACAGTATTTAAGGTGTACCATCAACTACCAACAAGATGATTGGACAATCCTTCTGCCATTGGCAGAGTTTGCTTATAATAATGCGGTACATTCTTCCACGCAACAAACACCTTTCTTTGCCAATTATGGCTATCATCCACGACTTGATACTTTTGATTTTTCAAAAGTTGATAATCCTGCAGCAGAAGATATGGCAAATCGGTTGTCAGAGTTACATGTAATAATGAAGACGCAATTGAAAGAAGCTCAAGAATGACAAAAGGTAAACGCAGATTTATATCGTAAGGAGCAACCACAACTCAATGTGGGTGATAAGGTATGGCTACTTCGTCGCAATATCAAGACCACTCGACCTTGTGACAAATTGGACTATCATAGGCTTGGCCCCTTTTCTGTTTCTGAAGAGATCAACCCAGTTGCATATCGGTTACATCTACCGGAGTCAATGAAGATCCATCGTGTATTCCATGTATCTCTTCTTGAACCATATAAGACAGTGGATATACAAGGAAGAAGACAAATGCCACCGCCTCCTATAGAAGTAGATAATAATGAAGAATTTGAGGTGGAAGAGATATTAGACTCAAGGCGGCGCCGAAATAAGCTGGAATATCTTGTTCATTGGCGCGGATATGATATTAGTGAATGCACATGGGAGCCATCCAGGAATCTAGCAAATGCATCAGCTAAAGTCAAAGTTTTTCATCAACGACATCCATCAAAACCAAGATGAAAACCTCTCTTATAAAAGAGACAAGATTGAGGCAAGATAACATTCAATTTCCTATCCTTGTTTGTAACTTCTTTGCATTTGTGACGCTAATTAGATGGGGAGCCAACAACCAGCGGATTCAACTCAAGAACCTTCGTTTGCTGACTTACCGGATGAGACATTGCGATTGTCACAACCTTCAAGACGATGCAACCGAGATGAAGATCCTCAAGAATGACATATTCTTCCTCGAATAGATGGTGAGATACAACGCATTTGGTATCACGACCTTGGAAGAGATTCTCGATGTTTGGTGATATTATTGGAGATAGGAACGACTCCTGATGGTGTTTCAAATGTATTATTTGAAGGAAGTTATGAAGGCCTCAACAGTGATCAAATAACAAGGTGGTCTTCTCGCCCTGGAATGGGACACTATCGATGGCTAAGAGGACCCATCAACTATCTTCGAAGAGAATAAAGATCAGAGTATGTAGCAAATACAATTTGCCGCATATTAGATTTTCTCAATATATAATCACCGCTCCTCGTGGAACTCGTCCCTAGAAGGGGGGGTAATGTCATGGACATACATATAATTACCTATATGAATAGATAAAAGTATGTAAAAGTAGATAAAAGTAGGTTAATTGTGTAATATCTTCTAGAGAAGCTTCTTAGAAGCTTCATAGACGCTGCTTTGATTTTATAGGAGTCTATAGTTGACTTTTAGGCTAGAAACTTGGTCAACAAGTTAGCCATGTGCCACACATGTTGGAAGCTTAAAGAACAAGCTAACTACGTGGTCCATCCATAGAAAACTTGCCTTGTAAGCAAAGGCATGTGGCCTAGAAAGTCAACATATATTGGAGGTCTTATAGAACATCGCCATGTGGCTTCTAGTTAGATAGTATATATAGAGGCAAGAGTGAAGCCCTCTTCACTCTTGTCAACTCCTTTCTTGCTTCTAGTCTAGTTTCAAGGGTCTCTAGTTTTCTTGTATTTTGGCAATAGCCATTCTAATTTCTTTCTTAATATACATATTTCTATTTTGTCCTATTTCTTTGAGAAAAGTCTCACTTACTCTTTAGCTTTCATCGAGTTCTTGTCCTTGACACATCTCCAGAAGACAAGAGACGACCATCTATGACTTCTACATGTACAAGTTTAGGTTTCTGTACAAAAGGTATTTTACGACTTTTAACAAATTGTTCATCTAAAAAACATGCTGAGGCTCCCGAATCTAATAAAGCAGAGGCTTTGTAATTGTTAGGTCCTAAATATAAGTCTATTATAAAACAAAGAGAGGGTTCTGAGGAGAGGATAGGACCTTCATTAGGAATTATACAAGGTTCCAGTTGCACGGTCCCTATTGTAGCTGGACGAATCCGTTTTCCGACATGTTGTCTTCTTTGACCATCGTACCCCTCATTTTATAGTTACGTTGTTTCTTTGGACAATGTTGAGCAGTGTGCTTAGGTTCTCTGCAATATAAACATAATCCTTCTTGACGACGACAAATCTTTTCTTGCTCAGTTAGGGGTTTAAAACGTACCGCATCAATTTGCATGTCTTCTACTTCCGAATGTACGTTTGGCAAAGATGTTGATGTTGCCATTGAGTAATAATGTTGAGGTTCCCGTGAATGATTCTCAGATCGAAATTCGAAAAGTCGATTATCACATTTTACCGCAAAATCGATTGCTTGACTCAAAGTTTGAGGATCAGGTAAGTTGAACATCAATTTCTTTACTTCGTATTGCAATCCATAAAGAAATTGATTAATGAGTGTAGCATCATCCCACTTGATGTCAATTGTAAGTTGTCGAAATTGTGAAGCATACACTGTTACTGAGCGATTTTTTTGTCGCAGAATTCGGATCTTATTTGTTGCAACACGAGTTGCATCGTGTTCACCATACATAGATCGAAACTCCGCCAAAAAAGCTTCTAAATTGTCCAATATTGGATTTCGTTGTTCAAGAAAAGACGAAAACCATGATAATGCAGAACCAGAAAGTAGAGTGCCAATAAACTTGACTTGTGATCCCGGAGTTGGATAGCTTTGCGGTTGAAGTTCAATTGCCAATTGTACTTGATTGATGAACCCTCGAAACTTAGATCTCGTACCATCAAATTTCTCGGGTAAGGCAATTCTTGGTTCTCTAGTGCTTACAGGGTGTTGTACAATTGGAGAAGGAACGTGATTTGTTGTAGATGTTGAAGCAGCTCCGATCATCTCTATATCCCCACTTTCTGCTATTCTTGTTCTTTCATGTGTTGGTGAATTGAGTTGATGCATCGCAAGCATTAACTCCCTCATTTGCTCTTGCATTTGTGCCATTGCACTCTTCATTTCAACAAGCTCTGCCATAATGACACTAAGAAAAATTTGTTTGATACTGCTCAAGACAAAAGAAAAGAAAGACTTGATAACAAAGAAGATACTAAGAACAATATCAGTTTAGAAGTGGGTAATCCGCAAACTTCTAATACGCTTATGTCTTGTCAAGAGAAAGGGGTAATCCACTCTCACTCAAGAAAAACAAAGCTCTGATATTGTAAGTGTACTCTTCTCAATCTGTCAAGGACAAAGACTCGATGAGGGAAAATATACACAAAAAGGCTACCTCGATATAATAAGTCAAAATATAAACAAGTAGGTATATTAAAAGGAAATTGGAATGGTTATTGCCACAAGACAAGAAACTAAAGACTCTTGAACCTGGACTAGAAGCAAGAAAGGAGTTGACAAGAGTGAAGAAGCCTTCACTCTTGTCTCTATATATACTATCTAACTAGGGGCTACGTGGCGACGTTATATAGGACCTCCAATATGTGTTGACTTTGTAGGACACATGCCTTGACTTACAAGGCAAGTTTTTCTACGTGTGGGCCACATAGTTAGCTTGATCTTCAAGCTAACAACATGTGTGGCACATGGCCAACTTGTTGACCACGTTTCTAATCCAAAAAGTCAATTAAAGACACCTATGAAGTCAAAGCAACGTCTAGGAAGTTTCTAGGAAGCTTCTATATTAAATATTATAGAATTAACTTACTTTTATCTACTTTTACTTACTTCTACCTATTTCTATATGTAATTATTAGCTTACATGATTATGGCCGTGACAGAATGAGATTTGATGAGAATGTCCCAATTGAAATTTTTCCATTAGAGAAATGGAAAAATATTGCAAATCAAAGAAAGATAATTTCAAAAAGGTAAAATGAAGACAATATGGTGTATTATGTAATGTTACATTTTATTAATTTTATTTTTCTTTATTTGTATTTCTTTTAATTTTTCACTTGTTTAGGAGACACAATACGATGTAAAATTTTGGTCTTCATGATAAAAAAGAAATGAAGGTGAACTCAATTTTAAAGACAATTATTTTATTTTTTAAAAAATATTGATTGTGATACAAGGCCTTTGCAAAGATAAAATGTATTAGGGTTATTTTACAAAAATAAGTACAAGTTCCTACAATATGTGCTCAATAATAAAATATTCTCCTTTTTAAAATGAGTAAAAACTAATCTTTAATGCTTATATGATTATCATTTATATAGACCATTAAATGGCTAAAGATGGAACTCAAAAGCTTGATGCATTTTAATAAATTGAAAAATGCTCACAATAACTGCAAGCGTCATTGATGATGTGTTTGTGTATGGTAAGTAACATAATCATTTTTGGGCAGATTTTTAATCCGTTTTAATAGCCTTTTTATTTTTATAATTATCATTGTAATTACTATTTTGCACTGAGTGATACACAAAATTGATTAAAACTAATCTTGTTTATCTGATCTTGAAAGTACTAACAACAACTCAGCATGTTGATGTATTAAAGTTCTAAGTGAAAAAATAAAAAAAATTCGAGACAAACTCTTGAAAAACAAATCAAATAAACAAAAAAGAAGAAAGAGTAAAACGACAGCATGCTATAAACAGAATGATTCCATGAATAAAAATTTAAATTTAACGAGATCACTCTCTCTATGTATATACATGTCTATAAATCTATCTATCTGCACACAGGTACATGCAGACACAGATATAGATCAATACACATCATAAAACACTTCCATGAGGACACTATACAGTAGCAACAATGTTTCTTAAGAAAAACCTACAAAAATACGCACACAGTCTCTATTCTCCATGAATGAAACACAATAAAAAAAACGAAGAAGTGAATGAGAAAGAAAGAACAAACAAACAAAGGAACAAACAGCATGCAAAAAGATAGCATGGAACAATGCACAGGAACCAACCAGTCCATGCAAATGAGAAACAACCAGTTACATTCCAACAACAACAACAACAACAACTTGTTCGATGTAAGACAGACTGTATGGGATTCAACAATGAACAGACAACGATGTAGCCCAACTTACCACATGATTCCATTCACCGAGGGCACATGAATTCGCATCCCGGAACATGAGCCCTGCTCAACTGCAACAACACTGGAGCAGCAGCCTCGGAGGTATCCACCGCCAGCGCGGAGGCACAGTGTGCCGCGACGGAATATGAATGCGCGTGGATCAGATCCCAGGCAGGAAGGAAGGAAGGATGGCAGGAGCTAGAAAGAAGAAGAGGACGAAGGAGAAGGAGGGGGTGGGACAATCGAGGTGTGGGGAAATGTAGACGGCGCGTGGTTTCTGGGGCTAGGCGGATCACGAATCGCGAGACGAGGAGGCGGTGAAAACAACAATTTCATGCTCTGGTTTGCCAGAGTTTACTCTCCGGCATCTCGGAAAGGTCGGTCGCAGGTGGGGGGAAGATCCGCCGCGTGCTCCTCCTCGTCCTCCTCCGATGGATCCATCGATCCTTCGATCCACCGTCTCGTCTTCCAACACGCAGACCGCGACGCGCAGGATAGTTATATAAATAACTATATATATATATATATATATATATATACATAAACATATAGTTGTGTGCGGGTGTGAGTGTGTGTGGGTGTGTGTGAGTGGGAGTATTATACAAAGCTGCTCGCTGAAAGTCCATCTTGGAGTGTTCTAGTTGCTGCGGCCGGCACGGTAACGTCAGCCTGCGACCACGGCTCCCACTCACCAATTATGGTTAAAACGAATCTCTGTCAGGCATCGGGTTGATTTCTCCGTCCATGCATTGAATTGGTAGGCGATGCAGTGTCAGCAGCTGCCGCGAGTTCTCACCTCGAATATCAACCGGGTTTTAATTTAACCAGGTTTAGGCCAAAATTGGCAGCACTTCACGGTGTCCAATGTGTGCGGAATGAGCCCAGTCGTCTATGAATGTGTTTTTGCAAGCACCGTGGTTGCTCGGAAGGGCACCTATTCGTTGACTGCGAAGCAGTGCCGTTGATGGAGCTCAGCCCTTCCGTCAAGGAGGACAGCTCTTCTCGGGCATCGCTCCGGGTAATCTGGCGATGTCCGAGAAGGTGTCGGATTAGGAGCTGGCTGTGGTGATTGCCTCTTGAGAAAAGGTGCTGTTGTCTGTAACCTCGGGTTTCCTGGTTTCAACGCCTCTTCAGGGCTGGCAGAGCTACCGCTTGGTTTAATAGCCCCAACCGCACTGTGCTTCGTTGTAAGTCCTACCCAACTGTCGTTGAACCAGTTGTTTTGAGTGCCTTTCTAATATCCACATGTTGACTAGTGATGACAAAATCTTTAGCATCTGCACAAATCATCCCTCGAACACGCTAAAGCTCGCGTTGGCCCCACTGTCCGTGTACTTCACCGTTGGCCTACACCAGACCTCACGTGAGGTTGTTTGGGCGATGGCGATTTGAATGCTGTGCTTAGAAGCTAGTGCAAAAGAGACGAAGTGTTCGCTCACAATCAAAGCACCGCATTATTGTTGTGCGACACAACTGGAAAGCTAGGTGAAGATAGAGCCAATGCCTCAGACACCAAACTACGGATACTTTTAATACAATACATAGGAGGAATGTGTTGGTTGTGAGCTTCCAGACCAATCTTTGCATAACAAGTGTCAGCGTCGGTCTTCCACAGCTCAGTCCTCTTAACGAAGATCACTATGTACTAGAAACTACGCAAAAAAGTTTCTGAACTTCTGCGTAAATTTGACTTTGTTTGGACATGTTGGTGGAACATTGACTGGCAGTGAAGGAGATTGTTGTTGAAAACTGGTCGCACGAGAAGGGCCGAAAGCTCCAGACTGGCAAGCCACCGTCATCATATATGTATTAAATGGGTGGTTTCGGTTTGTCAAAATGGGAGAGCTAATGTGGAAATTTTCAGCAACACTACATGGTGACGACATGCTGTTCGATTCAAAACGTTGAGAGGTTCTGCACACTTGTGCCAGTATGAAGCATGTGACTCTGTATCTTGTTGAAATTTCTGTGCTAGTTTTGTAATTCAGTCATAACCTTAAAAAAAAAAAAAACTTACCTTTGTGGACAACTATTTCGATCTTGTTTTGTACATTGATTTGTTCTAGCAAGTGCGAATTTTTATAGATATTTAAAGTAAAATAATACCCATGCATAATTCTTGAACAGAAAATGTAGATTCTGTGGTTGTTTAATTTTGGATGTATTCATTTTATGGTAGACAGAATAAATAAATAAATAAATGGAAAAGAAGAAATTGTTGGGTTGATTTGAGATTTGTGAACAAAGATTCAAATTCGAAGACCGGTCTTAGAAGCCTCCACATCGCAAGTGAAGCAAGCTGGAGACACACCTGGCCACTCAAAAGGCACCTTACTTTGAAGCAAGATATTTTTGGGAATCCTCAATTTAATATACTTCAAACTCACCAAGTTTTGCAGATGCAAATCTGTGACAGAATCATCGATGTATGCAGATTTGTTTGAAATGTTGATTTCTCATATTTGGATTGTTTCCGGTAGCTTCAAATCTATTGCGGGGAAATTCATCTGGCAACACACGGCAAACATGGTTTCTGCAACGCCACCCAGGAAGAATAACCTAATGGGATTTGATTACTGAAAAATTTGGTCAGAAATCTGGCGACAGTTTGCGAGAGACAATGTCACTGCTCCAGAAGGGGGCTTGCGAGTCGCTACCAGTTCTTCGGCTTCTGATCCGAGCCTTGGAAAAAGCGCTGTTATCCCTTCTAAACTTGCCGCCGAATGAACATGAGGGGGAGAAAGGTTTTCCCGTGTCAGAGGGGGGCGGGTAGAGTCAGTCCCCAATCACCGGTAACTAAGCCCACCAACAGGATTAGAGGGGGACAAAGCTGAGAAACAGCTTTGCTAAAAGACAATATGCTCAAATGATCACATCTGACCTCCCAGAACCGTTCACTTCGCAGCCCCTTGGAGACAGCTCCAAGGAGAAGCGCATATCCTTGGTTGCTGGTGGAAGAATCATCTACCAGCTCAGTAAGACGGGCTTCCTTGTCATCATCTTCATCGTCACCAGAGGACCTCCACCCATGAAAAGCCTCCATTTCTCTTTCATCCCCTGTTTAAAAGGTAGTAAAGAAATTGAGCGATTTGAGTAGATTCTACTTTGACTTGGTAATTAGCACACATCTTTCAGTAGACTTGTCCCTTTGGGGGAATGGCAGTCGGAGGATTGAGAGCATGTCAACTCGTCAAGCCGTTGTATAAGCTTGGGTCGTTGAGGTGGCAGAACAATGATTCTGTCGAGCTCCTTGTACGTAGGAGGGATACAGACTCTGATGGGATAACACAGGGGTAGAGGAGGCAGAGGGGTCAGAAGGGTCAGAAGGGCAAGGTTGCGGTGTCCGATATGCCTGGAGGGTCTGGAAGTTTAATGCAGAACGAAAGAAACATGGCAGTCGCCAGTCTGAGCTCTTACAGTGGGCAGAACTTCAAGCTTATGCGAAACATTGGCAGCAACACCAACTCTCTGGTTGCAATGCTTCAAGGCTCGTGCTCTCCTCGCATAGCATCAAATCAAGGTGTGTCTCATATGCTTCTCTGTCTCTTCCCTATAATAGGCACATGCAATTGGAGTTGTATGAGGTGTTGGAATGCGAGTCGGTTTCACAATGCAGGTTGCTAATCTATTCACATCTTTGAATGATGCTCGTAGTCGAGTAGGAAGAGCAGAGTTTTAGACACCAGAGATTGACGAACCATAGCCATTAGAAAAATCGTTTTGCAGAGGACCTCCGTAGAGGTAACATCTTGATGTTGTAGAATGTTGAGAGCATTGATGGTACATTGATAATTGTGTCGATCGATGTAATTTTGGTTGCTCTGATTCTGGATACAGTTCCTTGTGCGACTACGCGGTCGAGCATTTCTTGTTATGCAGAACAGACAACCATGACTTTGGTTCTGACATTCATGTCGGTAGGTCGTGCCAATGTCTGACCTTACCGTTTGTTGGATTCATGTTTTCCTCCTTGAAGTCACGCTGTCGGTCGTGTTCGTTCTATCCCTGAGGCGCAGAGTACTGCACAGTTCCTGCAGAAAGTGACACACAGGTGTCGTCAATGAACAGGTTGAACCACCTCTGGCACGAGTTGATTCGTAGTTGATGTCTCCAGAATGCGCTTCGGCACAGGTTGTGTCTGTGGATCCATGTCCTCACCTTAGGCTACATGACATGTCCGGGAAATCGAAGAGTTTGAGTGGGTGTTGGGGTGAGTTGGTTGTTTGAAAAGAATCATGGCAAGCCACAATTAATCCCTACGAAGGATTCGTGCAAAAGCTATCATTTGTGAATGAGAGAACGTGCAGTCTAAAAAGGAAATGACTGAGCAACGAATTGTGTCGGTACTTGCTTCATCACCTTGCAGCGCACACATATTTGACCAAGTAATGCTCCGGGAGAACCTATGATACTGAAACAAACTGGACTCCAGAATAACAAGAATGAATTGACACGGCCCACGCGATTCTCTTTGTTGTCCTGACCTGGGAGCTGATATTGATGCCTTTCAATCCGTCCTTCTGTAAAAAATTAGTTGAACAGGAGTCCTTATGAATTGGTGGTATATTTTTCAGTGCCGCGGTCAATGGGAAGCCCGAAGGATATGACCAAAGTTTGTGGACAGAAACGACCTTTTTATCCTACAATTGATAGGCGGAGTGTCGAAGAGCCAGACGATGATGACGAAGGAGCCGACGAATTCTCCCTCCGTTCGGAGAAGAAGAGGAGGTTGTCATTTGATCAGGTGCAATCGCTGGAGCGAAGTTTCGAATTGGAAAACAAGCTGGAGCCCGAGAGGAAACTGCAGTTGGCTAAGGAGCTTGGCTTGCAACCTCGTCAAGTGGCTGTGTGGTTCCAGAACAGACGCGCAAGGTGGAAAATCAAACAGCTCGAGCGCGACTACGGCGCTTTAGCAAAGGACTACAACAGACTTAAAGAAGAATTTGAAGCCGTTAGCCGAGACAGAAATGGTTACAAAGCTGAGGTTATAAGCATTTTAAACCCTCCCATCATAACTCAAACTTCTGTGTTAAGGCTCAAGCAGTGTCAACCATGTTTTTTGCTGGTGACCTATGTCACTGAATCTAATCTCTGAATTCCTCTGTCTCGCAGGTGAATCTCCTGAAGGGAATTCGTAATGACGACCCAGATTCTCCAATAACAACGCCTATTCGGTGCCTGAGTGAGACGATGCATCACCCTGCCTCCCCGGCGCAATCGGAAAAATCCGACATTATCTCGTGTAGAAATTGCGCCTCACCCTCCATAGACGTGAACCCCGTACCATCTAAGGAAGCTGGCGTTACAGGAACCATGAGCCCGGACTGCAATTCTAGCAACACCATAGACGCAGACAGCCCCCTCACAAGCCACAGCACCACTAGCTGGAGAAGTTTGTATACTCGGATGGCGCAGACCGACAAGGCGCCGTGGGGGGCCCAGCACACCCAATTCCCTCCCGAGAGCTTTGCAGGTCCCAACTTTCCACATCCCTGCGCGGATCAGAGCCTCGCTGCGGCAGTTGCTGGTGCCCGAGTGAAGATTCACAACCTCGGTGCCGATCAAGCCTTCGTTGCCTCTCGAATGGAGGAGCAAACCATTTTGACCAATTGGTGGGACTGGGATTAATATGAACCCGACGTACTGCTTGATCTGGATTCGATCCACATGCTTATTCCTCGGCTTCCGGCTTCACTCCCGGCTGCTCTTTTCATGTGGTACTAGACACAGTTCCTTCACCATGTGTAATCCAACGTCAATACGAGCCGCACTGTCGGGGATCACTGGTGCCCATATCCAGCACCGATCGCCATCATCACTTGTCGGTGGTCCCACCAGAACTTTTGCGTGGTAGCAATGGAATCACGACAACCAGACGCTTCCAGATTATGCTATGCTGCAACCCTTTGCTGTGCAAATGCACTATTGGCCATAGTTTGAAAATCTTGTTAGATACCTCAGCTTGTGTAAATACCCAGATTAGGGACACACAACCCTCTCAGGACGAGAGCTTCGAATTCAATAATCACAATGATCTAGTACCGAAAACCTCAGTCTCCTTGCCTTAGTGACCCCGCACCATTTCCACCTCTTCGGTGCATCACTGTTCTTCTAGCCCCCGTAATTGTACATACCGGAATAAGTATTTCTTCCTCAAGGCAGGAAGAGGGTTAGAAATCAAAAGCGCATACATGTGTGATACTGAACGAAAACTGATGAAATATCTCTCAGTAATCTTCAAAAGCAGAAAAATGTGTCTGAAAGTTTCAATTCCTTAATCCTGACATGCTCCTCTGGAGCATTCCACCAATGCTCACCAATCACTTTCGGAAGCAGTCTTCAATGGATGGGAATTCACCAGTCTAGTTTGCAGAATAAGAACAGCGAGTGTGAGAATTGTATTTTAAGAGCCACGATGTTTTTCAAAGCTTGGGAAAGATAGAGTTGCAGGAAATCTTATTTGCTTGCCACCATTGCAGAAATCTTCAGCTTTGAAAGAAGAAGAAGAAGAATGAGAAGCAGACAAAGACACTGACACTGTACTATTTGCAATGCTGTGGAGGTTTTGGGGGTATAGACTGGGCCAATGACAAGAGTCAGCGCACGTTGACCATGTGATTATTGTTGTTTTTAATCACTACTTTCGACTTTCTTAATGTTTTCAGTATTATCTTCGCTGTTTTAATATGAAAAATCAAAGGATCTGTTTGATTGTGCTGGATGAAATGTAATGGAATGAGCATCTGTGTTGTGTATGTTGGATAACAAAGTTTTTGAAAAACAAATTTAGAGATTATGAAGGTTTTATATGGCTGATTTTAATTAGAGAATTGATGTTAAGATTTTGCATTTGATACCAACTTGCATTGTAAACTCAAAATGCTTGATATGATGTTAAGACATTGTATGTAACCTGGATTAATTTACTGTACAGTCTTTATTGCCATTTTTATTGTACATCTTTCTTATTAGAATGAATTGTGAATATCTCTGCCAAAGTGATTTTTATGTTTTACAAGAAAGTTACATATAAAGATTATGGTTGTCAATGTGTTGGCCAATTGTAGATTTGTACAAATGAATGTATTAAGAAATTACAATGTTTTTATGGCTAGTAAATGAATTACGTAAAATTTCAATGAAAAAGTTAGAGCATGGGAATAGAATGAACATAAAATATCTTTTACAGTCAACTCACAAAACACATGTACAATCTAAATTACTATTTATTTTTATTTTAATAATATGATCAATATACTTTTTATGAAAGGAAATTTACAAAAAAATTATCTCAGAAATAACATATCAAAAAAAAAAAAAAAAAAAAAAAAAATCACTGAGGTTGAAAAGGAAAATTGCAAAAACCATGAATTCAGACCCTGAAGTAACGAATGTGACGATTTACATATTCTCTTTAAATTTATAAATACAAATATATTTTGATAAAAACATTTAAAATTTAAAGCGTGGTTTAAGCAAATGATAAATTTCTTAAAAATTATTCTAAAAATTATTCAAATGTGGCATAGTTACATAAATAATCATAGAAGTATTTTTTAGCCATTATGTTGATTCTGAGGCTCAAAATACAATATCAATGAATGGTATTTTTTAGGACTTGAGATTTAAGTCAATACCAATGTTAATGTGACCATCAATTGCATTGTAAAAGACCCGATTATTGTTAGGAAATCATTAACATGAATCAATTGAAGCAAATTTACAGTATATCATTACTTGAAATTGTACTCATATAAATATACCATCATCAAAGACCATTATTTGTACATTTCTACAAATAAGTTAGTAACACAAAGACCTAAATCATTATCAGATTTTCAAAAACACTTTTCAAATCCATTAATCGAAATAATCACACATTCTTACACCTATCAACACTAGTCTACTAATCACACGTTTAATCCACACTTCAACTAATATCACAAAGTCATACAAATTTTTCACGTCGTAAGGGATGTCTAAAAAAAATTTAAAAAATAAAAATAAATTTCACAACACCACTCTACTTTAACAAAAAGATTAAGTACTGTGTACGATTCCCTGTTGCAAACAACAATCCCAACAAGTGATCAAGGGAACGGTACAAAGCTTTAAGTATGAGAAGCCCTAAAGGATTTGAAACTGGTCTTGGAAACAACGGAGGACGAAGCTGCGCCGAAGTTGCAGTCGCCGCAGCGGCGTCTAGCATCGCGATGCGCCGGCAGCGTTGATAGAAGCAAAACTCGATGCTCGGAAACTGTCGGATCGAGTTTTGCAAGCGCTCGGCGTCGTCTCCACACAAGTCCAGCTCCGCACAGACCTTATCATTAGTCCCTATGAAGTTGATATCGATCGCAGCGTGGTGTCGCAAGCCGTGCCTGAACAGCCAGGACACTGCAGGCTTTGGATCTAGTTGAGTATTGCCCTAAGGTGGAATCTGAGTTTATGTCTTGGGGATCAGAAGATGATGTCATAAATTTGGTCTTGATCACTTCGATAAACTTTGTATCTTGTTCTTGCACGTTTTAGTCATTTTTAACTAATTTTCTTCTGGACCCATGTTGTGTGTGTGTCTGGACATGTTTCGGAGGATCCGTGGTCAAACTTCCATTGTTATTTCCCACATCAATGTTAAGCTTCAGAAGATCAGCAGCAACAGCAGAATTAGGGATCTTGGAGCTCTGATCTCATGGTTCAGGAAAAGAATTCCGTAAGCCGTGTTGATTAGATGCAGCATTGTGGGTCAGAGAGTATTGAGATTGCCATTGCTCCTCTTGTCTGTAGTTCGATCCGTGGATCCAATTATTCTCAGACGGCTTTTTTCAAATACTTCAGCTTTACCTGGGCATGGGTGGAAATTTATAAGTTAATATGTGGTAACCAATCTCAAACTTGGACAATCTTGAGGGGATTGTTCGATCGATAATCATTAAAAAGATCGATGAAATTTAGGTTGGTCTAATTCTGGAAACAGCTCCTTGTGGGAAAACACGGTCTTGCCCCCCTTGTTACGCAGAAGAGACAACCATGACTTTTGTTCTGACCATCATGTCTGGAGGTCGTGCCAATGTCTGACCTTACCATTTATTAGATTAGTGTTTTCCTCCTTCAAGTTACGCTGTCGCTCTTGTTCGTCCTCGACCTGAAGCGCAAAGCACTGCGCAGTTCCCGCCGAAAGTGACACACAAGTTTCGTCAATAAACAGGTTGAGCCACCTCTGGCACAAGTTGGTTCGTAGTTGATGTCGTCGCAATGCGTCTCGGCACAGGTTGTGTCTATGGATCCACGTCCTCACATTAAACAGCATGACGTGTCCGGAGAATCGACGCGGTTGAGTGGCTGTTGGGGATGAGATGGTCATTCGAAGAGTATCGTGATGAGCCCCCAATAAAACCCGACGAAGGATACCTGCAACAGCTATCATTGCGAATGTGAAGAACGTGGGATCTGGGCGAGCCTGGTTCGCGTTGCTAAGCTACCGATCGATCGTCTGTCTCGACGATGGCAAAAACTAGACTCAAAATCCTTCAATCGAGCATTTAGTATGAAGTTGAAGCTTTGCATTCCATCCTCGTTCAATCAGACGCGTCACCTTGTTGGTGGTAACGTTCACTCAAAGTAGATGGAGGGGGTTCAGGGTCCAACTGTTTTCGTGTGATGAAAAAATAACTTTTTATTTAATGATAGGGAGTTGGCAGAATTTTGAGGGATTGATTCGTTTGCACTCGAGTACTCATCAATTGATTCGTAGTGAAAACAAGATCTTGATCGGGTCTCTTGCGTCCGCTGCAGATCTCCTTTTTCCACACCAGGACTGTAATGGGACTTACTCTAAGCTAAAGACGATCAAAAAACTTTCTCTTCCTCTGTCCCTAACGCATAATCGATGAGATCTGTAGCCTTGCCGACGTAAACATCGAAATACTGTGCACTGTAAATGCTAAAAATTCACGTTATCATTCACGTACATCTACATTGAAGTCAACACTTAATTAGTAAATTTATGCATGTTGTTATAGTTGCATGTTGTTATAGTTGCAAGCATTGCATCCACTTAGTTAATAATTAGCCAAACACCAAAAATCACCAAAAACATTATCTTTATTGTTTTTCAAATTATCAAATATTATAATTTAAATAATGATTTGCAAAGCCAAATTGCTTTAGCTAGTGCCATATATTTGCTTTATGTAGATGGTAATGCAATACTTTATTGCTTTTTATTCCTCTAAGAAATCAATTTCTAGCTAAAAAACATGAGTAACCTAAAATTAACTTGTAAGTAATCCTATTGCTTGCTCAATATGGATTGGAGAAACTATAGACAATATGACTTATACTTGATTGTTGTTATTTTATTCCAACATTATATGATTCTTTAATATATCTTATAGTTTATTTTATATTTTGAATATAAGATATATTAGAATTAAAAAAGATACTGTGCCAAATTGTTGATAATATGAATACAATCCAATTTATAACTAATATAAGTATGCTTTTATAAAATGCAAGAACTTGAAGAATAAAAATAAAAATGTGAGACTTGTTTTAAAGAAAGATAACAAAAAAAAGAAGATAAAATATATATGTTTAAGAAGAAACTAGAATAATTATTGCCAAAGACAAGAAGACTATAGACTCTTAAAACAAGACTAAAAGTAAGAAAGAAGTTGATAAGAGTGAAGAAGATCTCATTTTTGCTTCTATATTTACTATTTAGCTAAAAGCTATGTGATAATATTCAATATGACTTTCAAAATGTGCCCAATTTGTAAAATAAGTTTCCTACATGTGTGCCACATGATCAATATACACTATAGGTGGCCAACTTGTTGGCTAGGTTTTTAATCTATCAATCACCTAAAAGCACATATAAAATTAAGACCATGTCTAAGAAGCTTCTAAAACTTTATCCCACAAGATGTTATAACATTTATTTAATTTTACTTATTTCTATTTAATTCCTCTTATTTATGTAATCAATAGTATTGATTATGTTTGTGATAGCATTAAGCTCCCAACTGATTGAAAATATAGAAACCTTGCTATTAAAGTCTATTTCTTAAAATTAAGAAAAAAGAATTTTTTATTCAATTATATCCTTGATTGCATTGATATATAAATATGGTTATAATTTTTTATGTAGCAAGTTTTTATAAAATTAGAATTTAAGTAGCAACTTACAAAATCTACATACTATATAGAGATAGGATCTCATTATATAATGAGTGCAACCATATTTTGTCTATGAGATTGTGTGACTATATTTGATTATTTTTTTTTTTTTTAGTGGTAATTTATATTCTATAATTTTAAATGATATTCCTAAGTTTCTTATAATATATATATATATATATATATATATATGTATATATTTTTTTATTAAAAATAATCTTCTTTTTATTTAGATAAAAGCTACTTTCACCTTTTGAATTTGAATTTGAATTAAAAAAATATTTTAAAGTTCTTATAAAATAATATTATTTTATTATTATTAGAATATTTCTTTCTTACATAAAAAAATTCTATTTTTTTATGTAAGATTTATGTTTTTCATCAAAATCTCTTTTTTTATTCAATTTATTATTTATAATTGTAAAATGATACCTTATTATCTTTTGTAGAATCAAATAAAATTACTATAATTAGATCAAAGATTTTTTTTATTAAAATTAATGTTATTTATCATCTAGAACTTCTAATCTTGTTGCTAATATTTATTGGATTCTTGATCTAAACTTATGAATATATTTAAGAACACTTTTATTTCTTCTCATCTTAAAAATATATAATATTTATTTTAAATTCATTTTTATCACTATATCTTGTGAATCAAATATATCTATTAATTTTTTCTATAACTAATGTAAAATTTAAAATGATTGGATATGTGGAACAACATGATTTTTAAGATAATTATTAATAATGGTAAAAATAAAAATTCTATCTTCTTAATTGTTTATACTTCATACTCCTTTGGCACATAAAGTTGGATTTCTAGCAACTATTTGAACTATAGTTGGTACCACCAATAAAAATTCTTCACTATATTTTAGAAATTGTAACTAATTTGCTTTAAAAATTAATGTCATTTAAAGTTTCATGTATTAAAATAAGAACAATCAAACTTAGAGATATAACTACTATTTATTTTGTTGGATTTTTTTGTAAAACTTTTGTAAAGAATGAGATTAAAGTAATTCAATAAAATATATAAATATGCTATTTTAAATTATCTTTCTTTTATTTTAAGAATTCCTTGATTTTTTGTCAAATTTTTTCTCAATATCATAGATGTTTGACAAATACAAGGCCTCTACTTTCCAATTGAAAATTTTATAAGTATTTTTTATTTTATGTACATGACAAAGCTGTGGAGCAAACAAACTGACAACACGCCGTGTCAAGGTTCATGTCCCCACACTATGTTGTTTTTTGATATTGTTGTTGCTGCCTTGCTCCTTGGATTGGGGAAATTCGGCACTAGAATATGAGGTTTTGTCTCCCTGTGCTGTAGCTTTTTTGGATGTTGTCTTTTAATAAATTGGGTCTGTGGATTTGCTTTCTCATTTTAGGCAGTTGAATTCTAACGGTCTTGAAAATGAATGCTTACTTTTACATTCTCATTCAATATTGGAAAGGGAATTTCCCAGGTATGTGCCAATCTAGGATGCACTATTTCAATTAAGAGACACTACGCGTGTTAAAAGAAGATGCGTTAGGATTCTCAATGGTATATTGTTATCAATTCTTCAACTAGTAGAAATGAATCTTTCGGCAGTACTAACCTGAATGGTAAAAGAAGGAAGGGGAGCATGCTTGGAGAATTCCCATCACGAAGGTGCTGCAATCTATGTCGTCACATTTCGTAGACCAAATGATAGGACTTAGTGGCAAGCTTGGTCTTGATGTGACGCTTAGAGGCAAGGGAATCATGTTCGGCAGATATTCATGTAATTATGAATTGGAAGCAGGCACTTGCAATCACATATGTCGCTTACGGATGGCCCAAATTGCTGTGCATCGACACCAACTCGTCCCAGCCTGTTGTATGTTTGTCGGTGCAAGCTGGTTAGCTGCTGCTGGTAGCGGCTACACAAGTCCAAGTGTGGAGTGCCGATCATGTGCGTTGCATTGCTAAATGCTTCGATTCCCTCTTAGGTTGCAATTAAAGCACTTTGAGTCGTTATATTGTAGAAGTATGGAGACTTGGGAAAATCCATGTCCCCAGTTTGTCTCAAAGAAATATGTAGCATAATGAGTATAAGATTATTTGTATTTATGCACAAGATGAGCTGCTGTAGTACTCATCTTTTGAAGCTTTGTTTGCATATACTCATCATCTTCTACAAATTTTTGTTTTTGCATTGAATATGAGAATGAAATGTTTGATATCATGAACATGTGCGGCAGACAATGAAGTTGGGTCAATTCAGGCAAGACTTTCAATCTCGCGAGGGTTCAAATGTTTGTGCCGGCTGGAGTGCAAAACACAATACCATAGCTGGATTGGTAAGGTTTTGATCAAAACTTAAGTTCATGTGTCATTTGCTGACAAATGTCGGCACATATTTTTAACTACATTTTTAATAATATTTTTAACTACATTCACATATTTGAGACTATTGGATCTGGAAATTCATTTCAAAATCTCTTCCACCAACTACTATTTGATATTCCTGGTATGCATTGGCGGTAAATGTTCATATCAACTAATCTTTTGCGGGTAGTTTCTTAGACTGAAATTGTTTTCATAGTGTCCTAATAAAGGCATTGCATGAATTATGACAGTTTATTACGAAAGGGACTCGTTTGACTTTGTTTGAATTATTTGGCACACTCATTTGTAGACATCCGAGAGTTACCTTCACTTCTATCATATCGAAGTATCTGTGAAGCAGCTGTGGTTTCTTGTCCAAGACAATTCGAAACTTATCCTAGTCAGTTTGGTCCTCTCAACGAGTTTGCATGTTACGTTGTACAACCACACAACGACAGAGTATGAGACTATTTGAAACATCTTTTGTTGTTAGTTGTTTTATACTCTCATCAGAGAACTTAAATCTCAATGGTGTGGATGTTCTTGCCTAAAGATCATTTATCTGAACATAGCCCTGGGAAGATCAAGCTTTAATAATTTTATGTCTTTTACATCCTTGCAGGAGCTGCATTGCAGGAGATGAGTTCAACATCATCCTTGGATCTTCAAACAATTGTTTTAGGATTGTTTCTTGGAATAGTGAGTTGAGGTTTTCATGTTTTCTATCACCTACATTTATGCACCTCGACTTTCAAATTTTTTTATTTAGATTTAACAGGGAAACGTTGAAGTTAAACCTTTTGCTTATTCATGTGACCAATGTTGAACGCTACTCTTCTATCTGGTAGTTTCAGACTAGAAATTCTGTCTGTCTGCTCACTTTGAACATGTGCTTGGTGTCTCAGATGTTCTGCAAAAGTTTGTCTCAAATTCCAAAACAATTCACGTACTTGATGCTAATAGGACTGCAGCTCCAGCTCGAGATTGTCTTCCAGGTCAATCTTCTTTTCTACTGTCTCCTCGTCCACCACTTTTACCAGCTTCACTTGAAGGTGACACAAAGCCACCAAAAAAGACAAGTGGGTTTTCACAACAAGTAATTTCAGCCAATTATTACGGAAGGGACTATTGCACTTTGTAACATCAATGGACAGGGCTCATGGCAAGACACTGAAATAACTTTAGAAAAGTGGCTAGGAGTCTTTGATGTTGTGTGTGCATCCATTGCTTATGACCAGTAGTACATTGCAGTTGGCACTAAGTGGGGAAGTATAGAGGGCTTCAATTTGGCAGTCTCCATCATATCTTGGTACAATTTCCCTGGTTGACTTGGAATAAAGTTTCAATGTCACAAAACCTTGAAGATTCACATGTTTGTCATTTGCAGTGTGCCATCCAATCTCTGCGTATGTATTTTGAGTCTGCTTCCTACAAACATGAATCTGAATGTGGTTGCCAATGAAAAACGTAATGAAGTTGAAATGAAATCAAAGCATCTTGGTGTGCATTTTTTCAACTTCTATAGTGGTTGCACGAGCCTATGTTTTCATTTAAAAGATTTCTTGTGTATTTCTTTCAGACAGTTCACTATTCTGGTCTTGTGAGATGGGACAAGGTCACTCCTAACAAGTATAGTTTCTATACAATTGAGTCACAAGTACGGTGTAGAAGAAACTAGTCATGTGTTTGAGGTCATTTGGACTCCAGACAACTATGAGTTTGCAGTTGATGGGAGAAGAGGGATTTGGCAACAGGGCCTGCCTCTGGATGCCAACTGAATGGTGCCAAATCAGGCACGATGTTGGAACATTACTGTTTGTAGTCAGTAAATATTAGTTATGATAGTTCAGTTACTTCTTACTTAACTCGGCGCTCTGTAGAAGACCTACCTACTTGAAGAACCCACTGTTCTCGGTATTACAAGTTGAATCTATTTTGTAATTCCTTTTGTTTATTTTTCTGAGCTATTCTTTCATGGTATCAAAGTTGATTTTGTCTTGGACTATTGTTGTTGTCTCACAGCATCTTCTTTATTTCTTTTCTTTCTCAAGCTTACAATGACGGCTAAATAATTCAACCTTATTGCATTTTAATAGTTTATTAGAAACAACCTCTTAGACATCTGGTTTGAATAGAAAGGGCTAGGTAAGTCTCCCACTTTAGGAAAGATGGGAACCTTAGACTCCATAGTATTAAGAGAGATTATGCTAACAGGTCCTACAAACTTTAAGGTATGACACTCAACCTTAAAAAGCATCCTCAAAAGGAAAGACCATTGGGACATAGTTGGCAAATTACTACCATTAGTATCTTCCATCATTATTTCATCAGTAGGAAAGCCAGTTACACCTCATACCACACCAAATTTGTCGAATGGTGTTTCAAGCATTATCAGTCAAGCTGTATGTTTTTGATGCACATAATAAGTATCTCCTCTAGTGACCAAGTAAGCTGTAGTCTACAAATGTTGTTTTTCAATAAATAGAAAAAATATTTGTATGACTGAACAAATGGACATGGTCACATTCATGACCAAGATCTATGATATACAAAGAAAATTCAATTATATAGAATATTCTCAGTCCAACGTTATTCTAGTTCATTGAGTACCTAATCACTTGCCATCATGTTTCTAAACATTATTCAAACAGAACTAAGGAGAATGTATAATTTTAAAATTGGAAGAACTTAGCTCCAAATTACATATGGAAGAAAATTACACCATCCTTAAGCATCAAAAACTAGAGGAGATACTTATTATGTGCATCAAAAACATTGTACACAAAAGATTTTAATTAGGTGGACCTTATTAGTGACCAGGTTTTATCACAACACTATTTTCAATCAAGCCGCCATGTCAAATTCTTCTTTGTCACAAATGTGGTTAACAAAGATATATCTTGCAATACTGACATGCTCCAATACTTCTTCAAGATAGACCAAACATACCAATCAAAGGAGTATTAAGAGGATATTCAAAACCAAACAATAATTATTCAAGAAGAAGAACCTCAAGCAGACATCAAAGAGCAATTAGAATTTATACTATTAAATTATTTGAAGTCTTGTTTGAAGATGCATTAGGCACTTGGTTATAGGAAGTAAAATAGAAATTATAACAATAAAGTTTCAATAACACTAATAGAATCCTAAATAAATTCCAATTAAAATTTAAAAATCTTAATCGAACCTTCATAAAATTTAATTGAAATCTTAAAGAAATTCCTTAAAATAATATAAAGAAATTATAAAGAATTTTATAAAAATCCTAAAAAATAAATAATAAAATCCTAAAGTAATATCAAAATAAAAATTTAAAAAATATTAAAATTAAAATTCTAAATAAATCCTAAGTCAATCCTAAAAAAATTCTAATTAAATTATAATCAAATCCTAATCAAATCTTAATTAAAATTTAAATCAAATCTTAATCAAATCCTAAATTCTAAATAAATTTCAAATTTATAAAAAAAAATTAGCAAAATATTGTTCACACAATCAAAACCTTTTACTTATGGATCATTAATCAATCTCATAAAATTCTCCAAAGTATAAACTCTTTATATTTCTCAAAAATCTATAGGTACTATTAAACAACCTTGACTTTGTAAAAAATTTTAAAAATCAATAAACAATCAATTCACTTAAAATTAATGTTCATAGAATATTTTTTTAGTTATTTTGAGTTTTTTTTTTATTTTTTTTAAATCCTTTCTTTAGTCAATTAAAGAATTTTAGAATTGCCATCAATGTGCAGTTTTATGTGCAATTTTGACTCTTATTTACACTCAATCTTCTTTGAATATCAACTCTTGATTTTTTAAGATAATATTTATTATAAAATAATCTTAATTCTTTTCTAAAGATATATAAATTCATCACATTTCTTATGAACTTTGATTAGTATTATTTATGGCCTTAAAAAGTAAGTAAAAATCTTTTTTACAAAAATACAATATTAATACTTATTAATTTTTATTACCTCCTTATCTATTATACATATTTTAAAAATATTTTTCTAAAATATTTTTATTTAATACCCTCTATAATGTAATTTTTTTCTCTCTTTTATCAAATGAATATATTTTAACACAACAAAAATTGGAATATACAAATATTATTCACAAAGTTGGAACATACAAACATTAATCATAAAGATAGTATAGGATCAATCTTATAAAGAATCAATTCGATAAGTACCACTCACCAAACTTACCTTCTAAAAAACTCATCAAGGTAGCACTCAATACTTTTAGTTTGATATGGAAATAAGAGTGGAATTTAAACTCAAGAACCTCAGCTCATTTTTTGGGTAATAGATATCTTTTATTAATTTAGATTCATTACAATTACTCTTAATTATTTTAATTGGAAAACAATCACATTTAATACAATGACAAAAGATGGCAAAAGATTCTTTACCATCTAGAGAAATAAAAAATATAAGAGATGTAAAGTATATACATGGTCTCTATAGAAATATCTTATCTGTTGACAAAATTACTGATATAGATTACTTAATAATCTTAATTAATTTAAATGTATAATTATTATAAAAGACAAACCACAAAAATTCATTGCATCATGAAAGAGAGATAGAAATAATAGTTTTTATAAACTAATAAATTCATTGAAAATTTTAAAAATAAAAAAATTAACTACCATATAATATCAGCCAATAATGTAGAACAAACTATTGTAAAAAAGACCTTTGTAGTTCATCTATCTCAATTTTGGCATTGCCAATTAAAGCATGTTAATTTTATGAGTCTTAATGCGTTTCACATCAAGATATTAGTTCTAGATCTACTTCTATTTAAAATAGTTCTCCAAACTTATATCAACTATAAATAAGGCAAATAAATCCATGATCCTTTCTCTATATTATCTCGTAATAAATCAACAATTTTTTTTAGCATTAATCCATAATCAATTCTTATGGTCCAATGCCAAAATAATCTTAAGCAAAATTTAAATATTTTATCTTATTTATGAATAACTATAGCTACAAATCATAGATCTATTTTGTGGATATTAGGATTTAGAGTATCTGCTAGGATTTCAAAGATGCCAAACGATCTATAATAGATTTATGGTTTTTTATTTTTATTTTTATTTTTTATGATAAATATTAAGAATAAATTCTATATTATTTAAAATTTTGAAAAAAAATTGAATGGCTGGATCTAAAAATACGAATTTCTAAAATTTAGAAAAAAAATATTCTTTTCAAGAGAAAAATGTTTTGAAAGGGTTTTACTATTATTTAGGCAATTTATGCAAAGTAAAGGAGTTTTCGGAAGCCAAGACTTTATATATCTGTAAAAGATAGAGATATAGAGCTATGACAAAATTATGATATAAAGATAAATTTTTGAAAGATAAATTATTATGGATTTTCTTTGAATTTATTAGAAATCTAACTTACCAGCAAATAGTTAGATATGATTTAGTATAGCAACAAATATAAGAAAATTTTTATATGCTTTAAAAAGCCTTATATATAAAGCTTCTTAAATATAAAAAGATTTTTATTAATAGAATATCTTTTGATATTTTTATATTTATTTGTCCTCTATAGTAAAGATATATCACTTATTAGAACTTGGTTAATAAGTTAAAACTAAATCTTTACAACCAGATATCCAATATATTTTCAAATAGAAAATCATGCCATATAATAGTACTTGATAGAGACCACAAAATAGGTTTATAAAACAAACTTAAAAGTTGATGGTAATTTGATGGAAAAAAAAAAAAAAAAAAAAAAAAAAGACTTAACTACTCATAAGATATTTTAAGCAATATAAAGATATTTACTACAAAGATACATTTGCGCCTATAGTAAAATTGTATCATATAGACATAAAGATTGTGTTCTTTTACAAAAAATTAGAAGAAAAAGTATTCATAACTCAATGAAAGGATTTTGAAGAGAAAAAAAAAAAAATATTAATTATATAAGGTATTCTATAGATAATACTAAGCTCTAAAAGCATGGTATATGAAGATAGATTCTTTCTTTCAATAGTAAGGCATCTTTAAAAGAAAAAGAATTTATAACCTATTTATCTTAAAGCATGATGATAAAATTCTTTTCATTGCTTTGTATATAAATAGCTTATTATTTATTGGAGACTACTTGCAATAGATTGGATGGTTCAAAGACAACTTGAATTATAATTTGAGATGTCTAAACTTGGTGAAGAAAAAATGATCTTATTTCTAAAAAGCTTAAAGTATTAAAATTTCAGTTGGAATTTTTGTTATTTAATATAGTTATGCTATTCAAACATTAGATATTTTTGGATTGATATCATGCTAACCAGCTTCAACTTCCATGACAACCAAATTAAAGTTCTTTATAGATATAAGTGAAGATGCAATAGATCCATCATACTATAGGTCAATAGTCAAAAAATTAGTTTATTTCATGTAAATTCATTTGGATATATTTTATGCAATCAAAATTATAAGCAGATACATATCTAGTCTTCAAATTTTTGTTTTCAAGCAATCAAGAAGATTCTTTGTTATATTGCATAAACAAAAGAATATGAAATTATATATAAAGAAGACAAAAAACTTCAAATATCTTTTTTTTTTTTTTTTTCTCAAGAATGCTCTCCTAACTTTTAAGCTTAAAAATAAGCTATTGCAAGCTTTAATAATTTTTTTACCTACATCATCAAGTTCTTTTGACAATTCAATTTATTTTCCATAAAAATAAGTAATAAAAAACTCTAAATTTATATCTTCTTTAAGTCCTTCAATATCCACTCTATAAAATTCTATAAAAGAGTGCTTCATGGAACTCCAATATCATGAAGTTACAATCAAAGTGCTTCTATTGCTTGTACACAATACATCTATAGGCAAAATGTCTTCAACTTCACTTTCTTGCTTCATATTTTCAAAGACCAAGATGTTTCTTTTTTTCCTCAAGTCTGATTTCAATAACTCTTGTTCATCTTCCAAAATCTTTGGTGTTTTTTCAATCTTGAATTGTTTCAAAATATTACAACAAATAGTGTAGCCATCACTACTATTTTGAATGTTTTCAACAAAGCATGAGACATTATATATATATATATATATATATATATACACTTCACATTATATGTAAACTTTGAAATTATTTTCTTGCCTATTCCATCCATGCCAATAAGACATATTGGCTTTATACTTTTTTTTGCATATCTCCAATAACTTGTTTGAGTAGTCTTATCTACCTAATAATTGATCTTTTTGCAAATGTACCTACATAAACAACCAAATTTATTATACTAAAATATACACATTACATATATAATAATATAATATTTTTATATAAAAACATGTTTTCTTTATATATACTAGTCAACCACTTTAATTTATTTCTTCTCTATACCAATCAATTAAATAAAACAAAACATGAATAATGCAAAACTTTATCATTTTATCATCATCACATGTTTCTTTTCTTTCTATATTTTGGTGATTTTTGTTCTTAGAAGCACTAAAGGAAGAACATATATCTTTTTAAAATCTGATTGAAAACTTTGTAATCAAACTTAAAAGTCTCTCATAAATATCTCTAAACTTTAGACATCATGAAGGATTTCAATTCCAACATTCTTTAATTAATTTGATCAACTCATCACAATTTGAAGGAAGCATTTGTCTTTTTTTTTTTTTTTTTTTTTTTTTTTTTCTTTTTTGGCTAAAAAATATTTAATAACATTGGAATGACTTAAACCTACTAAGATGTCTATTTCAATAGAAACATGCTCTTCAAAGGTAGCAACTACTATCTTCATGGCACTCAATATTTTAAAACACTTTGATTTGTAAATAACTCTATTAGCATATTTACTTATATAATCATCAATTATTAAACTTTCAATGTTTTTTGAAAGTTTCAAAGTATCTAAGTATTAAAGATAAGAATTCAAAGAAGATATGTAAATAAGTAAAAAAATAAATCAAAGAGGTATGACAAAATAGAAATAAGAGAGTAAATATATTTACTAAGAAACTTGAATGGCTATTGTTAAAGACTAAGAAGCTAGAGACTCTTGAAATTAGACTGAAAGTAAGAAAAGAATTGATAAGAGTGAAGAAGACTTCATTCTTGCCTCTATACATAATATCTACCTAAAAGCTATACAGCAATGTTCTATAGGACCTCCAACATGTGTGCAATTTATAAGACATATATCTAACTTATAAGACAAGTTTCTAATATGTACACCACATAATAAGCTTATTTCATAAGCTACTAATACATACAACATACGGCTAACTTTTTAGCCAAGTTTCTAACCTATTAATCACCTATACACATGTATAAGGATAAAAATACATCTATAGAACTTATAAGAATCTTCTCTATAAGATATTATCAAATTAATCTAAATTTAACTATTTCTACCTATTCATATTATCTAAATAATTATTAAAGTAAATATTTCTATAACATTATTTTTTTTTTTAGGAATAAATTCCACAAGGAGAAATGATCACATGTTGATGAAGTCTAAATTTCAACAAATTGTATTTGTCACATACTTTGATCACTATTTCATTCAAAGGTAGTTAATATGTCTTCTTAATCATTGATAATGTTCTATTTTAGGAAAAAAAGACCACCCTATTATTTGATCATTTTTGAGGCCTTCATAACTTCTTTTAAAAAAAATATAAATTACATCATCAAGAGTCATTCCCACTTCCAATAAAATCACCAAATATTAAGAGTCTCTTCTAAGGTTGTAATATCAAACACATTGTTGTTATATAACATGATTAATGAATGAAAGAAAGAAGAAAATATTATATTATAAAAGATCTTGTTTTAAAATATTTTATCAAATTATCTTAAAAATATAGATAATAGTCAAAAAGATAATAAAATTAAAAAATACTAATACTACTTTTTATAAAATAAGCTTCTATCTACTTTGTACGACCATAAATAAAGAAAAATAAAGTAGATTGAAAATTAAATAATATAGGCATATGCAAGAAGAAATTAAGAGTAGATTTTAAGAAAATTTACCTCAAGAAGCCAAGAATTGATATCCAAAAACAACCAGTTGTCAACTTAGGTCAAAATTAGACCTCAAGGCACAAAATCATGCACCTATGATGACTCTAGGGTTCTTTTGTAAATCAAAGAGTGGAATTAAAGGAAGAAATTAAGGATAGATTTTTAAGAATTGATTTCATGTCATTTGAATCAATATTGAGATTTTGAAGGATTTTCAAAATTAGTGATAATTTTGGTAGGATGAAGGTTTGAGAAATAAAAATATATTTATAAATTCAAGGATTTCTTGAGTTTTGTAGTGTATATATGGATGAAGTTTAAGCAATGTTTTAGTGTATTGGTTGTAAATGTGTATACAAATTTTGAGGTCAATCAAACAATTATATTAAAATATATTAAGGTTTTTGTAGGTTGAAGTCTCAAAAATTGGAGTTTGAGGGATTAGCAATTATTTCTAAGATTCTTAGTAGTTTGTCAATTGGATTGAAATAATTTTTTAAAAATAGATATTAGATTTAATTTCCAATATTTAGATGAAATTTTTAATTAATTAAATAATTCAAAAAGCAAATATTAGTAGTAGAAATCAACATTTAGGTTGAAGTAGGAGGTTTCTCAATATCCAATTGGATTATCTTGCATTTTTTTTAATTAATGAGTGCAATAAATTTCATCTTTCTTGTGCTTATTTCTAACTAAGATATTAAAAAGTGTAAAAATTCTAAGTTGATATCAATAGTTTAATTATTAAATATTGAGGTTCCATTTTGCAATAAGATTTATTTAGAGTTTATTTAAGATCTAGGATTTGATTAGGATGTGATTTAGGATTTTATTTAGGATTTGATTAGGAGAAGGATTTGATTAGAATTTGGTTTAAAACTTGATTAAGATTTGTCTAAGATTTGTCTAGAATTTGTCTAGGATTTAAAATTTCATTAAAATTTCATTAGGATTTGACCTTAGATTTTATTAAGGTTGAATTACGATTTTAATTCAGATTCTATTATAGTTTTTATTTTTAGTATTTTAAAAATATTCTTTATTATTTTTTTAAAGTTTCTATTTTAATATTTCTTTAAAATTATTTTTATTTCTTTAAAGATTTATTTTTATATTTTTTTAAGATTTTTTGTTTTTGGTTTCTTTTTGAGATTAAATCATGACTTCTTTGTGTTTCTTTTGTGACTTCTTTTAAATTTATTTTGATAGATTAAAGTATGATTAGATTTATTAGGGATTACTTAAATTTTATTTAAGGCTCTATTTGATTTGGTATAATTATTGTTGCATTTTTACTTACCTTCTATAACTAAGTATCCAGTGCATTCTTAAGCAAGAATACATATAATACAATATAATTGGTGAACCTGATGTGAAAAGATTGAAGTAAAAGGTATTTGAAATTATTTTTGGTATATTTGAATAATGGAGAAAGAAGGCAAGAGAATAGAAGGAAAGGCTTTTGATGCTCTTCAAATGGAATTGAAAGTAGAGCTATAATTGAAAGACAAGATATGTATTTTGAATTCAACTTTTTAAGTGTGTTTGAGACTTTTGCCTTATTTATGCAACAACAACAGATTAAAGATCACAAAAAGGTATAGCAAATAAAGCATTACAAGTAATTGTGGGTAAGATTGATCAATTCAAAAGAAAGAATATTACAAAATATTTAAGGTGTTATGTAGAAAAGATGGAATTAAAGTATGTTTTAAAGAAAAGAAATGGTTTAATTATTTGAATTGGCTACTGCACGAATAATAAAAAATTAAGTAAAGTCCATTATAGAATATTTTGAAGGTTTATAGGAGAAATTTTCACAAGCATTGAAGGATGAATTTTTCTTGAAAGATAGTGATCAGGTTACAAAAAAATTATTTTTTAAATAGATTAAAAGGCCTAACAAGGATCTTCTAACAACAAAATTATCAAAAGAGTTTGAAAAGTAATATTCTTGTTTATCACAGAAAGAGACGCAATTATTGGATGAAAGTAAAATAGAGCTTTTTCTTCAAGTGGCTAATAGAGAGTTGCAAGAAAAGTTAGAAATCTTGTTTTAAGATAAAGAAGAAGATGAAGGATTTACAATAAACTAGAAGAAAGTAGAAGAGACAATAGTATTGCTTGCAAAAAGAAAAATTGAAATTAATAGAAGATGTAGTGTATAAGTACATGTAGTATGATAGCATGGATCATTCAAGAAAGAAATTTGAAGATTTTATACAGGCATTATGCAAAGGATTTGTTTTTTTTTTGAAGATGGTATGATACATTTAAAAGAGAGTGGAAAAAATTAAAGACAAAATTTGGTAAGGGATGAATAAAGGTGCTTACAAATGAAGCATTTAAAATCTCAGGAAATAAAACATCAATATATTAGATAGAAGCAAATTTGAGAAAATTTTTAAACATAAATTTAAAATTTCTTAAAGAATCTAATTTTTTGTAGTCAAATGTAATGAATTATGTTAAAAACGAAAAATTTATTAGAGACGATTTAAAATATGTTAGCAATAAAATTTGACAAATTATTAGGTGGAATGATCCAATGGATGGATTATTAATAATCCATATTCATATTGCAAAGAGTTAACATGAAGTATTGATTAAAAAAAAAAAAAAAAAAAAAAAAAAAAGATGAAAATAATGAAGGGCCATAAAAAAAAACTATTAAAGAAAAAAAAACATGACAACAACAAAATCCTATGCATGAAAAGAGAATAAAAAATATTTCTATTAAAAAAAAAATTATGAAAGAAAAAACAAAGGCTTTAGCTTTTAAATTAGAATGAGATATTGAAGTTGCTACAGATTTGAAGAAAGTATTAGACAAGTGGATTTTTAGTGAAAATGTTAAATATATAATTGATAAAATCTTAGGAGGTGTAAAGCATGAATTTCATGAAGTTATTATTGATACTATAAAGAAAAAATAACAATCTATGGGAGATACTATAACATCAAATGCATAAGAAACAAGAAAAATGAAAAGCAATGAAGATGAAGAAGATGAAATGCAATTTTTTAGACATGTCTCATAAGTAAGATTTACAAAAAATAAGATGTGATTCAAGTTTCTAATCATTATTCTTGAAGTCATTAGGCAAGAGCTACTATAGAAACTTTGGTGAAATTGAGAGATTTAGAAGAATCAATTGTAGCATTGATTAATTATGGTTTTGAAATTAATTTAATATCAAAATAATTGTATGAAAGAAGAAAATTGCCTATTGATATTGAACATAGGTGGATGATAAGAGTAACAAACAATTCAAATGGAGATTTGTATGGAGCTTGTCTAAATTTCAAGGTGACGATAGGAGATATTATTCATGAACAAAATTTCTTTGTATAAGATATATCTAAATTTCTTATTATATTACAAAAACCATATATTATTACTACAAAAATAAAAACAAAGGTTATGGATGATGGTTCAGCTTATGCAAGGATAAAAAATCAAGATGAAAAGAAGGTGGTGTAATTTTTAATAATTTGTGCAAACCATAAAAAAAATTGAGATAATTTGAGGAAATTTTTTTGCCAAGGATATACAAAAAATTTGAAGATGTTCACGACTTAAATTTTTTTTATTAGAGGCCATTGTAAAGCAAGATTGCAATGATAGAAAAGATGATGGCTTCTTGCCTAGTAGAAGAAATATAGCCATTATAGGATTATCACAATGTTGTGATGTAATTTGACTAATGAATAAAAAAATAAAATAAAAAAATTATATTATTTAAGATCTTATTTTAAAATATTAAAGAAAATTATTTTAAAAATATAGATAATAGCCAAAAAGATAGTAAAATTAAAAAGTGCTAATACTATCTTTTTGTGAAATAGGCTTCTACTTACTTAGTAGGACCATAAATAAAGAAAAACAAAGGAGATTGGAAAATTAAATAATATAGACATATTTAAGAAAAAATTAAGTATAGATTTTAGAAAAATTTACTTCAAGAAGCTAAGAATTGATACCCAAAGAGGACCAGTTGTCAATCTAAGTTGAAATCAGATCCTAAGGCACAAAACCATGTATCTATAGTGATTCTAGAATTCTTTGGTAGATCAGAGAGTAGAATTCAAGAATAAACTTTAGAAGAGATTTTTGAACATTAATTTTATATCAATTGAGTCAATATTAAATTATGGAGGGATTTTCAAAATTAGTGTTGTTTTTGGTTGATATAAATTTTGAGAAATAAAAATATGTTTACAAATTTAAGAGTTTCTTGACTTTTAAGGTATGCGTATGGGTGGAGTTTGGACTATATATTTTTGTATTAGTTGTAAATGTGTGCACAAATTTTGAGGTCAATTGAATTGTTAGATCAAAGTTTATGAAGGTTTTTGTGGGTTGAGGTCTCAAAAAATAGAGTTTGAAGGTTAGTGAGTATTTATAAGATCTTCAGAAATTTGTCAATTGGATTGAAAAGATTTTTTTTATATAGATACCAAACTTGATTTCTAAAATTTTAGATAAAAGCAATTCAATAATTCAAAAAAAAAATATTGGTACTAGAAGTTTATCATATCATTTAGATTGAAGTAAGAGATTGCCTAGCATTTGATTGGCTTATCTTGTATTTCTCTTAATCAATAAGTGTGATTGATTGATTTTTTTTTTTTTTTTTTTTTTTTGCTTGTTTCTAACTAAGATATTAAGAATTGTATAAATTTTGAGTTGATATCAATAGTTTGATTATTAGTTGTTGAGGTTCCATTTGCTATAGAGTTTGTTAAGATTTTGTTTAAGATTTAGGATTTGATTAGGGTTTGGTTTCGGAATTTGGTCCAAGATTTGCTTAGAATTTAATATAGAACTTTTTTAGGCTTTAGGATTTGATTAGTATTTGATTAGGATTTGAGTTAGAATTTAGTTAAGATTAAATTGGGATTTTAATAAGATTTGACCTAAGATTTGGTTAAGGTTCAATAAAGATTTCAATTAGGGCTTGACTTAGGATTTGATCTTGGATTTGATTAAGATTAAATTAGGATTTTAATTAAAATTATATTAGGATTTTTATTTTTATTATTTTTTAAGATTCTTTGTATTTTTTTATAATATATTTTAAATTTATTTTTGAATTGGTCAAAGTTTAATCAAGATTATTAAGTTTCATTTAAGGTTATTTAAGATTCTATTAGATTTAATAGGATTATTCTTGTATTTCTACTTACCTTCTATAATTGGATGCTTGGTGTATTTTTAAGTAAAAATATACATAATAGAACAATAAGATAAATATATTACATTCAAAAATATAAATGATTTTGGAAGGATAAAAAAAAATATGTCAAAAATATAGAATATGAGTTAAAGAAATGTATAGTGATTGATGAAGATAAATACACATCAAGGATGTTTAAAGAATCTTATTTTAATAATACTATGGATAATTTATAAATATTATTGAATTTAGATTTTAAAGATGGTGATAAGATAATAAATGTGCATTCTAAGTAATTTTATTATAATATAAAAGAATATGTGGATAAATATGAAGTAAAGGTGAATACAAAATATATAACCATTGGAAAGAAGGTTAAACTAGTGGCATTGCCACTACCATTGGATTTTGAAGAAAGAATTGAGAAGGCTTCTATGCAACCTAATTTAAGAGATCCAAGAAGAATAGATCATGAATTCAAGGATGAATTGACATAAGATAGTTTGAAAGTTAGATATGAAGAATTTTTAATAGGGAATGAGAAAAGATGTTTTAAAGAAATGATATTATGACATGGTAAGGTATTTGCATTTAAATCACTTGAAATAGAATGCATTGATTTAAATATTATAGGATATATGGTTATTTTTACAATTCTACATGAACCATGGAATTTGAGACCAATTCTAATTCCAAAGATCCATTTGCCAAAGCTAGTCAAATTACTCAATGAAAAGATTATGATGGAAATTTTAGAACCATCTATAGCATCAAATTTCAATCAATATTTAAATGCAAATATCTTGAATAAACCTCAATATCTTATTTTTTTAGTTATTGAATAAGAATTTGGATTCAAAAGGATATAGAAAGTTTGTGGTGGATCATATTAATGATTGTGAGAAGATTTTAATAAATTCAGAAGAAGTTAATTTAACCTTATTAGGAGCACAATCAATGTTTGGAATAAAAAGAAGTTTTGGTAGTAGAGCACAGATGTGGATCATATGGATTCAAGCTAAGTACGAAAATTTTTGATATTATTAAAAAAATGAAAGAATGTGCAAATACAACAAAAGTTAAAAGATTTTTAGGAGCATGTATTTTCTATCATATATGGATATCTAATTTTTTACATATAAAAAATCTATTATATAAATAATTAGGAAAGAATAAAAAATTTCAATGGAAAGGAAAACAAAAAAAAGCTATGAAAAAATTAAAAGAACTTCTTTCTTCACCTCTATCTTTGAAGAAAGTCAATTATGAATGCGAAAGGTTGAAGTATATTAAAGCAATAAGAGGATTGGACAAATCAAAGATTTAAGAAAATCCATAGGAAAGCCTATGGATATTTTTTACATTATGGATATTTATGGAAGCATTTAAAGAGGAGAAGAGAAGTACCATAATAGTTTATATGTGATTTAGAAGTTTAACAAAAGATTATTAAGAAATTTCATCAAAATTTATAAGCTAGGCATTGGAATATTTGAACAATATTTACTAAGTTGAAAAAAAAAATATTGATGGAAAAGCATGCACAAAGACGTAGCAAATTTTATAGAATCTTGTGAAACTTATCAAGTATATTCAAACATTTGGCATTGAGATGGATTACATCTAATATATCCTTTAACTTTATATTATAAGTGGATGGTAGATTCAGTAGCAATGCTTATAGAACTTAGAAAAATGAAGTATTTGGTACTTGCACAAGAAGATTTATCAAATATGGTTGAAATACAAGCATTAAAAATGAAGGATACTGAATGTGTATGCTAATTTTTATTAAAAGATGTTATTTGTTGCTATAGTTTTATTAAAAAAATTACAGCTGATAGGGATAAATTGGATGCAAAGAAAGCACAAGAATTTTTTAATAAAATAGGATTTTTTTTTTTTTTTTTTTTTTTTTTTAACAATAACATTTAATTGAAAAGGTATTAGTAAGAGTAAGTGTGGATATCATCTATTGTTAAGACATTAATAAAGGCATGTAATAGCAAAGCATATTAATAGCTTAGACTACTACCATTTGCATTATGGACTGATTGTATAATTCATAGTTCAGTAACAAATTATATACCTTCTAAATTAATGTATGGACAAAAATCAATAATGCTAATAGAAGAAGTAGTACCTACATATGATATATTGCCATAAAAAGATGATTTTGATAAAAAACTTTTAGCATTAAAAATTCAAAAATTAGAAATAAGACCTAATGATATTGAAGCAAAAGTAGACAAGTTGAAAGAAGCAAGAAAAAAAAAAAAAAAAAAAAGTAAAAAAAAATATTGACTATAACCTAAGGCAATTAAAGATGGCAATTGGATGTTGATTAATGAAAGTAGCTTAGACAATTAACATAGCTCAACAAAAAAAAATTCAAAGAGATAGTTTGGGTCTTATATTATCAAAAAAGTATATGATGATGGAACATACTTGTTATGAAAATTTGATGGTACAGAATTAAAGATACATATAGCAAGTAAACAAATTAAATTATTTAAACAAAGAGGTGAATGCATTTGTTTTAATGAAGAAAAAAATTCATCACAAGACATTGAGATGGAAGTAGAAGAATAAATTGTAGATCAAAAATTTGACCAAGATGAAGAATACTCTATGTCAATGTAATAAAAAAATAAACTTTATATATGTTGGATGATGTAAAAGTTCAAAGAGGGATGAATGATGTGAACTAACATGGCTAATGAATAAAAGAGAGAAGAAAATATTATATTATAGAAGATCTTGTTTTAAAATATTTCAGAAAATTAACTTAAAAATATAGATAATAGTCAAAAAGATAATAAAATTAAAAAGTGCTAATACTGCCTATTATAAAATAGGCTTCTATTTACTTTGTAAGACCATAGATAAGGCAAAAATAAAGTAGATTAGAAAATTATATAATATAGTCATATGCAAGAAAAAATTAAGAAAAGATTTTAAAAAAATTTATCTTAAGAAGCCATGAATTGATACATGGAGAGGACTAGTTGTTAACTTAGGTCAAAATTAGATCTTAAGGCGCAAAATCACACACTGATGGTGACTCTTGGATTCTTTTATAGATCAAAGAGCAAATTCAAGAGCAAAATTAAAGATAGATTTTTAAGCATTGATTTCATTTCATTTGAATCAATATTGAGATTTTGAAGGATATTCAAAATTAATGATGTTCTTGGTAGGATGAGGATTTGAAAAATAAAAATATGTTTAAAAATTTGAAGATTTCTTAAATTCTGTGGTATATGTATAAGTGAAATTTGAATAATATATTAATATGTTGATTGTATTATCTTGCATTTTTTTCAATTGATAAGTACGATCAATTTGATCTTTCTTGTACTTATTTTTTAATTAAGATATTAAAAAGTATGCAAATTTTGAGTTGATATTAATAGTTTGATCATTAGTTGTTGAGGTTCTATTTTGCTATAGGATTTGTTGAGAGTTTTTTTAAGATCTAAGGTTTGATTAAGATTTGGTTTAAGATTTAGTCTAGGATTTGGTTAAGATTAGGATTTTCTTAAGATTTGGTTTAAAACTTGATTCAAATTTATCTAAGATTTGTCTAGAATTTATCTAGGACTTAGGGTTTTATTGAGCTTTGTCTAAAATTTATTTAAAATTTGTGTAGAATTTAGGATTTTATTGAAATTTCATTAGGATTTGACCTTAGATTTAGTTAAGATTCAATTAAGATTTTTATTAGGATTTGACCTAGAGTTTGATTACAGTTCAATTAGAATTTTAATTAGAATTATATTAAAATTTATATTTTTAGTATTTCTTTAGAAATTTTTATTTTTTCTTTAAATTTTCTATTTTTAATATTTCTTTAAAATTATTGTTATTTATTTAAAGGTTTATTTTTATATTTCTTTAAGATTTTTTATTATTTTTCTTTAAAATTAAATCATTACTTCTTTTTATTTCTTTTGCGACTTATTTCAAAATTATTTTGATAGATTTAAGTTTAATTAGAATTATTAGGAATCACTTAAAGTTTATTTAAGACTCTATTAGACTTGGTAGAATTTTTGTTGCATTTTTACTTACCTTCTACAATTATGTGCATTTTTAAGTAAGAACACATGTAATATAATAGCTTTGTATCTTGCCATCTATTAAAAAAAAAACATGTTATTCTTGGAGGTCTTCATTTTGATTACGTCATCTTGAAGGTTGTGACAATTATAATGTCTTATTTGATAAATCAATAAATGATGGCTCTTGAATTGAATCTATTGTTTGTAGATTCTTTAGCTTGTTGGCATTGCTAAAATATAAAGAATTCATAATAAAAGGTAGAAGATGGGATGTGATCTTCATTAAACATCTTATCTTTTATAGCAAAAATTGCTTGACTCTTCATCTTGATTTTGTTTGATGTTATTTATAAAAAATTTATATTTTTTCTATTCTATTTGCAAGATTCTTTACTAGCTTCCATGTATATTTATTAATATTATATCTACTCCAATGAACAAAATATTCTAACCTATTTTGGTGCTACCTTGAATCTAAAAAAAAATTCACCTCAAATTCTTGATAACTATTTATTTCTATAAAAGGTGATGGCATTTGTCTTCTTTTTAGAATATTTATTGTCTTGTATGGCTCAAGAAGAAACATGTGAAATATGGCATAAATCTTCATTGATTCTAATATATGCAATCAATAAGCAACTAAATTGATTTGTTTACAAATAGAAAAATATTCAAGCCTATGATAATCTAACTTATCACAAAAATGAATAGTCTTAATACTGCAAAAAAATAACCATACCTTGTCACTAATATTAAATTGTGGTTGTTCCTTATGATAGGCATTTGTACTATTCTTTTGTTATTCTTGAGCTGTTTTTAACTCTGCCTTTATTGTTGCATGTAGCTCTAACAAACAATTTGTCAAATCTTTTTCCATAAGATTATCAATTTTTAAAAATTTAAAGATATCTAATTATAGATGATAATTATAATTGGTAAAAAAGTGCTTATTGAATAGAAAAATATATTAAATTATTATATGTAAATTTTGCCAATGGCAAAAGAGTTGTTCAATTATCGTGATGATAATTAATGGCATACCTCAAATACTACTCCAAAACTTGATTTATCTATTTTGTTTATCCATCAATTTGAAGATGAAAAGACAAAAAAAATTTATATCCACCTTCAATATCTTAAAAATGGTTTTCTAAAATCTTGATATAAATTATATCTTTCTATCTAATATAATATCATTTGGCAATCGATGATAGCAATAGATGTTGTCAAAGAAAAGCTTAACTATTTCTTGATCTAAAATAGTTTTTGAAAAAATAATCTACAATAACAAATATAAAGTTACATGAACTTGAATTTGAAAGATCTATAATAAAATCCATAAAAATAGAAGACCATGGTTGTTTTAGTATAGGCAATGGTTGGAGAAGTCCAAAAGATTGATGATAAGGAATTTTTGACCTTGAGTAAATGTTACATAATGATATAAAGTCTTTCACAACCTTCTATATTTGCGGCCACCAAAAATCTAGAAAAATAAGTTTCAAAGTCTTATTGTATTCAAAAAAAATTACCCCTAGAAGGACATGACAAGCTTAAAGAACATGTAAATATGCTTCTCTTTATAGAACATATAGGTAACTTTTGAAATAGAGTAGATTGTTTTTGAATTTGAACTTGGAAGTATGATGAGAATTAGAATGTTTAGAAAGTACATCTAAAAAACCTTGTTGATTTTAAAATTGATATATGATCTTAAAATCAAATCTTAATAATGATATATTCCAACAAACTTGGCAATGATTCAACATGTTGTCATGTGATAATATAACTATATAGTAAAAATAAAATATGTATATTATTATAGAAGAGCCTAGTAGAAAGATGTAGTAGAAAAATAAAGATAAATAATAAAAAGATAATAAAAGATTTAGTCTTAAAGCTACCTTTTTGTAGCAAGGACTTCTATTTACTTTACAAAGGCATTATTTTGATTTGGCTTTAGAAGTTTAATATTTAGGTTGAAGTAAGAGGCTACTTACTACTTGATTGGACTATCTTGTATTTTTTTCAATTGATCAATGCAATCAATTTCATCTTTCTTGTACTTGTTTCTAACTAAGATATTAAGAAATGTGCAAATTTTGAGTTGTTATCAACAGTTTGATCATTAGTTGTTGAGATTTTATTTTGCTATAGGATTTAATAAGAGTCTTTTTAAGATCTAGAATTTGGTTTAGGATTTTTTTAGGATTTAGGATTTATTAGGATTTCATTAAGATTTGACATAGAATTTGATTAAGGTTCAATTAGAATTTTAATTAGAATTTGACTTAAGATTTGATTACGATTCAATTATAATTTTAATTAGAATTTGATCTAAGATTTGATTAAGATTTATTAAGGTTTTAATTAAAATTAAATTAGAATTTAATTAAGATTTATTTAAAATTTTATTTTTAATATTTCTTTAAGGTTCTTTATTATTCTTTAAAAGTTTATATTTCTAATATTTCTTTGAGATTTCTTATTATTTTTCTTTGATATTAGTTTAGGACTTCCTTGTATTTCTTTTATAAATTCTTTTAAATTTATCTTACATTGGTCAAAGTTTGATTAGGATTATTAAGATTTACTTAAAATTTAGTTGAGATTCTATTAGACTTGATAAGATTGTTGTTACAATTATACTTACCTTTTACAGTTAGGTGCCTAATGCATTCTCAAGCAAGAATATATGTAATGTAATAATGTGTGTTGATGTAAAGTACTTAAGGTTCTTATGATATATATATACAATAATAGGATTGAAAGCACCTTCTAGATAGTGATATTATTCTTAAAAAGAATCCACAATTATAAGAAGTTTTTTGTTGTAGATTTTATAATTGATCTCTACTATTAAAAATTCTTTAGAATGAAAAATTATTAAGTAGAATTTGTCATCTGCTCCCATTAATGATAATATTACATCCAAGACAAAGTTTGATGTATCTATTTCCATAAAAAAATACCTTAAAAAAGTCGACATAATACATGATTGATGCAAAAATAAATCCTTTCTTGAAAGCATTAAACAATACTTTGGCTTTTTTATTCTACTTTGGCTTTTTTATTCATAAGATGTTGAAAAGCGGCCGATGCATTTGTGAGTCCAAAAGGCATGACATTATATTCAAAATGTCCATACCTAGTTTGAAAAGGAGTCTTCCATTCATCTCCTTCTTTGATACGAACTAAGTTGTATGCTCCTCGTAGATCTATTTTGGTATAAATCTTTGCTTGATTGAATTGGTCAAGAAGTCCTGAAATCTTGCAAGGCTTCTTATGACTCTATATTCAGGATAGTAGATCATTTTACCAAGATGGCACATTTTGTATCATGTACAAAATCTATCACATGTGAAGAAACAGCTAAGCTTTTCATTGATAATATCTATTGCTATCATGGATTATTAAAAGATATTATATTAGATAAGGAGATTCAATTTGTATCAAGATTTTGAAGAATCCTATTCAAGATTCTAAAGGTGGATATAAAACTTTCTTTAGCTTTTCATCCTCAAACTAATAAACAAATAAAATAGATAAATCAAGTTCTCGAGCAGTATTTGAGATATACCATCAAGTATCATCAAGATGATTGAACAACTCTTTTACTATTGGAAAAGTTTGCATATAATAATTCGGTACATTCTTCCACTCAACAAATACCTTTCTTTGCCAATTATGGTTATCATCCATGTCTTGATACTTTTGACTTTTTAAAAGTTGATAATCTTACGATAGAAGATTTAGCAAATCGCTTGTCAAAGCTACATACAACAATGAAGATACAATTAAAGGAAGCTCAAGAACGACAAAAGACCAAAGCAAATGCCTATCGCAAAGAGCAACCACAATATAATATGGGTGATAAGGTATGGTTACTTCATCGTAATATCAAGACTACTCGTCTTTGTGATAAATTAGATTATCGTAGGCTCTAACTTTTTTATATTTGTGAAGAAATAAATTTTGTTGCCTATTGATTATATCTACCAGAGTCTATGAAGATCCATCCTATATTTCACGTGTCTCTTCTGGAGCCATATAAGATAGTGAAAATCTTGAAAAAAAAGACAAATGCCACCTCCTCCTATAGAAGTGGATAATAACCAAGAGTTTGAGGTGGAAGAAGTCTTACATTCAAGGTGGCACCAAAATAGATTGGAATATCTTGTTCATTGGCATGGATATGATATTATTAAATACACATGCAAGCCATCAAAGAATCTTATAAATGCAGCAAAGAAAGTTCAAGACTTTTACCAACGACATTTATCAAAACCAAGATGAAGAATAGCAAACCTTTGCTATAAAAAAAAGAAGATCAAAGAAAAATAATATTCTACCTTCTATCTTTCATTGTAACTTTAGTGTATTTGTGACGAGATGGAGCACCAAAAACTAGCAAATTCAACTCAAGAGCTTTCATTTGTGGACTTACTAGATGAGACATTGTGATTGTTACAACCTTCAAGACGATGGAATCGAGATGAAGATCCTCAAGAATGACATGTCCTTCTTTGAATAGATGGCGAGATACAACGTGTTTGGTATCACGACCTTGGAAGAGACTCCCAATGTTTAGTGATTTTATTAGAGGTAGAAACAACTCCTAACGGTGTTCCAAATATTTTATTTGAAGGAAGTTATGAAGGCCTCAACAATGACCAAATAACAGGGTGGTCCTTTCGTCCTGGTATGGGACACTATAGATGGTTGAGAGGACCTATCAATCATCTTCAAAGAGAGGAGAGATCAGAGTATGTAGCAAATATAATTTGCTGCATCTTGGACTTCTTCAACATATGAAGACCGCTCCTCATGGAACTCGTCCCTAGAAGGCAGGATAATATCACGGACATATATATTTATCTCAATAGTTACTTATATGATTAAGTAGAAGTAGGTAAATATAAAATAATTTCATAAAGTCTTCTAGAGAAGCTTCCTAGAAGCTTCATAGATACGATTTTGACTTTAGATGTGTTTGTAGGTTAGAAACTTGGCCAAAAAGCTAACCATGTATTGGTAGCTTGTGGAGCAAGTTATGTCCATATAGTAGCTTATAGAACAAGCCAACTACGTGGCGCATACATAGATAACTTACCTTGTAAGATAAGACATGTGGCTAGTAAAGTCAACACATGTTGGAGGTCCTATAGAACATTGCCACATAGCTCTTAGTTAGATAGTATATATGGAGGCAAGAGTGAAGCCTTCTTCACTCTTGTCAACACCTTTCTAGTCTTAGTCTTGTTTCAAGACTTTCTAGTCTTCTTGTTTTTGGCAATAGCCATTCTAGTTAATATTACACCATCTTTTGAGTGACTTTTTAATTCTTTTTAGTGTTAAAATAGTGTATTGTGGATTTTCTTTCTTCAAGATTCATCTCCTTAACAAGTGTTGCTTATAATTTCAGCCATACTGCCTTTATTATAGTTGGAAAAACTTGTTCTTTAATACATTATCTTTTTTAGCAACCATTTTCTTTATTTTGTAATTGTATTGTTACTTTGGACAATGTGGAATAATATATTAAGCTTCTCTATAATATAAGTACAAATCTTCTTGATGACATTAAAGTTTTTCTGCTCAATGAGAGATTTAAAATATATCGTATTAATTTGCATTAGTATTGACCTTGATGAATAAGTTTCTAAAACTTAGAAGTTGTTATAATCACTTGACTTATTCTTCTTTAGTCAAATTTTTATTAATCATTGTCTCTCTTGTATTTATAGAAGCAAGACTTCTTAAATTTGGTTGTGAGATCAATTTACTTACTTCTCTCAATTACTTAACTGCTTGGCCTAGACTTTGGACTTCTTCCATAGATGTAGGAATAGTGCTTTTGTGGTTGACATTGGTGATGCATGAAATTTCTACCCTAAGAGTATTGAAAAGTTCTTGAATATCTATGATAGTTAAAAATCTATTCTTACTTTTATTAAGTGTAGCATCCATGATTTTTTCTTCTATTTCAAACAACTTAATAAATCTACAAATCAAATAGAAGATGATAATCTGCAACCTCTTATATGAAATGAAAATTTGTACAAAAAAAGATGATCTACTCTCTTTAAAAAAAATTAAGATTTAAAAAATAAAAAATGTTAGTTTAAAGGTGGATAGCTTGCAACCTTCAAAATATTATAATATAAGTGAGATAATTTAGTCACTTCTAAAAATAAAATAAGAATAATGAGTTAATAGTCTTATCAATTTGTTAACAATAAGAATTCAAAAAAGATATGTAAATAAGTAAAAAAATGAAAAAATAGAAGAAAAAAGAGAATAAAAGAGAGATGAAAAAATATAAATAAGAGAATAAATATATTTAATAAGAAACTCGAATGGCTATTCCAAAGACTAAAAAGCTAAAGATTCTTGAAACTAGATTGAAAGCAAGAAAGAAATTAATAAGAATGAAGAAGGCTTCAGTCTTTCCTATATCTATACTATCTACTTAAGAGCTATGTAGAAATATTCTATAGAACCTCCAACACATGTCTAATTTATAAAACATGTGTTTAACTTACAAGACAAATTTTCTATATGTGACACCATATAATTAGCTTGTTTCACAAGCTACTAACATATACAATACGTGACTAACTTATTGACCAAGTTTTTAATCTACTAATTACTTATAAACATGTATAAAGGTGAAAACATGTCTATAAAGCTTCATCAAAGCTTTTCTATAAGATATTATCAAATTCATCTATTTTGACTTATTTTAATCTATTTATATTATCTAGATAATTATTAGAATAAATATATCTGTAATACCAATTTTCCACCTTCAACGCAACTTAAGTCTTTTCATCTTTGCAATAGATATTTAGATAATCCATATTCATCAAATAAGTCAAGTACTACACCTTATCAAAGATGTTTAAAATCTATTTTTCCAACATATCAAAACTCAGAATTCAAAATATCTCAAAAGCTTGTAAAAAGGATGTTTAATCTTACAAATTAAACTTGAAATCATACAAATAATGTTTAGTACTGATCATTATCATACTTTCAATATAAAATGCTTCTCTCATGCACAAACTTTTAGTTGTGCATAGTATATAAATTACTACATCAAGTGCCACATTGTGAATTCTTTCTCACATCAAATAATATTTGATATTCTATTCTATACATACTCTTTAAATCTACTTTTCTTCCATTCTTTTCTATTCACTTACTATTAGTGCTATATCTATTTATCACCAATTAAGTTTTGTTTTATGTAAGTTTTGTTTTATGTAAGTTCTTCAATTTATCCAATATTACCATCATATAACAATCATAGTTTAATTTCTTATCAAATTTTATTTACTTATGTACAATTCATTTTCACTCTACACATAAATACTACTTGTATAAAAGAAAAACAACACATTTTATAACTTATTAAATTTAATTTTTAGGACCTCTACATTCTCTTATACATTCTCACAATCTTCATTATCAATGTCTTATATAACAATTATCTAATGCTTAATCAATCACCATAATAAATGGTTGTCACATTTGAATAAGTCATCAAATGTTCACATACCTAGATTTTGTAGCTAAATATGTCACTAGCAGCTTTTTTTCCACCTCCTTGTAGCCAATGTCTTGATAATTACTATTCAATGAAAGTTAGTTCCCTTATACAGAACAATGTTTCAACACATCCCTACATTTCTAATAATAAGATCTAACATACAGTAATTGTACACAATTACGTCATTTCCAAAATTTCTAGTACATCACGATATACATACTAATATGTCGACCTTAAAACCTACTTCTCAAAACTCCAACAATTATGTTGTTGAGCTCCAAGCCAGCGAATACCTCACGGAAATCGTGGTCAACTGATAAAGACTCGAGGAATTTATTGTATCAGCAACATGCGGTCTCCTGACATCCCGAATTGCCCTTACCCTTATTCAAAACCAATGAAACAGTTCGAGACCTTCGAGATAACCCCATAAATCCAAGACTTCTGTAGTATAAATGCAACCCAACTTTACATCAAAAATAAAGTAATCTCTTCTACCATTTCCTAAACGCTTAAACTCTAATAGGTTATGAGCCCAACCCGCACTTAAACAGAAAATACCACATTCGCCAAGCCATCAGCCCAATCTCTCCAAAACAACTCCGCATTTCATCGACGACGACGATCCACAAGCAAGACTCTGCCAAGATGACACAATCAGACAGTGTCCGCATGTTCGACGGTTCCAACTTCCTCAAATGGTCTACCCAGCTTCAATTCATCCTGAAACGCAGAGGATTATGGAAGTATGTGGCTCCAAAGGCGGAATGTGCGGCATCCAAGTCCGAGTCCACGACGACAGATGAATCCACGGCCGAGAAAGCAGCCAGGCGCGCGATCGAGACCAAAAGACTTGCTGCCAACTACATCGATGCATCCGACAGCGCTTTCGACTTCGATAAAGACAGTCAAGAGACACGAATCATCGCATCCGCCATGGGCATGGAAATAATGAACTACATCAAGGATTGCACTACCGCTCGAGATGCATGGAGTACATTGAAAGAGAATTTTGATCAGACCGGACTTGAAAGAACAGTATCCCTTCTCGTGGAACTAATAAAGATTAAGCACCCATCCCAAGAATCCATGCAAGCTTACCTGGTCAAGATCAAGACGGTCGCCAACAAGCTAAATCTCGAGGATTCTGTGCATATTAATGAAAGAATGCACATTGAAATATTCGTAAGTCAGCTACCGGAGAGGTTGGAAAGCGTAAAACAAGCCATGTATATCATGGATAAGCTGGAACTCTCCTACGTGATAAATACTCCAGAATGCTGAGGTATCCACAGGAAAGACCTCCAAGGCGACTACCGCGCTATCAGCAACAACGAACAGTCGCAAAGGGGGTAAACCCAAAGGCAAGAAACCATCCAGAAACGTCAAATGCCATCCATGCAATCTAACAGGGCACATTAAAAAGGATTGCTACGCCAAGAAGAAAAATGATGGATCCCCTATCGATACGCAGTCAGAAAGTGATGAATGCAACAACTACGACTGCACCAAAGGCGTTTTTTTTCGTAACGATGACCTCGAAAATCCTCCATCTATCCGAGGAAAGATCCACAACCAGCGGAACCCACAAAGATGACTGGATTATGGACTCTGGGGCCTCCGATTATATGACAAGACGCAAAGAATGGTTCCAAACGCTGCAGCCCCCATGAGATCGGGGTAGAACTCGGAGATGAGACCATTATCCAAGCCGCCGTCATTGGCAAGATTGATCCAAAGACAAAACATAGCGTGAGATCGCTCACAGACATTCTGTACGTAAAAGATCTTAAGAAAAATCACTTTGCAGTCAGCAAGGCTTCCGGCAAGGGCGTACAGATTACATTCTCTGTTGAAAAAGTAACCGTGCGCACACACAATGGACGATCCCTTATTGAAGGCACCGAGAAATCAAGATTAGGATTGTACAACTTGACTGCAAGGTAATCCAACCCAAAAAGATAATTGAGGAAACCAACCATCAAAATCGCAGTCTCGTCGAAGCAGCTAGATCCATGCTGCATGCCAAGAATCTGCCGGAGACATTATGGGCAGTGGCGGTCAATACAGCGGCTAACATCCAAAACCGCTAAACAGCACATAAATACTTTACTAAGCAAGGCTTCACTCAGCTTCAATCCGACCACAAAATCTATCACAAGCCAGACGTCTACATTGCAATATATGTAAATGACCTCCTGTTTGTAGGAACAAGAAAGGCAGTAGATCTCGAGAAACAAGCTCTCGCGCGCGCATTCAAAATGACCGACCTTGGACCAGTGCATTTCATCCTCAGCATGGAAATTCTACATAATCCAGATAATAGTATTGTGCTAAACCAAGAAAAGTATGTAACAGAAATATTAGAAAACCATGAAATGTCCGATTGCAAGCCAGTTGCGACCCCAATGGACAAAAAGGCTAATCTTACCAAGCGACTGCCCTCGGAGCCAGCGTTGGATGATTCCAGACCTTATCGCACAGTCCTGGGAAGTCTCATGTATCTAATGATCGCGACCAGGCCAGACATCGCATTCTCAGTAAGCATTCTCGCTCAACAGATACATGACCCCTGCGAATGACATTGGATAGCCCTGAAAAGACCATTACGATACATCCAAGGCACGACTGACCACGGCATAGTATACTCGGGTACTTCTGAGCTCAACTTAATCGCCCATGCATTTTGCGACGCAGATTGAGTAGGAGACCTGGAAACTCGGAGATCAATCACGGGAAATTGCATTCTACTTTCGATCTGCGCTGTAAGCTGGAAAAGTAGAAAGCAGGCTAACACAGCATTGTCTACGATGGAAGCTGAATACATGGCAGCCAGCGATGCAACCAAAGAAGTCATATTGGTCCCCACATCTCTCAAGGAACTAGGATATGATTAAGTACAAGAAATTGACATATTCTGCGACAACCAAGGATGCATTGCATTCAGCAAGAGTGCAGTCAATCATGCGCGCTTCAAACACATCGATATCCGCGAGAAAGTTGGGAACAAGGAAATCGACGTAAAATACGTGGAAACAACAAAAATGACGGCAGATGTACTTACCAAAGCCCTAGACCGTCTGCTTGCATTGAGGGATTAGGAATGAAGCGACGAAATGCGACCTAGAAGTCCAAGACGCTGGAGACAGCTAATATCGGAATCCTCACAAAAGGTTTATTCCATGCTGCACATATTCCATACAAAGCAAATGAAACTATCGCAATTGCAAGTATTCAAACGGTCCTGCAGGAAGGCGAGCTACAACATACGTTCTGAATATCTGGAGAAGATAGAATAACACATTCCGTAAGCCCAATGCTGTCAATGTGATTCTTCAATATGAAAATCAAACGGAATATTGCAAAAGCACAAAAGCACGAATCTATCTAAAACCAACATCCACTTCATCATCCAACACCAAGTCCAATTCTTACAACTCTGCCAAGCACCCAACTCGCTGGCAAATACACGGCACTGCTACAAATCCGGATTGGAACAACCAACGTCTCCGGACATTCCTAACATAAATGTCGATGTCGTGTTTTTTTTCTCTAGCTGTAACTCTGCTAATTGTATAAAACATATAATTTGGATCATTTCAAACGCCACCTTGGTATGATTAGACCCATTTTTGTTATTAGAGTTAAGTATTTCCGATAAGTGAATTTAATCAGCTGTTGTGCTAAAGTTGAGTTATACATGATGTGTTCACTGAGTAATAAGCCTGAGGAAGCATTGCAGTTAGCAAAATTTTCAGCAGGGTGACCACACTCTTCACATTCATTGGAGTGGCTTTAGTGCACAGCTATGTCAAGGTGAGATCTCGTTTTAGAATTTCGGTGACGGATGCCAGGGTTCAATCTGCTTTATGGTTACATCTTGTTCACTTTTTGTGGTTAAAATAAAGCCAAACTTGTCCTAACGTATTATATTGCGAATGTTCTATTTGTATTTCATCTTGAAATCTATGAACTCTGGCATGACATGTGAAGTTGACAATGTATGGATGCAAACATTGCTGTGGCCAGTCAACAATCAGAAAAACAGGAAGGAACATTGCAGTGAAGCAAACCATATGAGTACTTGGATGTCTTGGTGAGCATTGCAAGGAAGACTGATAGCCAACACTGGCCTGAGCTTTTTGCTGTTGCTGGTAACTCAACCAAGTAAGTCTGATCTTTTAGCAGTTTGTTCATTGTCTAAATATGCATGAAAGACTTAGTGTATATACTAATCTGCAGTGAGCATGTACTGTTGCCTGAAATGCTGAGATAATAATGAGAATAGTCTGCTTATCATCTCAAATCTATCTTCAATGGATGCAATAAAATAGCTCACCTGTTCTTGAGGCAGATTGCGCACTTTGGATCGTTAAAACCTCAACAGGGTGGTTCCTTGGATATCTATTACGTATTAAAGTCATCTTGATCTTGTGTCTCTGTTGAGATTCATTGGCCTGTTTTTCTCTATCAATCTAAAATTAGAAGGCTCCTGAATATTAACTCTGTTAGCTAGAATTCCTCTTTGATTATATTCTAGCCGATGAAGAAATTATATAGTAAACAGGACCACAGTTCAAGAATATTTGTTAATTTGTACAGTGATTTATTGACAGGTTGTTGAAGAGTGCGTGGGGAAGGATTTATATCGCACAGCCACATGCTACAAACTGGTCAGTATTTTGGGTACTGAAAAGAGGAATGCGACCAAGGAGAGACATCAACATAAGATTCACAATGGCATTGGTTGTGTTGGGATCTTATTGCCATAGACATGCATGACTTTCTGTGCCCAATAGCGCAATGGTGATAGCTGATGGCCTGAATTTTTCTGTTTATTTGAATTTATCAGGTGATGGAAAAGCTGGAAGGCCCGCCCATGAGCCAACATTGTTTGTTTGCCTTGCGTGATGCACATCCTTTGTCGATTATTCTTTTGGTAATCTGTTACGCTCCTTCATTACGAAGATAATTGTCTACGAAGGAGTTTATATTTGTGTTATCTTTTGGTAATCTGTTACGCTCCTTCGAATTCAGAATCCATTTTATTGTCTGAGAACTCCGTAGTTTGACAATGGTGGAGTTTGCCTCGTATCGTAACCGAGGTTGTTATGGCATCGTTCACCTTTTCCCAAGTTTTACGTAGTGTTGTTTGAATACATATAAATGTCTCGTGGTCTCCGTCGAAATAATGGAATAGTTTCAGCAAGTTTTTCTTTCAATTTCCACAAGTATCATTGGGGTTAGAGCGTTAACAGCAAAAGGTATTGACGTTACATTATGTGAAACCAACTGCTTATAGCTTCAACGGAAGGGTAATCCCTCGTTTCCCTGCTGTCGACCATGCAGAAAAATTGTGTCATTCCACCAGGCTCTGATCTAGACACGATTGTCAACTATTCATTTGTATGCAAGTCGCTTGGTCAATATCTAAGACCTAGGTCTTGGATGATGGCGATAGGATTGTAAATTGTGTCATTTATTCCATGTCAGTAAACTGCTATGCATGCATAAGCTGAAGAGCAGTGATTTGTAGCGCTAAGCTTGTTCTAAATTGATCGCGTCACATCTCACGACTTGTAGCCTGGATGGATATTTCCAGAAAGGCTCAGGAATTGCCTTTGATCTAGTTCCTGCACTTTGTTGAAGTCTGGAGTATACAAAGAACACTAAAAGAATCGTGAGGAAACGGTCCCATGTCATAAAATGTGTGAATCTTTCAAGTCGATGGATCTTTCAACGACCTCACTTCGATCTCTGCGTCAGTAATAAAAAGCTCTGGTTTTGACACCAAGAAACATGTCATATATTGCTAAGTCGCTTCCTTGAAGAGAATGTAGCTGATACTTGTTCAACTCTTTTTAGTGGCATCTACTTGTAACTCAATTTGCTAAATTTTTTCATATTTATACTGGAAAAGATGAAATCTGATAGTGTATTAAGTGACCAGGAGCACCTCTTCACTATATTTATCGTCCTGCCTCGTCGTCTATGGAAGTGGACGAAACCTTGCACGCCTCAAAATAGGGAACCTCGGGGACATGATTGTGACCTTGTCGAACATATGCTTTACAACCTTGAATGAGCTTTTGTGATGTGAAAATGTGTAGTGAGTCCTTATCACGGAGTTCTTTTCATAGGTATAAACTAAGAGAATGTATTGTGTTGAAATGTTCAGATTAAATCATAAAAGCCTGAGAAACATACTTGCATGGAGTTCGAGTGACTGTGCTCTATTGACCACAATGCTATACTAATTAAATTATGTTGCCCTCAACAAAGTTAAATACCCGTGACTGACGCATGTTGATTGCATTGATCTCCTTTTCTTTTTTTTTTTTTGTTTTTTTTTGTTTTTTTGATGAATAACTTTCAAGCTATGTGATGTTAAGTTTGCCGGTCAACACCAAACTTAAATCATTTGGTGGATAAAAGGATGCTGAAGGAATTTCTTAAACATACAAAAGCTATTGAACATTAGGATCACACCATCTGGAAGTTCCACTTGGAATTTGCTATCTACTTTGATATCCAATTATTAAAATGTGGAGGCAATCAACATAACTTATCATGGCAAAACAACAAACTGAAGTGTAGGCCAAGGCACTCAACAACAAGGTCAACATGGAATAAGCAGCAATCACTCAATTAATACATGGCAAAGACAAAGTCTTAGGAAAAGTTTAAGGCCATTAGATCATGGAACTTAATGGGAGAAGTTCTACAACATATATTTCTCAAAAAAAGACACAATTTTTCTGAAACTTGGAAATTTTATATTTTATATTTTGAAACTTGGAAAAATTTATAAAAAAGAAAAATAAAAATAAAAATTGAAACTTGGAAATGTCATTACTTTACAAGGACTCATTCAAAAGGATTCATTAAAGAGTAGAAAAAATTAGAAAAGACCAATTTCAAAAGCTATAAATATGGACCTAATATAGAGAAGAGGTAGAATGAAAAGTTTTTGTGTCAATTGTAAGTATATTTGAGAGTTTAGAAGCAATAATGTAAAAATATTGTCCATTCAATTTCTTTTGGCTTTGATTTTGTAAGAGGTGAGGTTTTATTGTAGTTCAATTCTATTAGATAGAAAATAGGCAATTTCTTTTTAGCAATTTTTTTTTTTCTTATTATTGTTTCTAATTAACAGTAGTAGCAATGCATAAATTTAAAGCTACCAAAAATATTTAATTTATAAAAAATATTAATACTTTATTTTTAAAAATAATAATAACTTTATGCATCAAATAAATAAAATTACTTAAGTAGGAAGATAGAACCAACTGTCACGGACATACATATAATTACCTATATGAATAGATAAAAGTATGTAAAAGTAGATAAAAGTAGGTTAATTGTGTAATATCTTCTAGAGAAGCTTCTTAGAAGCTTCATAGACGCTGCTTTGACTTTATAGGAGTCTATAGTTGACTTTTAGGTTAGAAACTTGGTCAACAAGTTAGCCATGTGCCACACATGTTGGAAGCTTAAAGAACAAGCTAACTACGTGGTCCATCCATAGAAAACTTGCCTTGCAAGCAAAGGCATGTGGCCTAGAAAGTCAACATATATTGGAGGTCTTATAGAACATCGCCACGTGGCTTCTAGTTAGATAGTATATATAGAGGCAAGAATGAAGCCCTCTTCACTCTTGTCAACTCCTTTCTTGCTTCTAGTCTAGTTTCAAGGGTCTCTAGTTTTCTTGTATTTTGGCAATAGCCATTCTAATTTCTTTCTTAATATACATATTTCTATTTTGTCCTATTTCTTTGAGAAAAGTCTCACTTACTCTTTAGCTTTCATCGAGTTCTTGTCCTTGACAGATTGACAAGAGTGCACTTACAATATGAGAGCTTTGTCTTTTCTTGATTAAGAGTGGATTACCCCTTTTTCTTGATAAGACATAAGCGCATTAGAAGTTGCGGATTACCCTCTTTTAAACTGATATTGTTCTTAGTATTTTCTTTGTTATCAATTCCTCTCTTCTATTTGTTTTGAGCGTTATTAGACATCTTCTCTTTTCTAAGTGCTACTATGGCAGAGCTTGTTGAAATGAAGAGTGCAATGGCACAGATGCAAGAACAATTGAGGGAGTTAATGCTTGCGATGCATCAACTCAATTTACCACCACAAGGAGCAACAAGAATGGTAGGAAGTGAAGATATAGAGATGATTGGGACTGCTTCAACATCTGCACCAAACCATGTCCCTTCTCCCAGAATGGAACACCCTTCGAGTGTTAGAGAACCGAGAGTGGCCTTGCCCGAGAAGTTTGATGGTACCAGATCCAAGTTTCGAGGATTCATCAATCAGGTCCAATTAGTGATTGAACTTCAACCCCAGAGCTATCCAACTCCAAGGTCATAAGTTAGATTCATTGGTACACTTCTTTCAGGTTCAACATTGTCATGGTTTTCATCTTTTCTTGAACGACGAGATCCAATATTGGATAATCTGGAGGTTTTTTTGGCGGAGTTTCGATCCATGTTTGGAGAACATGATGTAATTCGTGTTGCAACCAACAAGATCCGTATTTTGCGACAAGGCAATCGATCAGTAACATTATATGCTTCGCAATTTCGACAACTTGCAACTGATATCAAGTGGGATGATGCCGCACTTGTGAGTCAATTTCTCTACGGATTACAATATGAGGTAAAGAAATTGATGCTTAATTTACCTGATCCTCAAACATTGAGTCAAGCAATTGACTTTGCTGTGAAGTGCGACAATCGAATTTTTGAATTTCGATCCGAGAGTCGCACAAGTAGGCCTCAACGTTACTACAATTCAATGGCAACACCGACGTCTCCTCAACACATACCTTCGGAAGTAGAGGATATGCAAATTGATGCGGTACGTTTCAAACCTCTTACTGAGCAAGAAAAGTCTCGTCGTCGACAAGAAGGATTGTGCTTATATTGTGGAGAACCTAAGCACACTGCTCAACATTGTCCAAAGAAGCAACGTAACTACAAAATGAGGAGTACGGCTGTCAAAGAAGACAGTATGTCGGAAAACGAGTACGTCCAGCTACAATAGGGACCGTGCGGCTGGAATCTTGTACAACTTCTAATGAAGGTCCTATCCTCTCCTCAAAACCATCTCCTTGTTTTATAATAGATGTGCGTTTAGGACCTAATAATTACAAAGCCTCTGCCTTGGTAGATTCAGGAGCCTCAGCTTGTTTTTTAGATGAAGAATTTGCTAGATGTCATAGAATATCATTAATACAAAAAACTAAACCTGTACACGTAGAAGTCATAGATGGTCGTCCGTTGTCTTCTGGAGATGTAACTCACGAAACACTTCCTGTAGATGTAGTAATAAATGGTCATAGTAGTTGCGTAATTTTTAATATAATTAGATCTCCCTCTAATCCAGTAATTTTAGGCTTATCATGGTTAGAAAAGTATAATCCTCGAATAGATTGGATTTCTCGTAAACTTGATTTTTCTCGGAGCATTAGTAACAGTTCTATTAATCAAGTAAAAAACCATGAGTCTAGTATAGTAAAACCCGCACTTATAGGTGCAAAAGCATTTATACACGCAGCAAAAGAAGGATCAACTTTTGCTATTTATGCTGCACCTATTTCTAAAAGCGTAAAGACTTCAAGTGGCATTCCAAATCAATATCAGGATTATCAAGACGTTTTTGAGAAAAAGAATGCAGATATTCTTCCTGAGCATCGCCCATACGATTGTTCAATGTCACGGACATACATATAATTACCTATATGAATAGATAAAAGTATGTAAAAGTAGGTTAATTGTGTAATATCTTCTAGAGAAGCTTCTTAGAAGCTTCATAGACGCTGCTTTGACTTTATAGGAGTCTATAGTTGACTTTTAGGTTAGAAACTTGGTCAACAAGTTAGCCATGTGCCACGCATGTTGGAAGCTTAAAGAACAAGCTAACTACGTGGTCCATCCATAGAAAACTTGCCTTGCAAGCAAAGGCATGTGGCCTAGAAAGTCAACATATATTGGAGGTCTTATAGAACATCGCCACGTGGCTTCTAGTTAGATAGTATATATAGAGGCAAGAGTGAAGCCCTCTTCACTCTTGTCAACTCCTTTCTTGCTTCTAGTCTAGTTTCAAGGGTCTCTAGTTTTCTTGTATTTTGGCAATAGCCATTCCAGTTTCTTTCTTAATATACATATTCCTATTTTGTCCTATTTCTTTTTGAGAAAAGTCTCACTTACTCTTCAGCTTTCATCGAGTTCTTGTCCCTGACAGATTGACAAGAGTACACTTACAATATGAGAGCTTTGTCTTTTCTTGATTAAGAGTGGATTACCCCTTTTTCTTGATAAGACATAAGCGCATTAGAAGTTGCGGATTACCCTCTTTTAAACTGATATTGTTCTTAGTATTTTCTTTATTATCAATTCCTCTCTTCTATTTGTTTTGAGCGTTGTTAGACATCTTCTCTTTTCTAAGTGCTACTATGGCAGAGCTTGTTGAAATGAAGAGTGCAATGGCACAGATGCAAGAACAATTGAGGGAGTTAATGCTTGCGATGCATCAACTCAATTTACCACCACAAGGAGCAACAAGAATGGTAGGAAGTGAAGATATAGAGATGATTGGGGCTGCTTCAACATCTGCACCAAACCATGTCCCTTCTCCCAGAATGGAACACCCTTCGAGTGTTAGAGAACCGAGAGTTGCCTTGCCCGAGAAGTTTGATGGTACCAGATCCAAGTTTCGAGGATTCATCAATCAGGTCCAACTAGTGATTGAACTTCAACCCCAGAGCTATCCAACTCCAGGGTCACAAGTAAGATTCATTGGTACACTTCTTTCAGGTTCAGCATTGTCATGGTTTTCATCTTTTCTTGAACGACGAGATCCAATATTGGATAATCTGGAGGCTTTTTTGGCGGAGTTTCGATCCATGTTTGGAGAACATGATGCAATTCGTGTTGCAACCAACAAGATCCGTATTTTGCGACAAGGCAATCGATCAGTAACATTATATGCTTCGCAATTTCGACAACTTGCAACTGATATCAAGTGGGATGATGCCGCACTTGTGAGTCAATTTCTCTACGGATTACAATATGAGGTAAAGAAATTGATGCTTAATTTATCTGATCCTCAAACATTGAGTCAAGCAATTGACTTTGCTGTGAAGTGCGACAATCGACTTTTTGAATTTCGATCTGAGAGTCGCACAAGTGGGCCTCAACGTTACTACAATTCAATGGCAACACCGACGTCTCCTCAACACATACCTTCGGAAGTAGAGGATATGCAAATTGATGCGGTACGTTTCAAACCTCTTACTGAGCAAGAAAAGTCTCGTCGTCGACAAGAAGGATTGTGCTTATATTGTGGAGAACCTAAGCACACTGCTCAACATTGTCCAAAGAAGCGACGTAACTACAAAATGAGGAGTACGGCTGTCAAAGAAGACAGTATGTCGGAAAACGAGTACGTCCAGCTACAATAGGGACCGTGCGGCTGGAATCTTGTACAACTTCTAATAAAGGTCCTATCCTCTCCTCAAAACCATCTCCTTGTTTTATAATAGATGTGCGTTTAGGACCTAATAATTACAAAGCCTCTGCCTTGGTAGATTCAGGAGCCTCATCTTGTTTTTTAGATGAAGAATTTGCTAGATGTCATAGAATATCATTAATACAAAAAACTAAACCTGTACACGTAGAAGTCATAGATGGTCGTCCGTTGTCTTCTAGAGATGTAACTCACGAAACACTTCCTGTAGATGTAGTAATAAATGGTCATAGTAGTTGCGTAATTTTTAATATAATTAGATCTCCCTCTAATCCAGTAATTTTAGGCTTATCATGGTTAGAAAAGTATAATCCTCGAATAGATTGGATTTCTCGTAAACTTGATTTTCCTCAGAGCATTAGTAACAGTTCTATTAACCAAGTAAAAAACCATGAGTCTAGTATAGTAAAACTCACACCTATAGGTGCAAAAGCATTTATACACGCAGCAAAAGAAGGATCAACTTTTGCTATTTATGCTGCACCTATTTCTGAAAGCGTAAAGACTTCAAGTGACATTCCAAGTCAATATCAGGATTATCAAGACGTTTTTGAGAAAAAGAATGCAGATATTCTTCCTGAGCATCGCCCATACGATTGTGCAATCGATCTCAAGGAAGGAACTCAGCCACCATTTGGACCAATTTACAGTTTATCGCAAGATGAGTTGGCTGAACTCAAGACATATATTGACGAGAATTTAGCGAAGAATTTCATACGCCATTCAAAATCTCCAGCAGGAGCTCCAATTTTATTCGTAAAGAAAAAAGATGGATCTTTACGAATGTGTGTTGACTATCGAGGACTCAACAAGATCACAATCAAGAACAGGTATCCATTACCTTTGATATCAGGACTCCTTGACCAGTTAAATCATGCTAAGATCTATACAAAAATAGATCTAAGAGGAGCATATAATCTAGTACGGATCAAAGAAGGAGATGAATGGAAGACTGCGTTTCGAACCAGGTACGGGCATTTTGAATATAATGTCATGCCTTTTGGACTCACGAATGCACCAGCTGCTTTTCAACATCTCATGAATGATGTATTTCATGAATTCTTAGACAATTTTGTCGTCTGCTACCTAGACGATATCCTGATTTATTCTAAGAATGTTGAAGAACATGAAATACATGTTCGTCAAGTATTACAAAAACTCAGAGATGCAGGATTGTATGCCAAGATGGAAAAGTGTGTATTTCACACTACTCAAGTTGACTTTTTAGGATACATCATTTCAAATGATGGTCTCATGATGGATTCTAAGAAAGTCCAAACAATCATGGATTGGAAGATTCCAAAGACTATGAGAGATGTCCAATGTTTCTTGGGATTTGCCAATTACTATCGGATCTTCATCAAAGACTTCTCACGAGTTGCAGCTCCACTTACACGCTTGACTAGTAGAGATAAATTCCAATGGAATCAAGAAGCGGAAGCAGCATTTGAAGCCTTGAAGACATCGTTTGTCTCTGCACCAGTCTTATATCGTGTTGATTTTTCCAAGGCATTTTTTATGGAAACAGACGCATCGGATTTTGCCTTGGGTGCAGTTTTATCACAAATGGGAACAGATGACAAACTTCATCCGATAGCTTTTCATTCAAGAAAATTCTCAGCAGCCGAGATCAATTATGAGATCCACGATAAAGAACTTCTTGCAATCGTGGATTCCTTTTAAGAATGGCGTCATTATCTAGAAGGTGCTTCTAGTCCAGTCACTGTATATACAGATCACAAGAACCTCGAGTATTTCATGTCAGCACGCGTGTTGAATCGTCGTCAAGCTCGTTGGAGTATGTCTTTGTCAAGATTCGACTTCATTATCACTTATCGGCCAGGAAAACAACAAGGTTTGTCCGATGCCCTGTCTAGACGTTCTTATTTTGCACCAAAAGAAGGAGATGCAGCTTTTGAGCAACAAAGAACGGTCCTCTTGAAACCGGAGCAATTTCATCTCCGAGCAGTGAAATCAACATTGACTGTTGATTCAACTTTTCTCAAGCAAATCCAGTCCAGTATGTCCTCAGACCCTCTTGTTCATGATATCGAGAATAATTCTTCCAAGTCTCATGATTCTTCTAAGTTCGAGTTCAAGAATAATCTATTATATTTTGAAGGACGCCTATATGTTCCAGAAGGAAAAGCACGTTTGCGTGTTCTTCAAGCACGTCATGACTTTCCAGCAGCAGGGCACTTTGGATATAATAAGACTCTGGAACTCATATCAAGAGATTTTTGGTGGCCACAAATGTGGAAGTCAGTCAAAGACTTTGTACAATCATGTGATATTTGTTCAAGATCAAAAATTCCTCGACATCGACCTTACGGACTTCTTCAGCCATTACCTATACCAGAACAACCATGGTCTTCTGTTTCTATGGATTTCATCACAGATCTTCCAAACTCAAGATCTTATGATTCTATATTTGTGATAGTAGATCGTTTCACCAAGATGGCACATTTTATGCCATGTACAAAATCTATCACAGGTGAAGAAACAGCTAAGCTTTTCATTGGTAATATCTATCGCTATCATGGATTACCTAAAGATATCATATCGGATAGGGGAACTCAATTTGTGTCGAGATTCTGGAGGACTCTTTTCAAGATTTTAAAAGTGGACATAAAGCTATCTTCAGCTTTCCATCCTCAAACTGATGGACAAACAGAGCGCGTAAACCAAGTCTTGGAACAGTATTTAAGGTGTACCATCAACTACCAACAAGATGATTGGACAAACCTTCTGCCATTGGCAGAGTTTGCTTATAATAATATGGTACATTCCTCCACGCAACAAACACCTTTCTTTGCCAATTATGGCTATCATCCACGACTTGATACTTTTGATTTTTCAAAAGTTGATAATCCTGCAGCAGAAGATATGGCAAATCGGTTGTCAGAGTTACATGCAATAATGAAGGCGCAGTTGAAGAAAGCTCAAGAACGACAAAAGATAAACGCAGATCTATATCGTAAGGAGCAACCACAGATCAACGTCGGTGATAAGGTATGGCTACTTCGTCGCAATATCAAGACTACTCGACCTTGTGACAAGTTGGACTATCGTAGGCTTGGCCCCTTTTCTGTTTCTGAACAGATCAACCCAGTTGCATATCGGTTACATCTACCGGAGTCAATGAAGATCCATCCTGTATTCCACGTGTCTCTTCTTGAACCATATAAGACAGTGGATATACAAGGAAGAAGACAAATGCCACCGCCTCCTATAGAAGTAGATAATAATGAAGAATTTGAGGTGGAAGAGATATTAGACTCAAGGCGGCGCCGAAATAAGCTGGAATATCTTGTTCATTGGTGCGGATATGATATTAGTGAGCGCACATGGGAGCCATCCAGGAATCTAGCAAATGCATTAGCTAAAGTCAAAGTTTTTCATCAACGACATCCATCAAAACCAAGATGAAAACCTCTCTTATAAAAGAGACAAGATTGAGGCAAGATAACATTCAATTTCCTATCCTTGTTTGTAACTTCTTTGCATTTTGTGACGCTAATTAGATGGAGAGCCAACAACCAGCGGATTCAACTCAAGAACCTTCGTTTGCTGACTTACCGGATGAGACATTGCGATTGTCACAACCTTCAAGATGACGCAACCGAGATGAATACCCTCAAGAACGACATGTTCTTCCTCGAATAGATGGTGAGATACAACGCGTTTGGTATCACGACCTTGGAAGAGATTCTCGATGTTTGGTGATATTATTGGAGATAGGAACGACTCTTGATGGTGTTTCAAATGTATTATTTAAAGGAAGTTATGAAGGCCTCAACAGTGATCAAATAACAGGGTGGTCTTCTCGCCCTGGAATGGGACACTATCGATGGCTAAGAGGACCCATCAACTATCTTCGAAGAGAACAAAGATCAGAGTATGTAGCAAATATAATTCGCCGCATATTAGATTTTCTCAATATATAATCACCGCTCCTCGTGGAACTCGTCCCTAGAAGGGGGGGTAATGTCACGGACATACATATAATTACCTATATGAATAGATAAAAGTATGTAAAAGTAGATAAAAGTAGGTTAATTGTGTAATATCTTCTAGAAAAGCTTCTTAGAAGCTTCATAGACGCTGCTTTGACTTTATAGGAGTCTATAGTTGACTTTTAGGTTAGAAACTTGGTCAACAAGTTAGCCATGTGCCACGCATGTTGGAAGCTTAAAGAACAAGCTAACTACGTGGTCCATCCATAGAAAACTTGCCTTGCAAGCAAAGGCATGTGGCCTAGAAAGTCAACATATATTGGAGGTCTTATAGAACATCGCCACATGGCTTCTAGTTAGATAGTATATATAGAGGCAAGAGTGAAGCCCTCTTCACTCTTGTCAACTCCTTTCTTGCTTCTAGTCTAGTTTCAAGGGTCTCTAGTTTTCTTGTATTTTGGCAATAGCCATTCTAATTTCTTTCTTAATATACATATTTCTATTTTGTCCTATTTCTTTGAGAAAAGTCTCACTTACTCTTTAGCTTTCATCGAGTTCTTGTCCTTGACACCAACAATGTCAAATCTCCATGTCATAAATAACTTAATACCTAATATAATAGATAATATAGGAAAGATTATTTTTAAAATAATTTTATTTTAAAAAATATATATTATATATATTAAAAGATATATGATTTCTAATATTTTTTATATATAAGGTATATGAATTGTGTATTAAATTGCATATATAATGATATATAAGTAAAAAAATCTAATTTTGATCTTTAAATATTAACACAAAATAAAATTAATCAAAAAATCAAAAATTAAAAATTAAAAAATATATAAAAATATTAATTTTTAAAATATTAAAATTGAATTGAAGCTTAATTTATATTTATTTTATATACATAAATTTTAAAATTCTAACAACAAATTAAAACACAAAAAATTTATTTAATTCTTTTGTTAGTATAAAGTATTAGTTTTACTTTAAATAATTTTAAAATTTTATTTCATGATTAAAAAAAGTACAAAAATGATTCTTAGTTTCAAAATTTATTGTTATTATTTCTTTTTATATCACTATTGTAAGTAATTATTTTATGCTACAATCCAATATTATTTTTGGTTCCAATTAAAGTCATTTTTCATAGAATGCAAATAAGTAGTATAATTGTGAAAAAAACAATTGTTGACAATGTGAGTTTGTATTTTTTTTCTTTGTTAGATAATTCTAATATAAAATATCTAAATACTTAAAATTATATAAGATTATGTATTTAAAATTAAAAATATATTATCATTTAAAATATATATATATGACAAAATTTTATTTGTAATTCAATTATATGTTTATAAATGAATAATTAAGAGTAATATTTGATTGTATTTAATTTATATTAATACCATGCATATATCTTTTTTTTGAGATTACATTTAATTTAAAAAAAATTAAGCTTAAAAATGTAATACTTTTAGGTTTTTAGACTATCCAATGTTAGTAACTTTGGATATTTTTTAAAGTATTGTTCTAACATCAATGTATTTAAATGAAATAAATATTTTTTTTGATTTTTAATACTTAAATAATCAAAATAAATTTCATTTTTAAATCTAAAAGGATTTATATTCAATTTTTTGAATTAAAATTTGATCGTTCCAATGATTCAGGGAAACATAGAATAAAAGATGAGTATGTCTAATTAATAAAAAAACTGAAATTGTTATACTTATATAAATTTTGGATTTATACTTCTTTTTTAAATTTAATGCACATTGTAAGATGTATAGTATGTTGAATCTAAATTCCGTTCATCTAAACGATTTCTTAAAAATCATTTATTTTACCCATTTGCATATCTTTTTCTATAAGATAAATAAATAAGTAAATAAATAAATAGTTGATGAAAGCCTAAAACGACATAGTGCATCACTTCACACAGAGCGTCTATTTCCAATCCAGTCAATATTTTCCCAAAAAAATTCGACACACACCCCCTGGTAACGAAGTGACGAGAGTTCGAATCCGATCCGACGCCTCGAAAACGATAGGCCCCGCTGTGAACAAGTGGTGGTAACCCACTTCGCGATGGGGGCGTCGAGAGATGCATTCGTCATTTCGAACCCCGGCGAAGCTCTCCCCCGATCCGAGTAGAGACGAAGAAGATTTTGAAGAAGTGGACGAAGCAAAGCAAAGGAGGAGGAGGAGTTATCAAGACCCCATTGCGCAATCGGTGTCGGCGCAAATGGCGGCGAAGAAGATGTAGTCAACTCACACGTAACAGTTGCAGAAGGAGAAAAAAAGAGAAACGAGAGAATAAAATAAAATAAAACTCGAATGTAAAGAAAGAAACAATGGAGGGTCGGGAGAAAGCGAGGAGGAGGGACAATGTAGTAGTAGTGTGGAACGAGCTCACTGACTTCTCCTCCTCCGTTTGGTTGTTGTTTATTGTTGTTTTGTTGTTCGTGGTGGTGGTGGTGCAAACTCCTAACTGACTGCCTGGGCGAGGAGAGGTGGGGAGGTGGGGTAGTGGCGTCGATCGTTGTTGCAACATTTCTCTATCGACAAAAATGGTCTTGATGAATTGGTCCACCAGGTGATAGTTGCTCCGCCCCGCTCCGATGCGCCCCGGGACTGTAATGCTGGTGGTGACGACGACAACGACGAAGACCGATGCAGATGACCTGTTGCAGACTCGAGCATCTGTTTGGATACTCTGTGGATGACGCCACGACGGATACGGGTTGTTGTTGCCATCCGCTTATCAACCAACGTCACGACGCGCGGGGCCGACGCCGCGAGCTCATTAACTCGTCGGAAATCTGGTGCAGGGTTGGTTTAGTCGGTCTTTCGAATTCGCTCTCGCATTTCGTAAGTGGGTCCTTGAAACGCAGGCGGGAAGGGAAGTGTGCTCGACCGAACTAGCACACTGAGGATTCAATGGGGCCTGTGGGAGGTGAATCGGAGGAGGGTGTAGAATTCGGCGAAGAAGTTTCAAGTGTTCTCAGTCGCTGATAGTAGCATCAAGAGGGAGGGAGGGAGGGAGGGGTCGTTGCGGGGCTCCTTAAATTGCAGGCGGTTCGTTGTCGTAGAATTACGGGTACTGTTCCAGGGCTGAAGCATTCGGTGCCTTTTCGGGACTTTTATTGATTTTTTATTCCACGGCAATTGGGCTGTCACTTGGGTTTTTCCTTTTTTATGTGATGCATTATGAGAGGGACGGGTATGATCCGCTGTTGCGGAGAGAGGGTGGAAGCGCTTGGGGTTCTGGAAGTGGGATTGGAAGTTGGCATGGCTAGGGAGAAGAGGATTGTGCGGGGAGGTTTGTACTGAAGAGAAAGGTGTGTTTCAGGCAGGAGGTAGTCAGGAAGGGTTCAGGGACTTGGCTGACAGTCGTGGATTGTTTGCATTCGTCGTTGTAGAAGGCATTCCTTCAGAGAGGTTGGACCTGCATTTGATTGCACCATGGGCTGTTTCCACTCCAAGAAGAATAAAGTGCCGCCGGGTTATGAGGATCCTAGTATTCTTGCAAGCGAGACAACTTGTGAGTGGTATCTCGACCTCTGACGTGTTTTCAGATGACATTTCAGGCATACTGAGCCGTATGCTTTGAAGTGAGGTTTGATTATGGGGAGATCAGCAGGAGAATCGTGCATTTAAATTCGCCATTAAAAGAGGGAATGGTATTGTCTCTGTATATAAAATCAATCAGCGCTTAGATGTGTATTCATGGAAGTACGGCGTATCTGAGGTGCACGACCGTTGAAATGATGTGTTGTCTGTGTGGACAGTTAGTGTGAGCGAAGTAGAGGCGTTGTATGAGCTGTTCAAGAAAATTAGCAGCTCAGTAGTCAACGACGGGCTCATTCACAAGGTTTTAATTCATGCGATTCTCCTCCAATTCAAAATGAATGTGTTGAAGATTGGGGTGTAGTTGCAAAGAGCGTTGGCTTGTCAGGGTTAAACTGACTTTGAGTTAGAGCTCAAGGTGCAATTGTAGGATGAAATATGAATATCGTGAGCCGGTGCTCATGCTTCAATTTGTGATACAAAGATATTGTGGTTCTTTCATATTGAGTTACGAAGGCTGATAAGGATTTGACCTGATTCTTGCGATTCCCTTGATCCTGTACAGGAAGAGTTCCAGCTTGCCCTCTTCAAGAACAGGAAAAGAGAGAATCTCTTTGCAGATAGGGTAATCACCAAAACCCAGAGTCATAATTTACTGGCTGAACTGATCTTGATTTCTGTAAGGCCACATGTTATGTTGGAAAGATTACTTTTACTACTATTATTAATAACAATCATCATATTATTATTATTATTTTTATCAATCAAACCACGCTCTTACTACGCGTTAGACGCAGCATTTTCCCTAGTTTGTGAAGTCAGTCAAAAGTCTCTCCGATCCGTTTCTATTCTAACATACTTGTTTCTCTAGGTTTTTGATTTGTTCGATTTGAAGCAGAATGGGGTGATCGACTTTAGTGAATTTGTCCGCTCTCTCAGTGTATTTCACCCAAATGCACCCTTGGAAGACAAAATTGTTTGTAAGTCTCTTTCCCTTTTCACAATTTCGGGAGGGTCTGTGACGTCTTTTGAGTTGTTAGCGCTTGTTCTCGAGTCATGTTTTTAACCCTAAATTTTCGTTGCCAGTTTTACTTATGCTTAGAAGAGGAATCTATTGGAATCATTTTTGGTTCTCACAATGTCAACTCCTTTGGGGTTGGTGCAGTTGCATTTAGGCTCTACGATTTGCGACAAACGGGATATATTGAGCGTGAAGAGGTATTGTAGTGTAATTTGTTGAATCTCTTTTGGGAGTTTATTTTGTGAAGAGTTTGTTTTCCACTTTTTTTGAAGTCTTTTAACGTGGCTCTGTAATGGTGTTGTCTTTGCATCGGCAGGTGAAGCAAATGGTCGTAGCCTTGCTGTCGGAGTCTGATATGAAATTATCTGACGAGGTGATCGAGAGCATTCTGGACAAGGTAGAGTGTTCATTGGATTGTGCATTTTTGATTTGTCAATTACAAAGAATTAATCTCAAGGACGCTGCATTCTAGGTTCATCATATTATCCTTCCTGCTGTTCATTAATTCTCATTCGGCAGACTTTTGTAGAGGCTGATACCAAGCACGATGGACGAATTGACTTGGATGAGTGGAAAAGCCTTGTGTTACGGCATCCTTCTTTGATGAAAAACATGACATTGCCTTATCTCAAGTATACTCTCTTACTCAATACCACATTACTGGGCATTGTATGTCATTTTCTTAGGCGTTTGCTTTGTAAATGGACAAGCAAATCATGCTTGCGTTGGTTGGATATTATCCTGTAATAATTTGCTTGTGTTGTTGGCAGGGATATTACCACCACATTTCCCAGCTTTATCTTTCACTCAGAACTGGATGATGGCAGTGCCTAATATTTTCGCACTGTGTAGTATTATGTGGTGGAGAATACTGTCGTTGAACGTTTTAATCTTCACTAGGCTTGCCATATCAAATCTCACAGGTCTAATCACATAATTGAATTGTGATTGTGGGGTTATTAGGTAGTCACCCCATTATTCACAACACAAAAAGGGAGCTGATCAGGGGAGGCGTGCTCATAAAAATCGTATTTCAAGTGAAAGTGGATTAAGTCTAATTCTAGAAAATGTTTTTACGGCAGGTGTCAACAATGAGAGGTATATAAACATCTAATAATAGAAAGTTTTACCATATTTGTAATTCTGCAAGTGAACGTATTTTAGACAGACGTAGTGTCTTTTCGCGAAACCATGTAATCACCCTATGTACTTTTCTATTATGTATTGTATGCATTGCAAAATATTTCGGGCCTCCGAGAGACCTTGTTTTCAACCAATTATCACACCGTTCAAATCTCCATGTTGAAGTAAATTGTTTTCAGTGCAATCGTAAAGGTCAAATAATGATATGGGAAAAATTGATGCGTTTAGTTTCTAAGGAAAAGCTTCTCTATTACTTCCTTGATGTCCGCGCACGGTATGGTGACGAAGGCAGCTCCAGCTAACCCTTTAAGGGTTTTAGCAGCAGACCTTGGTACCACACATTTTTTGAACCCCAATTTTGCTGCCTCCAGCAACCGTCTTTCCATTTGTCCAACCTGAACAGGGGATAGAGGACGCTACACAAGATCAGACGTAACTAAGCTTCGAACAATAGATTATTGTCAAATACCAAAAAGGAAATGAAAACAATGTTGACGAGCAAGTCTTTACCGATCGAAGTTCACCACCCAAGCCAATTTCCCCAATAAAAGCCATCTCTCGATCCACAGCTTTCTCAAAGTAGCTGCAACAATGATTCAGCGTAGCTTGTGGCAATGTGGTAACTTGACTAAATAATGGCAGGGAATACTCTGACTTAAAAGACAGGGAATCATTGGACGGAAAACTAAAGGTTAATAAAAAGCGTAAGCAGAAGCATGGCTAGTGGAATTTGGAAACATATGGTGATTAATTTCTGATCAACGTACTAACAAAAATCCTTTCAACCTTTTGCACTTAAGATGGGTAGTTGAAACAATAGTTAAGAAAGGAAACAGACCTGCTGCAAATTGCCACAGCAATTGCAACATCGGCTGCTGGCTCTCGCAATTGCAATCCACCGACCACATTTATGAAAACATCCTACAAGTACACATAATGACATATGAGCTTTTCTAAGTCAGCTTGCATCAATGATCTCAGAGCTCGATAATGCTACCTTGGTAGTGATGGAAAATTATTTGCATATAATAGAACCACAATGTGAGTTGGAAAGTAGTAAACGTGGTTAGTGTCGAGTACATATTCAAGCTGCAGCACATCCCGCAGTGACATAAACTCACCTGATTTGAGAGCCTCAAACTTGCTTGCTTAACGAGTACCTGTATGATGTCATATCTGAGCTTAAAATAGGCAAAAACTAGGATAATAAGAACAAATTACAACAAATTCCTGTTCTCACAGTAAGTTTCATGAACAGAACACAAATAACAGGGAAAAACTTACTGCAAGGAGGAGAGATAGACGCTGAGCATCAACACCATTTGCGGTTCGTCTTCCTGGTTGCTGTCCAACTGATGAAGTAAGGGCCTACTCGCATCACAGAAGAAAACATCAGACCTGTTTGGAAGCCTTATATGAAGCAAGTCAAAGACCCAATTCTGTATAAGTTATCAAGCTTGTGTCATGTACATCTGATTCGTTAAAGAAGCTACTCTATCCTATTAGAATAAAATAAGGTCTACTAGAGGTGTATCATGTGTGTCAGGTCGAATTCATTTACAAAAAGTAATCCTACAACACGAAATACAGGTGTGAAAGGACCTCTTTTGAAGGTAGAATGGAAGAAGATTCGAAAATAAAAGCACCTGAACTTCAAGGAGAATGGGACGAGAGCCCTCCATGGTTACAGCCACGGCAGCAGAAGCTGCATTTGTAAGATTCTCGTTGCGGGCACTGAGGAAAAGTTCACTAGGAGATGCAACGGCTGCTAGCCCTTCTTGTACCATCTCGAAGACTCCCACCTAAAATGTCAGTCATGTCACCAGCTGAATTTCCACAGAAAGAGAAAGAAAATTACCTCAATAATAGGTCAAGGGATCTCAATGAAAAAGGATGACGAGATATTGTAGTTACCTCGTCAGTAGAGCCGTAACGGTTCTTGACAACTCGTAGAAGCCGGTGTGATTGTAATCGCTCACCCTACATAATTAAATTTTGTTGAGTTTAGTAGCAAGGTGATCGCATGAACCCTGGATGCTCTAATGACATATACATGCTGTTAGTCTTGAGTTGAACACATCGTAGAGTAAAACGCCATTGAAAAAAGAAAAAGAAATGACACATTGATGAACAAACTGCCGATTGAACTCAACAAGATGAATGAGCAAGTGACAGAGGAGTTCACTGGGAGGAAAATTATTCTACTGTAGTAGGCGATGAGGTGACAGGTAGCTTAAAACATTTTCAACAGTCAGCTTGATTCTGTGTCAAAACTTGCAGTGTATAATCTACAAAACAAGTTCCATATGGAAATTAAAATAACAAACCTCCATATAAAGCACAACATCGACCACATGCTCTAATATTTTAGGTCCTGCAATATCACCGCCTTTGGTAACATGCCCCACCTGCACACAAATACCCGACAAAATTCGGATAGCGGTTAAAAATGCAAATATTCATGCCTACATGTTAATTCACACCATAGAGCTGCAAACAAAATTTGTGCCGGACTGGATGACTTTATTTCTGTTAAGAGCCAAATAGCAACTATGAAATTGTCATGTGAGCAGCCACTGAAAAAAACGAGTACGTTGGACTTCAATTTATCCAGTGGAAATAGGAGCCTACCAAAAAAATGGGAATTTTGGTTTCTTTCGCAGCTCTCAATAGTGCAGTGGCGCATTCACGTACCTGCTCTTTTATTCAGTATACAAGTTTAGGTCACAGCAAGTCTATAAGATACGATAACATGAAGTGATGACGAAACGCACATAACATTTCGATCGCAAGGACGTGTACACGAACGGCCCAAAACACTGGTGGTTCGTTTTTTTTGATCTTCAAAAACCGAATAGGATTAGCTACTTTTCTGAAACTCATTCTGAAATGAATATCACTTGTCCCTACCAAGATGCACTCAGCAGTAAAGGAAGATGAAGTTACAATAGTACCAGTAGGTTACTTCCTCAAAGGTGAAGAAGAGCTGATGACTAACCTGGCTGACACTTCCAGCACTGCCATTAGCTTCTGCAAGATAAACAGTTTGTATCGAGTCCACAATGACAGCCCGGGGCTGAATCTCTGTTATTGAACCTATCACCAGCTGCACATTATAAGCATTATAAGTTCCATACCGCATTCTTCTTCAAATGCTTACACATGAAAAGTAAAATTGAAGAAATCAAATAGTTGTAAACAGTAACAGATAAAATGGATTCGCTCGTTAAAGACATCAGGAATCGCTCCCGTTCCCACTAAATGTTCCTTTGTTGGACTTGTTCATCGCCATGATAAATCTTGCGAATAGAATAACTGTCGGGCATGCTAAATTTCAAGGCTGTTTACACAAGGTGATGTGAACAGCTATTAGACAAATCTGAGTGGTAAACAAAGTGAACCTCTAGATCGGTTGCTGAATACAGGAAAAGCTCATGCGCTGTTATATTCAATCGGTCAGCTCGGTTACTTATTTGCTCCACACTCTGTTGCCCACCCATACAGTGCAAGAGATAATCAAGAAGCAACAAATGTAGAATATTCTTACGTCACATCCATTCATTGTGAAATTCTAAGCAAAAATAGTCGAAATAGATGTACAACGAACAGCAACAAGAGTATTCAATATTCTTCCTAAAAAGGAATCGACTCACCTCTTCTCCTGAAACATACAGAACAGGACCAGGACCTTGCTCGTCAGTGCCCTTTGCAATAAGGCCAGCTACCTGACCATTTAATCTAGCAATTAGTAATGATCTTATATGAGTCGTTATAAAAGTCAGAATGTCTTCCAATCATCTTGTCAAGCAGATCATCTTAAAAGAGGCACATGCAAAAAAAACGGCCAATTCAACAAGTTGAAGGAATTCGATTTCACACAAGGAAACGGAGACTAAGACCACCTGTAGTAGTAGAGTGCTTTTGCCGACACCAGGATCCCCACCTACGAGAATCAATGACCCTGAAAAACCACCCGGATACCAAGTCACATCCATAGCGTCTACAACCTGTTTCTGTACCCTAGAACAAAACTCTAGTTTCAATTCATTTAATAACTGTAGACACGAGAGATGAGATAAGTTTGATTGGGACCTGGCACAAGGCCTCCGCCCAATACTCTTCCAATCTCCTGTCCAGTATCTCCCTGCCTGCCAGATTTGCAAAACAGATAGGTGACCACTTCCTCTTCAATAATGTAAAACTCATAACTCGATTTCTAAAAAAACGATCGTATACAACATTTCGCAAAGGAGAAGAATGGACTCCGATTCGTACAAAGGTAGACGCCAATGTAGCTGTGAATGACCTGCGGCCACATCGGACAAGCGCTGAGGGCCACCACCGACACTCTCAAGCCAGGCCCTCCCACCTGCTCGTGGGGATTTTTTCACAGTTCCATTAGCTTGAGACAGTACTAGATTTTCCACTGCCCTTGCTCCAGCTCCCCCTCTCTTACCAGCATTACCTGTATGCTCCTTAAACTCCTTCATCGAGTTCATTGCTTTACAATTTCTACATTGACCCCACCATTGTGTATATGACTCTCCACAATCCTCACACACCCAGTGTGTTTTAGTCTTTGCAACCGCCTTCTTACGCCCTATGCCCGTGAAATCTCGGCTCCCGCATGCGAAAATTTTCCTCTTGGCCACAAACCTAAAATCTATACACGACTGCCTACTGAACAAGAGATTCCCGGATGTAAGTCTTTGAGAACTTAGGTCGCGAGGCGCAGAGATGCGATCCCGAAACCTTACCTTATCAGATTGAGCATTTGGAAAGGAGAATTCATTTGCTCCCGGTGACCAGCTGCATTTGCAGTCCCTCAACGTGACAATTCGAGGTTGTGTCTGTACAGCCCGAGAACTGAACTTCGTACAAAGTGAAACATTTAGTGAATGTAAAGCCCCAACTATATAGAGTCCTCGCATCGCGTCTCTTGCTAAAACGGTACCCAGAAAGCAATCCTCAAACTCCAAAAACTGAAATCCAAAAATTAAAACCCTAAACCCAAACCATGCATTTCAACTCTTGGCTAGATTTGTGCAACCCCTTCACGACCACCTTCAAGCGCACACTGTCTTCGAGAATGACACAGATGAATGAATGCAGAATGAGGCACTAGAATGCCACCGCCGAACCAAACTTCTGAAATCAAGGTTATAAAGGTCTAGATCTGCACCGAATTCTCAAAATAATCTCCAGCTCCCATCAAGTGATTGCAAATAGCCTAGAAAAGCTCGTGGCACTTCCTTACAGCTTCCGTTAAAGCCTACACCCTACTCTGTTTCCTCAACCTAAGCCCCGATACAATCGTAACTCACACCAACCACGAATTCGCCACATGTGAGTTGTTTCAAGAAAAACTGCTCGTAAGTAGCATGAGTTTATCTGCGGATACCAGACTTGAAAGTTTTGATAACACTGGTGTGACAATTTGCAGACGAGTCACACAGAGCGTAGGAAAAATCGCAGATGCAGAGATCGTTGTTGTAAGTGCAATTGCATCATCTATGAAGATTGCCCAATGCACCCAAATTGTCCTACTACTATGAAGATTGTACTGGGTAGGTGACAATTCATCACCATCACCAATTCCTACGAAATTTCAAACAACTTTATAAGCAGCTCCTGTCGCATTATCTATAGAAGCTCGGTAGTGGGGTTAATCCAGGCTTTCACTACAATTTTCAAGCCCACAAAACCGCATGTCTGATATGGGCAAGAAAGACTTCTACATTCCAATGCGTGGAGGCATCACTTGGGAGAAAAAATCCCTCATTCCATCAGAATTAGTTTTACACAACCTTGACGGTGGCTGAATTGCCCATATAGACCATGTACGAGTACTGGTTAGCTTTAGATTGAGGGGGACGCTTTCCCAGATTCTATAAATTCCAGAACCTGTAATAGCCAAAATTAGAAGAGCTAGATTCAACGGTGAGTTCAGAGGCCAGTAAAAATATCCTTAAAAACCACCGACACCCTCTGTCTATAGACTTCACGGAATCAGAACTTTGCCTTCTCATTTAGGGTTTGGTCCTTTTCCTGCGTCGTTGCGCAACCTGGTGGTTTCTCGCTTAGAATTTGATTTATCTCTATGTATGAAAAAATTGAAGTCAACCAGCTAGTGTCGTGAGGGATTCTTCGCCTGTATGTCTTGTGATTTATGTAGTTTACATTGCTGAATTCAGCGTGATGAATTCTTGGAATTTAATGCTCTTGGTAAGTTTTAGGGAGGTGACTTTTGATCCAAATTCATGCATGGTTGTGTTCTGCTACTCGCCATGATGCTACCGACGAATTAGGTGGTAGATTCATCTCTAAATTAATTTGAAATGATAATGTAGTGTTTCTGGTTGTCGTCGTGATATTTGAACAAAACATCTTGTTCAAAAAATCATTTGGGTGCTCCTTTCCCTTTTCGACAAAGCTTTTCGTAGGTGAAATGTTTCTTTACCATCAACTTTTGCAACATAGAAGAGCTGATCATAGTCACTACTCTAGCAGAGGCAATGGCCAATGTGGAGACACCAACTTCTTCCACAACCAAAGAAACATCTAAGAGACCAACGATTCTCAGAGTGTTTCTCTATTATGACAGGCAATGACAGCTTAATAGTAGACAGAGAAATTGTTCTGTATACTTACTTTGTGCTAACTTTCTTCAGCATATTTGAGTAGAGCAGCCATAGGATCCGACCCAGCGGAAAAAATTGAACACGAGGGAGATGGTGCAGCTTGGGTCACAAAAGGCACTATCCAAGCCAAATGTTGGAGGCTCCATGAAATGGATGCCCATGCCTTGAAATACAAAATCATTCACACGATCCACTATTTTGATCAGGTTGGAGCATCCGCATTAGTACAAGTTTCTGGAAAATATTAAGTTTTACACTCCAATCGTATGGAATCGGTTGCAGATAAGGCTGATCGCTATCAAAAATAGGCTTCCACTGATGAGGGTCAGCGGCGAAGTCATCACTGTATGCCAGCAGGAGCATAAATAGAGCATTTTCTGATTCATACTTGGAATGTTTCCTTCATGTGCATCCATGTGATTCTGGAATACAATAGCATCTATAAGCCAATTTTCTAGCGCATGCTAACAATAATTTATTAAGGAAACTAAGCTAAACAATTTCATGAAAATCTTTTTTGGTTTACACCTAAACAATACATGAGGGATTTGATAGCATAACCTGTGTACAGCTGCTGTACAAGAAGTTCTGAAAACTTTAGGCATGGAAAATATCTCCCAAGGAGATGCTTGAGGAATTCCAGAATACCCTTACATGAAAGTTTTTCAAATTGGAAATGTTTAGCATCTCAATCCAAAGATTATCAGAAAACCAGTTAGTTGGGTTGGGAGGCAGCTCACTCCCAGTCGATACTCCACCTGTAGCAAAGAATATACAATCCTCTGGTTCTATTTTCTCAAAGCGTTTCCGAAGAGTGCAGATAATAAGAAAAGACAGAAGCATCTTATCTTTCTCATCTGTGAGTCCCACAGACTTCACGAAAAGTTGCAAGTACCTGGGCAAGGTGACGATGACATGACAAACATCCATATCCATTGCTTATTGTTCAATTGAAGATTCTAGAGTAATTCAAGTAAAATCAGTGGACAAGACTAAAACTTAGGTAGTTACTACTTGTATATTGAAAGGAGACTGTAACAATAAGGTTAAATACGAAGAAATGTTAGGAAGAATAAAAAGTACCAGTTAAGAGAATACTGATACAAGGGGTCTACATTGCACAGGTCAGAGATCGTTAAAAAAAAAGACAATCAACATTCTCAGGATCTGGTAAGTATTCCAGCCGTGCCTCGTCAACTGGTGCCTAAATATAGACAGAAATTTTCTGCTTTTCGGCGATCTCAAGAGACAGAACTTCATTCATGATTGTTCCGAGCATTGCAAGCTAATCCACCACAATGTAAAGCGAACCTATTTTTAAACATGTAGCTGAAACTATTGTTATTTGTGAGGACACAAAACAAGTTTTTCTTGTTTTGGACTTTAATGTATCAATTCTTTAGAAAACTTGTGTAATCCGTCATGTATTGTTTAGGTGTAAACCAAAAAAGATACATGACGCATTCTTAATTTAATTGTATTTAATTCCTAGGTTTTCAACTTGTAAGTTCAAAATCATAAATCTAAATTTCAAATCCCTTATCTACAAATTTCTATTTTTTATTTTTTGTACTTTATTTTAGAGCATATCAAATTAATCCTCCTAAATCTTAGAAAGATCTATGATACTTCTAAGATTCAATCTTTGTAACAATAGTAATTTAGAAATAAAAAAATATATGAACTCTATATATAGTATCCAACTAAGAGCTATGTGGTAATGTTCTATAGGACCTTCAACATGTATTGACTTTATTAAGCATATGTCTAAACTTGTAACGCAAGTTTTTTATATGTGTCTCATATATTTGGATTGTTTCAAAAGCTATCAATAGGTGTAGTATGTGGTTAACTTGTTGACCAAGTCTCTAATCTATCAATCAACTACAAACTCATGTAAAATCACAACCATATCTATGAAGCTTCTAAGAAGCTTTTTTAGAAGATATTAAAAAATTAATGTATATTTATTTACTTCTACTTAATCATATAAGTAATTATTAGAATAAATACATATATTCATGATATCACCTCCCTTCTAGAGATAAGTTTGACAAGGAGCAGCCATCATCTTTCAAGGATCTTGCTATTCTTCATCTTAATTTTGATGGATGTCGTCAATGAAAAGCCTCAATTCTCTTTAGTACATTTGCAAGATTCTTTGTTGGCTCTCATGTGCATTTACTAATATCATATCCATGCCAATGAACAAGATATTTTAATCTATTTTGGCGTCACCTTGAATCTAAAACTTCTTCTACCTCAACATCTTAATTATTATCCATTTCAATTAAAAGAGGTTACATTTGTCTTCTTTTTTAAATATTTATTATTTTATATGGCTTAAAAAAAGATATATGAAATATGAGATGAATCTTTATTGATTCTTATAGATGTAATCAATAATTAACATGATTGACTTGTTTACAAATAAAAAAAAAAGTCAAAGCCTATAATAGTCCAATTTGTCACAAAGACGAGTAGTCTTGATATTGCGACAAAGTAATCATACCTTGTCATCCACTTTGAATTGTGGTTATTTTTTGCAATAGGCATTTGTGTTAATCTTTTGTTATTCTTGGGCTTCTTTTAACTGTGCCTATATTATTGAGTGTAACTTTGACAAATAATTTGTCAAATCTTTTGTCATAAGATTATCAACTTTTGAAAAGTGGAAAATATTAAATCATGAATGATAACCATAATTGGTAAAAAAAAAAAGGTATTTGTTGAATAGAAAAATGTATCAAATTATTATATACAAATTTTTCCAATAGCAAAAAGATTGTTTAATCATCTTGATGATAATTAATGGTATATCTCAAATATTGCTCCAAAACTTGATTCACCCCTTCCATTTACCTATTAAATTAAAGATAAAAGGTCAAAGATAGTTTTATATCTATTTTTAGAATCTTAAAAAAGATTCTTCATAATCTTAATACAAATCGAGTCCTCTTATGTAACATAATATTATTTGGCAATCCATTGTCACGGACACAAAATACAGACTTGAAATCTAACAAGAAGTTCAAGAAGAAGTGGCAGAACTAGATTAAACAGATGAGTACAAGTACAACACCAGAAAGGTGAGCTAAAACTCCAAGAGATGTGTTGTCGAGACTGAAGAACCCTTCAGCCTCGACTCCTATATATACTACTGAATAAGAAGCTTCTCGAGCTACTTCCGCTAACTAGGACGCTTCTCCAACAACTTCTACTAATTAGGAAACTTCTCGAGCAACTTCCTAGAATCTATCAGAATATTCTAGAACCTTCTAAGAGAATCTTTAGGGAATATTCTAAGAATCTTCTAGAACCTTCTAAAAGAATCTTTAGAGAATCTTTAGAGAATATTCTAAAAGAATATTCGAAGAATCTTCCAATGTATGTCCATGACATCACTTCCTCTTCTAACTTCGAGGTCTCCGAGAAGCAATGTTGTTATCAGTCAATACCAACGCAAGAAAATGAAAATCTGTCGCATCACATCTACTATGAATTCCAATTGTTGTTCGCGAGGCAAATGATTCATCGGCCCTTCGAGCCAACGGTAGTGACCAACACCTTCAACCTCTGACCAAGCGTGGACTTCTGTGTCTTCATTGTGAAACTGTCCTCCAAACACACCTTCTGGCTGACCGTCGTAGGCAGGCTCGACCTCAAATACAATTACTAGCGATCTGTTGCTCGGTATCCTTCGACGTCGTCGTGGTGCAGGCGGTTCTTCATCTCGCGATCGTCTTCGTGAGCTAGTCGCTTGAGATGACATAACAAGTGTAGTATCTTGACTATCCATGTCCAAAGGCTAAAATGATGAGAGCAAACTATAGTTGCTAACAAAGTTCTACACTATCGAACTATGGGTTTTGGAGGTGCCCTCCCCCCTTTTTATGTTACTTGATGAGCAAGCTTCAGCAAGAAGCTATCGTTGAATCGGCTTAGGTTTATGAGGATATCGTTGATGAAATTCTTGTACCTTTTTTGGTACATTGGCAAGATTTTCGGCACGCTCCCACGTTCATTCATTGATGTCGTATCCACTCCAATGCACTAAATACTCCAATTTTCTCCTATTACGCCGTGAATCTAGTACCTTTTCCACCTCGTATTCCTCATGGTTTTCAATTTCGATACTTGGTGGCGGACTTTGTACTCTTTGGGGAAAAACTGACTCTCGATAAGGTTCCAACAAAGACACATGAAAGACTGGATGTACTTTCATAGTAGCTGGTAACTCCAGACGATATGCCACCGGATTGATCTGCTTCCCGATAACAAATGGCCCTAATCTCCGATAGTCCAATTTGTCACATGGCCGCTTGGTCTTGATATTCCGTCGAAGAAGCCATACTTTACTTCCAACTTTAAAAGTAGGCACCTCATTTCGATATTTATTTGCAGATGCCTTGTAACTCTCTTGGGCAGATTGCAATTGAAGCTTCAACGTCGCTTGAAGCTCCGATAGTTGCTTCACAAATCCTTCAGCTGCTGGGTTGTTATTTGCTGAAGAACTCAATAAATCGAGCTTGGGGTGGTATCCGTAGTTGGAGAAGAATGGTGTTTGTTGAGTTGACACATGAAGAGTGTTGTTGTATGCGAACTCAGCAAGCGGTAGATATGCAGTCCAATCATCTTGTTGATAGTTGATGCTGCATCGTAAATATTGCTCCAAAACTTGATTCACCCGCTCCGTTTGACCGTCAGTTTGAGGATGAAAAGCCGAAGAGAGCTTAATATCCACCTTCAATATCTCAAAGAGAGACCTCCAAAACTTAGATACAAACTGAGTACCTCGATTCGACACGATATCATCTGGTAGGCCATGATAACGATATATATTATCAAGAAAGAGTCTTGCGGTGTCTTCACTTGACGATGTTTTCTTGCAAGGCACGAAATGTGCCATCTTTGTAAATCGATCCACCACAACAAAGATGCTGTCAAATGAATTCGATGGCGGTAGGTCCGTAATGAAGTCCATAGAAACTGAAGACCATGGTCGGTGCGGAATAGGCAATGGCTGGAGAAGTCCATACGGACGATGTCGAGGGATCTTGGATCTTGAACAAACATCACAAGAAAGGACAAATTCCTTCACATCCTTCCACATTTGGGGCCACCAAAAATCTCGTGAAATGAGCTCCAAAGTCTTGTTGAATCCAAAATGTCCCGCAGCTGGAAAGTCGTGGCGAGATTGAAGTACTCGGAGTCGAGTTGGTCCTTTCGGGATATACAACCGCTCCTCAAAATACAGAAGATCTCCCTCCACCTTAAACTTGTCATTATCGACACGTTGTTTGATGTCAAGAGCTATAGAATCCTCAATGGTCGCAGTACGTACCTCGCTGAGGAAGCCGTCATCGATAGTTGCAACAGTAGCAAAAATCCTGAATTTTTTTGGTTTCAACAATGTTGTACATTGTTGATCAAACGCTGCTTCTCCAGCCTTTGGCGCAAGATACGATCTCCTCGATAATGCGTCAGATAATCCTTGCTGTTTTCCAGGGCGGTAGGTGATAATAAAGTCAAATCGTGATAGAGACATATTCCATCGAGCTTGACGACGATTCAAAATTCGAGCTGTCATGAAGTACTCCAAATTCTTGTGGTCCGTATAAACAGTCACTGGATGTGCAGCTCCTTCGAGGAAGTGACGCCACTCTTGGAAGGCATCCACTATAGCAAGCAACTCTTTGTCGTGGATCTCGTAGTTGATCTCAGCAGCAGAGAACTTTCGTGAATAGAACGCAACTGGGTGAAGCTTCTTGTCTATGCCCATCTGTGAAAGCACAGCTCCCAAAGCAAAATCTGAAGCATCGGTCTCTAAATAGAAAGCCTTTGCAAAGTCAGGGTGTACCAAGATTGGAGCCGTAGTGAATGCCGTCTTGAGATCTTGAAATGCTTTTGCTGCTTGTGATCCCCATTCGAGCTTGTCTTTGCTTGTTAGACGCGTGAGTGGTGCAGCAACTTGAGAATAATTCTTGATGAAGATCCGATAGAAGTTAGCAAATCCAAGAAAACACTGAACATCTCTAACCGTCTTCGGAACTTCCCAAGATATAATTGCTTCTACCTTTTTTGGATCCATCTTCAAGCCCTCTGTAGTCGCAATGAAGCCCAAAAATTCCATCTCATTCTGGTGAAATTGACACTTCTCCAACTTGGCGTAGAGTCCTCGTTCGCGTAGTTTTTCAAGAACCAAACAAACGTGCTTCTCATGTTCTTCTTCATTCTTGGAAAATATCAAAATATCATCCAGATAGATGACAACAAAGTCATCGAGGTACTCCCGAAAGATGTCGTTCATCATATGCTGAAAGACCGCTGGAGCATTGGTAAGACCAAAAGGCATGACATTGTACTCAAAATGGCCATACCTTGTACGAAAGGCTGTCTTCCATTCATCTCCTTCTTTGATTCGCACAAGGTTGTAGGCTCCTCTTAAATCAATCTTTGTAAAAATCCTTGCACGTCCAAGTTGATCTAAGAGGCCGGAGATCAAAGGTAAGGGATAGCGATTTTTCTTGGTCACCTTGTTGAGTCCTCGGTAGTCCACGCACATCCGCAGTGAGCCATCCTTTTTCTTCACGAATAGGATTGGTGCTCCAGCTGGCAACTTTGAATGTCGAATAAAATTCTTGGCTAGATTCTCATCGATGTACTTCCGCAATTCTACCAACTCCGTCTGCGATAGGTTGTATATTGGACCAAAAGGTGGTTGCGCTCCTTCCTCTAAGTCTATGGCGCAATCATATGGTCGATGTTCCGGCAGTATATCGGCGTTCTTCTTCTGAAACACATCTTCAAAATCCCTATATTCCTCTGGTATATTCGATGTTGAGATATTCTCGCCGCTAGTTGGAGCTGCATAAATGACAAATGGTGCGCCTTCCTTGGACGATCTTAGGAACGCTCTCGCTCCAATAAACATGGATTTCTTCATGTAGGTTCTACCAACAGGTTTATTATTATTTTTTTCAGGAAATGTTATCCTTCGTAGCCTCCAATCAATGGACGGATTATGATCTTCTAACCAAGAAAGACCAAGGATAACAGGGCTTGATGGGGTTCTAATAATATTAAAAATAACGTGACTACTATGGTCCTTAAACACCACTTCTATAGGTTCTGATTCGTGGGTAACGTTGCCTGACAATAAGGGTCGTCCATCTATCACCTCTACGTGAACAGGTTTGGACTTCTGTACTAAACGGATCTTGTGGCGTTTAGCAAACTCTTCATCTAAAAAACAAGTAGATGCCCCCGAATCCAATAAAGCTAAAGTTTTTTATTTTTGAGGGCCTAAAAACAAAGGAATTGTAAAACAACGGGCAGGTTGGACAGAGAAGGAGGAACCTGATTGTTGTCGTGATATTAGATTGTCCAGCTGCACGGTTCCTACTGTGGCTGGGCGTCGTCGTTTTCCGGAATCATCGCACTTCTAGTCTTGACAGGGTGCCAATTTTGCTTCTTTGAGCAATTTCCAACCTTGTGACCTTCTTCTCCACAATACAAACATAACCCTTCCTCCATACGCCGTTTCTTCTCTGTTGGAGTAAAAGATCGGACACGCGCCGTGTCGATTTGCATGTCTATTGCCTCCGAATGTGAGTTTAAGCTATTTGCAGACATAGTCACGTCGTAACGAGTCATTTGGTGTCTTGGACGTTGGTCTTGGCGACGCTGGAATAGGCGGTTGTCACACTTTACACCTTGGCTAATAGCTTCGTTGAGCGTTTGAGGATCAGGAAGAGATAACAGCAAGTCCTTCACATCATCCTTCAAGCCCCAATAAAACTGACTCACCAACGCCTCTTCACCCCAATTAATGTCACTTGCCAATTGTCTGAAATCCGAGGCATAGACTGATGCAAAGCGTGTTCCTTGTCGTAGCGATCGGATCTTTGTTGTAGCCCATCGAACTTTATCATGCTCACCAAATGCTTCTGCAAACGCCTCCAAGAACGTTTCAAAGTTGCTCAGGATTGGCGATCGCTTCTCAAACAAGGGAGTAAACCAAGACAGGGCTTGTGCTGTAAGCAAGGTTCCAACAAGTCCAACACGCGCTTCCTCCGTCGGATAACGTTCGGGCTGTAAAATTGTTATCAACCTGATTTGGTTGACAAAACCTCAAAACTTGGAACGAGTTCCATCAAACTTATCCGGAAGACTAACTCGAGGCTCCTTTCGTTGTAGGACTACTCGATCTTGTTGAAATGGAGGTAGAACTGCTTCTTCTGGCGCAGAAGTTTGAGGTTGATATGCTTTAGATGGCGCTATCCCAGATGCTCCATTGTTATGGAGTCCTACCATGACTCCTTCGATCTCTGTTGTCCTATGTGACAACGAGGCAAGAACATTTATGATGGCGTCTAGTTTGGATTCCAAACTTTCAGCCATTTTAACGTCTTAACCTTCGGCTAACCTTCAGAAAGAAGAAAAAAGAGTTTTGACAAGAGGACAATATTGGTTCAGAGGAGAGTACTCCGCAACCTCTAAAACGCCTTAAGACTCCAAGATGAGGGGTAATCCACTCTCTCCAAGAAGAATAAGGCTCCAATATTGAGAAAGAAGAGATATCAGTTTAGAGGAGGGTAATCCGCAACCTCTAAAACACTAGCACACCTTCAAGAAGAGGGGTAATCCACTCTCTAACAAGAAGGAACTAGCTCTGATACCAGTGAAAATGCAGTCTCGACAAATTGTCACGGACACAAAATACAGACTTGAAATCTAACAAGAAGTTCAAGAAGAAGTGGCAGAACTAGATTAAACAGATGAGTATAAGAACAACACCAGAAAGGTGAGCTAGAACTCCAAGAGATGTGTTGTCGAGACTGAAGAACCCTTCAGCCTCGACTCCTATATATACTACTGAATAGGAAGCTTCTCGAGCTACTTCCGCTAACTAGGACGCTTCTCCAACAACTTCTACTAATTAGGAAACTTCTCGAGCAACTTCCTAGAATCTATCAGAATATTCTAGAACCTTCTAAGAGAATCTTTAGGGAATATTCTAAGAATCTTCTAGAACCTTCTAAAGGAATCTTTAGAGAATCTTTAGAGAATATTCTAGAAGAATATTCGAAGAATCTTCCAATGTATGTCCATGACATCCATGATAGTAATAGATATTATCAAAAAAAAGATTAGCCATTTCTTTACATATGATAAATTTTGTATATAATATAAAATATGTTATCTTGGTGAAGCAATCTATAATGACAAATATAAAGTCATATGAACTTGAATTTAAAAGATTTGTAATAAAATCCATAAAAACAAAAGATCATAGTTGTTCTAACATAAGCAATAGTCAAAAAAATCTATAGGAACAATGATGAGCAGTTTTTGATCTTGAATAAATATCACATAATTGTACAACATCTTTTATAGCCTTTTACATTTGAAGCCATTAAAAATCTCTAGATATAAGCTCCAAAGTATTATTATATCAAAAATGTCCTATTGTTGGAAAGTCATGATATGCACATAGAAGACGAAAATGTACTTCTCTTTTTAGAACATATGAACAACCTTCAAAATATAGTAGGTTGTTCTTAAATTCAAACTTGGAAGTATCATGAGACTTAAAAGAAGTATTTTTAATGTCATAAATAAGAAAATCAAAAGAAATACTTAATTAAATTTACTTAATAAAGGTTGAATCAACAATCAATGTTGATTTTATTACTCAAAGTTGAAATTGCTTAGACTTCAAGACAACCACTCTTTGTTGATCAAAAGCTACATTTTTTTCTTTTGGAACAGAATAAAAATATATAAAAAGTCCAACTGATAAATCCTATTATTTTTAAAATTGATATGTGATCTTAAAATTAAATCTTAATAATGACATGCTTTAACAAATCTAGCTACAATTTAATACTAGCAATAATATAAAGTACTCCAAGTTCTTGTGATTTGTACATATGATGATTAGATTGAAAGTGCCTTTTAGATAATGAAGCCATTCTTAAAAAGAATTCACATTTATAAGAAGTTTTTTATTGTAGATTTTGTAGTTAATCTTTATTCTTGAAAATTTCTTGAAATAAAAAGCTTCCAAATGGAATTTGTCATCTACTTCTATTTGTAACAATACTATGCTCAAGGCAAAGATTGATACATTTTTTTCATAAAAAATGTCTTAAAGGAGTCGATGAGTCACAAAATTAGTATAAAAATAAATATCTTCTATAAAGCATTAAAAGATGCTTTGATTTCTTTATTCTACTTAAGTTTGTCTTTACAAGTCAAATGTGTAAGTGAGGCTATAACTTAAAAAAAATTCTTAATGAAAATCCAATAGTAATTAGTAAAGTTCAAAAAGCATTGCATATCTCTTACAATTCTTGAAATCTTTCAATTTATAATAGCTTGGATCTTCTTTGGATCCATTATTAGACCTTTTTTAAAAATAATATATTCTAAGAAGTCAATTTGAGTAGAATAAAATATATAATTTTTTATCTTAGCATATAATCTTGCATCTCTAAATTTTTGTAACATACAACAAACATAAAGTTTATATTCTTATGTATTCTTAAAATAGATTAAAATATTTTCTAAATAATAGATAATAAAATTATCTTAAAATTTATAAAAAAACATCATTCATGAGATGTTGAAAAATAACTCGTGCATTCATGAATTCAAAAGGCATACATTATATTTCAAATGTCCATAACTAGTTTAAAAATCAATCTTCCAATCATTTTTTTAATTTTAATTTTAATTTTATTTTTTATTTTTATGTGGACTAAGTCATATGCTCCTCATAGATCTATTTTTGTATAAATCTTTGTATGATTGGATTAATAAGGAAGTTCTAAAATTAAAAGTAGAAGATACTTATTCTTGATGGTGATCTTGTTAAGTCCTTAACAATCTACATACATCTACAGAGATCCATTCTTTTTTTTTTTACAAATAAGATAGGATGTCACAAAAATAAATATTTATCTTAATAATTATCTATATGATTAAGGAGAAGTAGGTAAAATTAGATTAATTTTATAATATCTTTTAGAAAATCTTCTTAGAAGTTTCATAGATGTTGCTTTGGTTTTATATGACTTTGTAGTTGATTGATAGATTAGAAATTTATTTAATAAGTTAACCACATGCCACACATATTGGTAGCTTCTAGGAATAAGCTAATTATATGGCACATATATAGAAAATTTGCCTTGTAAGTAAAGACATGTATTTAGCAAAGTTAACATGTATTAGAGGTCCTGTAGAACATTGCTAGACAGCTTCTAATTAGATAATATATGTAGGCAAGAATAAAGCCTTTTTTACTCTTATCAATATTTTTTTAGTCTTTTTATCTTCATTAATAGAAATTCTAGTTTAATATATTACCATCTTTAAGTGATTTCTTTGTCTTTTCAAGTAATATAAGAATGTATTGAAATTTTCTTTTTTTGAAATTCTTATCCTTGATAATTTGAAAATATTCTTGACGTATTATTCTTGTCTTGTTTTAGAAGTGAGTAAATTACCTCACTTCTATTATTGTATTTTGAAGGTTGCAGATTATCCACCTTTAAATAAACTATTTAATTTTTATAACTGATTTTTTTTCTTAAAAAGAGTAGATTATCCTTCTTTATAGAAATTTTTATTTGATATTAGAAGTTAAGAATTATCTTCTTCTAATTTGACTTGTGGATTTGTTAAGTTGTTTGAAATAGAAAGAAAAATCATTGATGTTACACTTGACAAAAGTGAGAATAGATTTGCAAGTATTGTAAATCTTCACAAATTTTATCAACACTCTTAGGATAAAAATTTCACATATTTTTAATGTGAATCATAGAAGTAATATTTGTATGCCAATAAAAGAAATTCAGAATCTACGACAAAAAGTTGTTTACTTGAAGGAAGCAAGTAGATTGACTTACAACCAAATCTAAGAAGTTTTACTTCTACAAGTATGATTAGGACAAGAATTAATACGCCTAAGAAGTTTGATGGAATAAAATCAGAAGTTCAAAGATTTTTGCAAGAAATCAAGCTCTATCTAAGGTTATATTTCTACCAATATCTTAATGGATTTATTCAAGTTGGATTCATAAGTGTTCTTTCTTAGTTTTTACATTTGATGGAAAAAGATTTACATCTATTTTATGATTTAAATTTATTTTTAAAAGATTTTATCGTTATATTTAAAAAAATAATTAAAAAAGAATAATAGAGATCAAAAGTCATATTTCTACAAGAAGGATTATGTTTAGCCACCACATATGCTATTGAATTCTAAAATCTTGCTTATGACATGAATTGAAATGATAAAGCCTTTATCAAATAATTTCAATATGAATTGAAAGATAATATTAAAGATTTTTTATTGATAATGTAAAATATAAGATATTTAGAAGAGTTTATTACTTAAGTCATTGCATGTTACAATCAATTATTTAAAAAGCTTCAAGAACAAAAACTTAATTAAAGAGAAATAGTCTTTATTAAATGTTTTTTGACACATTGTCTTTTTTGGCAATTGAACTCTTCATTTTGTGATTGCATTGGTTCTTTGAATAATATTTAGGAATGTGCTTAGCTTTTCCATAAAATAGGCACAAACCCTCTTGGCAACAACAAACCTTTTCATGCTCCATGAGGAGTTTAAAATGTATCGTATAAGTTTACATCAGTTCTAACCTTGATGAATAAGTTTCTAAAAATTTGATAATTGTCATCATTATAAAGACTATTCTTTTAGATGTAGCAATCAAAGATCATAATAGTATAGTAATATTTAATATGATAAGATCTTTCTTTAATCCAATTATTTTAAAATTATCATGGTTAAAAAAATATAATCCTAAAATAGATTGGATTTCTTATAACTTTAATTTTTTTAGTAATCTAATCCAAAATTCTATTAATCAAGTAAAAATATATAAGTCTAATATATCCAAATCCTTATTATTAAATGTAAAAGCTTTCATACATGTGAAAAAAGAAGGATTATCTTTTCTTATATATGCCATGTCTATTTTTCATAGTAGAAAGATGTTTAGTGATATTTCTAGCTAGTATTAAGATTTCTATGATATTTTTGAAAAGTAAAATATAGATATTCTTTTAAAGCGTTAATTTTATGATTTTTCAATTAAACTATAAGAAGGAACTCAACCACTATTTGGACCAATCTATAATTTATTATAGAATGAGTTGGCTGCACTAAAGGAGTATATTGTTGAGAATTTGGCTAAAAATTTCATATGCCATTCAAAATCTCTAGTAGAAGCTCCTATCTTATTTTTAAAGAACAATGATGGATCTTAACTAATGTGCATAAAAAATCAAGGATTTAATAATATTCCTATTAAAAATAGTTATCTCTTATTTATAATTTTAAGATTTTTTGATCAACTCAATTAAACAAAGATCTACACAAAAATAGATCTATAAGGAGAATATAACTTAATTTACATTAAAGAAAGAGATAAATCAAAGGTTGTTTTTTAAACTAGGTATGGACATTTTGAATATAATGTCATATCTTTTGGATTTATAAATATATCAATTACTTTTTAATATCTCATAAATAGAATTTTTTGTGAATTTTTTGATGGTTTTTATTGTCTATTATTTAGACAATATTCTAATCTACTCTATGAACATATAAGAATATAAACTTCATGTTTATTGTGTGTTACTAAAACTTAAAGATATATGATTATATACTAAGATGGAAAGGTGTATATTCCATACTATTCAAGTTGACTTTCTAAGATACCTTATTTCTAACAAAGGTCTAATGATGGATCCAAAAAAGGTCCAAACTATCATATATTAGAAGATTTTAAGAATAATAGAAATATGCAATGATTTTTATAATTTACCAATTATTACAAAAAAATTATTAATTTTTTTTTCAAGTTATGGCTCTTCTTACATGTTTTACATATAAAGATAAACTTGAGTGGAGCAAAGAAGTTAGATCATTTTTTCAAGTCTTGAAAATAATATTTATTTTTGTATCAATTTTATATTATATTAAATCTTTTAAGGTATTATCTATAAAAAAAATACATCAAAATTTGCCATATGTATTGTCTTGTAATAAATAGAAGTAGATAATAAGCTCCATCCATTAGCTTTTTATTCCAAATTTTTTTCAATAGCTGAGATTAATTATGAAATCCATGACAAAGAGCTTCTTGCAATTGTGGATTCATTTCAAGAATGGTGTTATTATCTAAAAAGTGTCTTAAATCTAATTATCGTATATACAGATTATAAGAACCTTGAATATTTCATATTGATATAGATTTTGAATTGTTATCAAGCCCATTGGAGCATGTTTTTATTAAGATTTGATTTCAAGGTCTCTTATCAACTCAAAAAATAAAAAAGATTATTAAATATCTTTTCTAAATATTCTTATCTTGTACCAAAAAGAAAATGCAGCTTTTGATTAATAAAGTATGATTTTCTTGAAGTTAGAGCATTTTCATTTTTGAGTAATAAAATCAATATTCATTGTTGATTCAATCTTTATCAAGAAAATTCAATCAAATATGTCCTCTTCTGATCCTTTTATTTATGATATTAAGAATAATTCTTTTAAGTCTCATTATACTTCTAAGTTTGAATTCAAAAATACTTTATTTTGAAGTATAATTATATATTTTAAAAGAAAAAGCATAATTATATATTTTTAAAGTATATCATGATTTTATAAGCTTGAAAAGATATTATTATGCTTTTTCCTGTTGAAATGAATTGAAAAAAAGATGTATAAATCTTAGATATTTGTGTCAAAAGAAAAGTGACAAAAATAAAAACTAAGAAGTATGTATATTTAAAAAAAACTCGAATAGCTATTGCCAAAAGATAAAGGAATAAGAGACTCTTAAAACTAGATTAGAAACAAGAAAGGAATTGACAAGAATAAAGAAGGCTTCATTCTTACCTCTATATATAATATCTACTTAAGATCTATGTAGCAATATTCTATAGGACTTCCAAAAATGTGTTGACTTTACATGATACATATCTTGACTTGCAAGGCAAGTTTCTTATATGGGCGCCACATAATTAGCTTGTTTTACAAGCTACCAATACATATGTCACATAGATAGATTATTAACCAAATTTCTAACCTATCAATCAACTACAAATGTATGTAAAGTCAAAATAAGGTCTAAAAAGCTTATAAGAAGCTTTTTTAGAAGATATTATGAAATTAACATATTTTTATCTAATTCTACCTATTCATATTATGTAGGCTACAATTATAGTAGATATATATCTGTGACAATAATAAGACTTTGGAGTTAATAACAAGAGATTTTTCGTGGCTTCAAATCTAGAAGGTAGTTAAAGACTTTATATAAACATGTGATATTTGTTTAAAATCAAAAACTCTTCATCATCAATCTTTTAGATTTCTTCAGCCATTACTTATTTTAAAAAAATTATGGTCCTCTATTTCTATAGATTTTATCATAGATCTTTGAATCTCAAATTTATATGATTCTATATTTGTGATAGAAGATCATTTTATTAAGATGGTATATTTTATATCATGTACAAAATCTATTATATGTGAGAAAATGATTAAGCTTTTTTTTGACAATATTTATTGCTATCATAGATCATCCAAAGATATTATATCATAGAGGAAGATTTAATTTATATCAAGGTTATAAAGAATCCTTTTCAAGATTTTAAAGATTGATATAAAGCTTTCTTTGGCTTTTTATCTTTAAATAAATAGAAAAATAGAATGGATGAATCAAGTTTTGTAGCAATATTTGAAATATATCATTAATTATCATCAAGATGATTGAACAATCCTTTTACCATTAATAGAATTTTATTATAATAATTTAATATATTCTTCTATTCAAAAAATACCTTTCTTTGCCAATTATGGTTATCATCCATGACTTGATACTTTTGACTTTTTAAAAGTTGATAATCATATGAAAAAAGTTTTTTTTTTTTTTTTTTTTTTTTTTTTCAAAGTTACATACAACAATAAAGGCTCAGTTAAAAGAAACTCAAGAATGTCAAAAGATCAATGCAGATGCCTATTGCAAAGAACAACCACAATTCAAAGTGGATGATAGGATATGATTATTTTGTCACAATATCAAGAATACTTGTCGTTTTCATAAGTTGAACTATTATAAGTTTCAATTTTTTTTTATTTGTAAGTAAATTAATCATGTTTCTTATTGATTACATCTATAAGAATCAATGAAGATCTATTCCATATTCCATGTATCTCTTCTTGAGCTATATAAAATAATAAATATTTTAAAAAGAAGACAAATGTCACCTCTTCCTATAAAAATAGATAATAATTAAGAGTTTCAAATGGAAGAAGTTTTAGATTCAAGACTCTGTCAAAATAGATTAAAATATCTTATTTATTAGTAAAAATATAACATTAATGAATTTACATGGGAGCCAATAAAAAATCTTATAAATGTAATAAGAATAGCTAAGGCTTTTTATCAATGACATCTATCAAAACCAAGATGAAAAATAATAAATCTTTGTTATGAAAAAAAAAAGATACATGGAGGAGAGCATTCTATCTTCTATCTTTGTTTGTAGCATCTATGTATTTGTAGCAGTAAGGAAATGAAAAACCAACAACTAGCAGATTCAATTCAAGAGCTATTATTTGTTGAGTTATTGGACAAGCCATCTTGATTGTCATGACCTTTAAGGCAATATAATTAAGATGAAGATCCTCAAGAATGATGTGTCTTTTCTTAAATAGATAGTAAGTTATAATATATTTGATATTACAACCTTGAAAGAGATTTTTAATATTTTTTGATTTTATTAGAAATAGAAACAATTCTTAATGATATTCTAAATATTTTATTTGAAAGAAGTTATGAAGGCCTCAACAATGATCAAATAATAGGGTGGTTTGCCATTATAGAATGGCATATTATCCACAATTGAGAAGACCTATCAACCATCTTCAAAGAAAAAAAAGATCAAAGCATGTAGCAAACATAATTTATCATATTTTGGATTTCTTTTCAACATATGATAATTTTTCTTCAAAGAACTTGTTCCTAAAAGAGACATAATATCTTTTAGAGAAGCTTCTTAAAAGCTTCATAGAGGTTGCTTAGTTTTACACATATTTATAATTAATTTGCATGCTAAAAACTTGGTCAATAAGTTAATTATGTGACATAATAGCTTGTCTAATAAGTTAATTATGTGGCACATATATAGATAACTTACTTTGGAAGTTAAGACATGTGTCTAAGAAAGTCAACATATATTAAAGGTCCTATAGAATATTGCCTTATAGCTCTTAGATAGAGAGTATATATAGAGACAAGACTAAAACCTTCTTTATTCTTGTTAATACCTTTTTAATCCATAGTCTTATTTGAAGACTTTTTAATCTTCTTGTCTTTAGTAATAGCTATTTTAATTTAACATATTACCATCTTTGAGTGATTTCTTAGTCTTTTTGAATGACATAAGATTGTACTAAGATTTTTTTTTTCTTTAGAATTCATATCCCTAATATAAGAACTTTTACTAGAGATTTCAAATGGTATACAAAGTTCTTAGTCAAGTTTTCATAAATGAATTCTTTTAGTGCAACCAACTTATTCTGCAATAAGTTGTAGATTGGTCCAAATCGTGGTTCATATCCTTCTAGTAAATTAATTGAATAGTTATAAGGTCAATAATTATAAGGTCAAAATATCAAAAAAATCTTAATAACGGTTAGAAATGTCACTTCATGACTTTCTACCATTAAAAATGGATGTATCAAGGACATGAATTTCAAAGAAAAAAATCTTCAATGTACTATCATGTCATTGTAAAGAATTAGAAAGCCACTCAAAGATGATATAATATTGATCTCGAATGGCTATTGTTAAAAACAAGAAGTCTAGAAAGTCTGACACGGATATACATACATACTCTTATAAATACCTATATGATTAGATAGAAGTAGGTAAAAGTAGATAAAAGTAGATTAATTTTATAATATCTTGTAGAATACGTTCGTAGAAGCTTCATAGATGTTGTTTTGATTTTATATTTATTTGTAGTTGATTTATAGATTAGAAACTTGGTCAACAAGTTATATATTAGTGGCTTGTAGAATAAGCTAATTATGTGGTGTACATATAAAATACTTACCTTGCAAATTAAGATATGTGTCTTACAAAGTCAATACATTTGGAGGTCTTATAGGACATTGTTACATAGCTTCTAGTTAAGAGTATATATAGAAGTAAGAATGAAGCCTTCTTCACTCTTGTTAATGTCTTTTTAATCTTTAGTTTTGTTTTAAGACTTTTTAATCTTCTTATTTTTGGCAATAGCCATTCTAATTCAATATTATTGTGAGTGATTTTTTCTTCCTTCACTTAAGTTCAATTTGATTCAATTGTGACTTAAATTAAAATTCAATATTAACTTAGGTAGGTATTTAAACCATAAGTATATAAAAAAATCAAAAATAAATAAATAAATAAATAAATAAATGATATAACAATCATAATTAATTCAATCAAGTAGAATAAGTCAAGTATATAATTTTTTATATTTTCTTAAATTTATAATAAAATAAGTTAATTACCTTCTAAGATTTATTTAATCTAATTGTAGATTTATTTAATCTAATTGGAGATCCGTCCCCACTCTAAAAATCATCAAAAATTTGTTATAACTTGAAAATTAATGACTCAACTTTTTTAATAAATTAGACTTTAAATTGCATTCATAATAGTAAGTTATATTAAAGTTGAGTTAGAAGTCAACAAGTTACAAATTTTTGAAGTTGATGCTCCTATGCTACTAAGGATAATAGACCCCATATTACTTGGAAATTTGCCAAAAATCCGTATAAGCTTCAAATTACTTGTGGCTTATGCCATTAAAAAGCTTGTAATTAGAAAAAGATGATTACCAAGTATTGTTCAAAAAAATAAAAAATTGAGTGATTGAGAGGTAAAAATATTGAAATAGTGACAAGATGGAAGAAAATTTCTTCCAATTAAAAGCCTAGAAAAAATTTGGCAAGGCTTTGCCTTATGAAAGGGACAAGAAAGAGAGGGAGCTTGGCTACTCAATCCTTTTTAATCAGGTGGGAGGAGGCCCAAAGATGATGGCCACATTTCTACCATTTAAATCAAATAACCTCTAACCAAGATCAAGGGTCCATAATCACTCTAAGCTTAAATCCGATTATAAGATTGGAAATACTTATAACTCAAAAATTAATACCTTTTTAGTAAAACTAATACCAAAAATGTCTCTAAAATACATTTTTATCTTCAATTTGACTATTCTTAAGCCGAAATCCAAGTTCTAAATCATCAAAACTATGTAATTTACTAATTTAGTTACAAATTTCAATTTTAATTTTAATCAGTCTACTTGGAGATTAGTGGGGGTTCTTGCCATCAAAGCCATCATGATCACTATTTTTTTTAATTTAAACTCCCTTAAACATGAACTCTTAGCAAATCCAATATCCAATTGTAATTTGGCCTTGAATTAATACACTTGTGATCTTTTTCTTTTTCTCCAATTTTCAACTCCAAATAGTGATTAAAATCACTAAGAGAGGAATTCCTCCATAACAATTAGATCACCTCCATCTTCTAGAAATCATCATTATTTTAATAATTAGACTTTATATTTTTAATCTATTTAAATTACAATAAAAAATTTAAGCTTAAAAAATCTTAAAATTAAATAAGAAGATAGAGCAATTGGACTTAAGAAAATTCTTGACCATAGTCAAATTAAGAATTAGCCTTGGAATTGAAAATTAAGATTAAAGATTAATTTAAAATATAATTTTTAGGAATTAAAAGAGAAAATTCTACTAAAATTCTAATTTTAGTACTAAAAGAGAATTTAGACTTAATCAAAAAAAATCATAGATCTTTTAAATTTAATATTTTTATAATTTTAAACAATCACTCAATCTAATAGTTAAAAGTATCTACCTAATTAAAAACCTAAAAATATGAATAAAGTCATAATTAACTAAAAATAATAATTTAGATCTATAAATAAATCATAATAGCATTAAAATTAATAAAAATATGTTAAAAATAAAAATATTGATTATAACTAACTATTAAAGCTATTAATTGTGTTCACAGCTATATCATCTTTAAATGACTTTTTGATTCTTTTCAATGACACAAGAATATATTTAGGATATTTATTTTTTTAAGATTCATATCCTTGACAATTTGATAAGAGTACTAACTTATTATTTCTATCTTGTTTTAGAAGTGAATAGATTACTCTACTTCTATTGTTGTGTTTTACAGATTGATGACTATTCACCTTTAAACAAATAATCTTCTTTTTTAATATTATTTTAAAAAAAAAATAGATTACTTTTTTTTGTAGAAATTTTTATTTGATATTAAAGGTTGTAGATTATTCTCTTTTAGATTAATTTTTTGAATTTGTTTGAGTTGTCTACAGAAAGAAAGATTATAGATGCTACTATTGGTAGAAATGAGAGTAGATTTATAATTATTTCAAATCTTTATAAACTTGTCAATTAAAATAGGATCAATCAATCGTAAGAATCTAAGATCCTTCTAATCTACAGCAATATAAAACATCATCACAAAGTAGAATAAAATAAATAAGAATAAATCTAAACAAAAGTGAACTGAATAGGATACAAAAGACAAAAAAAAATTAAGCAAATAAAAATAGATTAAAAAAAATTGAACAAGAAGATACAAAACCAAATTTTACAAAGAAAAAAGGTTTAAAGATATATTTGACCAAATGCCCCAAAAGGCTCTAGCCAATCCTATTTATACTTTATTCTACTATCCTAGACTTTCTAAAATATTTTTAGATGATGGATACTATTTAGATTACCTCTTTAAATTCTTTCTAGAAAGTTCTATGATAGGCTCCACCTAAATAATCATCCTAAGTTTTTTTTAGAATATTCTATAGTAGATCCTATATAATCCACTAACCTAATCTCAATTTTAAAAACATCCATAATTTCTCAAATATGGTTTCTATTATCCATTTCTATGTGTCAATAATATAAATAACTTAACTAAATCATGTTACAGTTAATCTTCCTCAACTAATGAGGAAGGTCCTTGTTTTGCTCCCAATAGTATCTCCAAATTGTCTCTTGGCAATGGATGGGGTTTTGTGTAGGTTCCCACATTGCATCGTAGATGGAATAATCTTTCTAAAGAACTATGTACTAAAGTTGTGGATATCCACTACCATGGCAAAGGTAGCAATATTCCAAAATGCTATCCACTTCATATTTTTTTTGATCATTAACCACAATTGATAGTGGTGGTGGTTGATGTTGATCTAGAAAGCACTTTGGCATCGTATGAAATTTCTTTAGTTACAAAACATGAAAAACTAGATTGATCCAAATATGTGGCAAAAACTTGAGGTGGTTTATAATATTAGAAATCACTACAGAAATGCAAAAAAGTCCAAGCTACCAAGGTGCAATTTTATGGATTTGGATTGATGTAGCAAATGGCAAATTGGCATTGAAGAGTAATATATGATCACCCTCCCAAAAGGTCTGGTGTTGCTAGTGGTTATCTACATACTGCACTTGTTGATTCTGTGCATTATAGAAGTGATGCCATGTCTCTTGTAAGGTCGTTGTAAGTTATTATATAAACTCTTCTATTATCGAGTTATTGGTGTCAATGGAATAATAAAAAATTAATAGCATAATCAAATATTGATCGATGTTAAGAAAAAATAGTGAATGATTAGTACCTGCTTGAATACTATCATTGTAGGCAAATTCAAAGGGCTTCAAATATTCATCTTAGTCATTATAGTGAACTATCACAAATGCTCGTAACATATCTTTTAGGATTTGATTTGCACACTATCATACTATAGTTGCTTATGATATATAAAAATTAATTAAAACATATATTATGTTTGTAAGTCTTGATATGAATTAGAATGGTTAGTAAGAAAATTTATTTGGAGGTTTATTTATTTTGATTATAGTATTTATATTATATAGGATTTAAATATTTAGTATATAGCTTAAAAAAAGATTGAAGTCTAAAGATGAAAGTCTAAACTATTAGAAAGCTTATTGAAAAAGATGAAAGTAAGGTATGGTTGGATGAAGGCAAGAGGTGAAGATCTTCATCTTTATTGATCAAATGTCATGCCCAAAGGACTTCAAGGAGACTATCCAAGGCCTTATTAGAAATTACGGTTTTTTTTTTAATTCATTTGAGCTTTAGAAGATAAGATAAATAAGTTTAGGTTTTTAAATACAATTTGGATATAAATTTTGTATAATTTGGAGTTTTTATGAAGGAATTATAGGTGCTCAAAATTAAGGTATTAATTTCATATTTATTATATCTCTTTGGAACATAAGATATGCTTACAGAGAGCAACAAAGGATCGAAAATTAGGATTGAAGAGAGAACTTTTTTGGCTATACTTTTCATATATTTTTTGATGAATTCTAAGTCTAGATGAAGAAGTTACAAGGCATTGAAGACAATAGATGTAATTCAAAGATAGTAAGTGAGTCATTTTATTGATAGTAATAGTTGGAGCCATATCTTAAGTTTTTGGATGAATTATTAGCTCAAAATTTCCATAAGTATGTATTATTAAGATAAAAAGCTATAAAACAAAGTTTCATAGTATTTGAGTACTTAATTTATAAGATATAAAGAAAATTGCATGTAGGTATATGTAAGCAAGGGTTTGAAGCTACTGTTAGGATTTTAGTGATATCTTAAGATTCGTACCAAATTTGTAGTTAAAATTTGTTTTAGTAGTTGTTGAAAGTATATCAATACTTCATGTAAAATTTTAGTTTATTTGAATAGTCCAATTGTGAGATATGAACTGTTGAAATTCAAAAAAAAAAAATTCATAAGGATTTATAAGATTTTAAGATATTTTATTATATATTTGGATGATTTTTTTTTTGTACTTAGACTTATGTATTGATGTAATTTTCCTAAAAGGAAAAACATTATATAAATAAACTTAGAACTTTAATATCTTAAACTGAATTGAGCATTTAATAGCAATCAGAAGCTCAATACTTTGTTGAGGCAAACTCTCTTTACTCCAACAACACTCTATTTGTCAATTTGTTTGATGATGGAAGGCTATAGATATGACAAGTCATGTACTTAATAGCTTAAATATGGCTTATCAAAAACTTCTTGTGAAGCATGGATTACAATCTCAAACAATGATATGAGGTAATAAATGGTGATAAAAGTTAGTATCAAAGAAGATTCATACAAGTACTGAGGCATCAATATCGAAGTGCACTATAGCCAAGTGAAGTTGCTTCAAGAGTTGATCGACAAAGACAATAATCATGATGTAATTATGAGCTATCTATAGCAAATATATAACAAGATCTATTATCACTTACTTTTAACATGCCATAGGTAGTAAAATTAGTTGCAATAGTTCTAGAAGATGTTGTATTGTATACTTTATTACGTTGACATGACTTGCAAGAGTATATAAAAGCTCAAACATCATGATTCAAACTTCTCAAAAATCATGTCCTTGAAATCCATTCTAGAGTCTTTTTTTATCTTAGATGTCTAGATATTGAAATATTATGTCCTTCTTGAAGTATAATATCTGGAGTATAGCATTGTCATGTACATAAATTTGCTCTTTGAAATAGAGCAAGCCATCATTAAGACTATAATCATTAAAATTATTAAAATCATGAAACTATTAATGGTAGCAACTTCTGCCTTGTTTCCAAATTCAACCTTAAAGTTCGATCTTTGCAATAAGTTGTCTAACATAATATGTTGTTGTTCTTCTTTGTAATCAAGCTAGATATCAAAAAGCTACAATTGTTCTTTCCAATGATGATGTCATGATTTCATATTTTATAGATGTAAGTTGTTTAGAAAGGATTGATAGTCAATCCAAACAACCATTGGCTTTTCCAATAGATAGTATTGTCACATCTTTATGGCATGTATAATCACTAGTTGTTCTTGATCACATACAAAGTAATTGCGCTTTGCTCTTTTGAACTTGCATGATTTATATGCCATAGGTTGAAGGCTCCTACCAAAGTCTTATTGAAGGACTACTCCAATAGCAAAGTCGAAAGCATCAATTTCTAGTGTATAAGAAAAGTTGAGATTATACAATTGCAATATTGAAATAGTAATGAGTGCCTTCTTCAACCTATCAAAGATACTTTATTGTTCCAATTTCCATTCAAATTGAGCACCTTTATAATAAGGTATAGATAAGATAATTGTATAGATAGTTAGAACTATGGAAGTTTCTAGAAATTAGGGTTAGATTAATAGACCAGATAAGTTCTATCACAGAACATTCTAGAAAGAAATTAGGGAAATTATTTAAATATTATCCACTATAGAATCTTTTAAAAAAAGAATTTAAAGTAATTATATATGTGAAGTCTACTATCTAGGAATATTTTAAAAAATCCAGGGTCATAGGATAAGGTATAAATAGGATTGGCCAAGGCCTTTTGTAGCATCTGATTAAATATGGCTTTAGACCCTTTCTCTTGATAAAATTTGGTTTTATATCATTTTTTTCAGTTCAATTTTGTTTTCTTTCTGTTTGCTCAATTTCATCTTTTATATTTTATTTTGTTTAGTTCTATTCAATCTTGTTCTAATATGTTTTGTCCTATTTTCTAATAACGCTTATGTTGCTGTAGATTAGAAGGATCTTAGATTTTTTTGAGATAGTCTGGTCTTCTTTCAACCTTTTTTCAATAGATTTGTTAATAAGGTAGTAATGTATACAAATCATCAAACAAAACAATAATAATATTCAGCAAGGCCTAAAAATGAGCGGACTTCAAAAGCATCTTTGGAAGTTGGCTAATCTTCTACTACTTTTATCTTATCCAACTCCATATACATGCCTTCAAAAGACACCACATACCTCAAAAAAGTGATTTCTAACTTTCAAAGTTTATATTTTGATTGCTTGTAATAGAAGCAACTATCGTGTAAGTCACATAGTACTTATTATTGATGTTGCTCATGTTCCTCAGTAGTTTTATTATATACAAGGATATCATCAATGAAGAAAATTACATACTTATCCAAAAGTTTCCAAAATAATTTGTTCTTGTGCCCATAAAAGAAGTTGAAGCATTGGTGAGGCAAAAAGATAAAATAAGCTATTTTAAATATCCATAGTGTGTACAAAATGCCATCTTTTCTATATCCTCTCTTAGAATAGGTGTCTACCAATAACCACTCCAAAGATTCAATTTGCTCGAAATGGTCGCACCTCAAAGTTAATCAAAAAAATCATCCACACATAGAAGTGGATATGTATTCTTAATAGTTTGCTTATTAAGGCCTCGATAGTTGATATAAAATCAAAGTCCACCACCTTTTTGGGGTGTAAAGAATACAAGTACTTTCCATAATAATGTGATTTTTTAAATGATGTCCTTTTCTAAGAGTTTGTCTAATGTCTTTTACAACTCTTTAAGTTGATTTGATATTAGGCAATAAATTGGCCAACTTATTGATTTGGCTCCAGACAATAGTTCTATTAAAAAAGAGGTACCACGATTAAGAAGCAAGCGACTAGATAGGTGGGTTGGAAAGACATCTCAATATTTATTTATACTTGCTCTATTCATTCTACTCCTTTAGCTGTCATTTCCACCACTGAGGTAAGATTTAGAACCACTATATATACCGGTTGCTTATGCTATATTTGTTTTTTATAAAAGTCATTCCTATGAGTAAGTCTTTAATTACAAATTATTTTTTCTCTCCGCTCAATGTAGAAGTACAAAGAGTCACCTTGCATCTATTTTTTTGAAGGAGATTGTCCTTTCTATCCAATTAGCTTGCTTATTTTTCACCTCTAGCCATAGTATATCAAGGATAACATCATGTCTTAGCTTTAATATCTTAAATCTATCTCTTAAGACATAGGTGTCAATTAACTTCAATTTTTTTTTTTACATGTCTCACTCAATACGTTCTCTTGGTTATTTGCAAGATATGTACCCTCTTCCTTGATTACCTTAGTTTTAATCTCAAGTCGGTATTAAGATAGAAAGGATTTGCCTCAAGAAAGAACTAAGGTCCTGACTGTTACTAATTGCTCAATCAAATCTTGATATAGGAAAGACCAAGTTTATATATATATATATATCACTTTTAAGAATAATTATATCAAATATATAAGTCTTAAATTTCCAAAAGTATCCAAAATATGATAAAAAAAACTCTAAATTTTTATATATCCTTGTAGGATATTATTTCCAAATTTCAACAATTCATATCTTCTAATTGGACCATTCAAACACACTCAAATTTTACATTAAGTACTAATGTACTTCTAAAAAATAACATAACAAATTTCAACTACAAATTTATTGCGGATCTTAAGATATCACCAAAATTCTAACAATAGCTTCAAATCCTAGTTTTTATACACTTGCATGTAATTTTTTTTATATCTTACAATCTAAGCACTCAAATGCCACAAACTTTTGATATATTTATATATATATATATATATATATATATATATATATTCTTAACACAATAATCTACCTTCTTTAAAATATTTGAACCAAAAATTCATTTAGAAATTTAAAATATGGCTTCAACCATTACTATGATCAATATCACTCACTTACTATCTTTGATTTAGATGCGTTGATTTCAAGTCTTTATAACTTCTTCATCTAGATTCCAAATTCATCTGACAGTATATGAAAAAAGTAGTCAAAAAAGTGTTCTCTCCAATCTTAATTACCGATCCTTTGTTGTTCTTTGTAAACATATGTTATGCTCTAAAGAGTCATAGTAGATACAAAATTAACACCTAAACTTTGAGTACCAATAATTCCTTTATAAAAACCCCAAATCATATAAAATTTATATCCAATCTGTATTCAAAAATCTAAACTTGCTAATCTTAGCCTCCAAAGCTTGAATGACCTCAAAAAAAATCCTAATTCCTAATAAAGCATCAAGTAGCCTCCTTGAAGCCCATTGAATATGGCCTTCAACCAATAGAGATGAAAATCTCCATTCCTTGCTTTCATCCAACCATGCTTAACTTTCATCCTTCCTATTAGTTTAGATTTTCATCTTTAGGCTCTAATCTCCTCTCAAGGCTTCATACTAAATATTTAGGTCCTATAATTTTTTAAATGCCATAATCAAAATAGATAAAATTAAAAATAAAGTTTCTTATATCCACTTTCTTTAAGTTAATCTATTAACTATTCCAATACACACCAAGACTTATGAACATATTATATATTCTAATTAATTTTTACATAATATAAGCAATTATAACACAACATCGGTTGGAAATTTTAGTCGAGATGTAATTTTTTATGGAGCCACAATTTACATGCACTCAATATATATGTCTACTAAATAGTCCCATTAGATGTACCAATCAACTCTTTTTATAGTTATCTAGGCCATGCTATTTGTTTTTGAGAGATAATAGCTATCTCCAGTATTAGCCATTATCCCTTTCATTAGGGAACTTTGTTCCCTATTATGTTTCATTATCGACTTAATGAGTCTTGAGATTATGAACCCATGTTATTTTTTTGATGCTTGAATTTTGACATTTTGAACAACCTTTGATTTGATGGCCTTGCTCTCGATAATAGAAAGATAATTCTTTTTGCATTAATATTTATCATCTTTGTGGTGTCAATGATCCTTGTATGATATCAATCTCCATTGGCCTTGGTTGTTATTCTATAGCATTAAATAGCAACATAGAATTTAATACTATAAGTTGTATTCTATGATTTTTGAAATCTATAATATTAACCCTCTTTACAATCCTAATTGCATCTTTAAATATTTATGGATCCCTTATTTCCACCTCTTGTTGGATCTCAGGTTTCAAATCTCATAGAAATCAATCTATCATCTTTACCTCTAAAACATTATAAATTTAGAGATATAGAGACTTGAATTAGAAGATATAATCTTATATCAACCTAAATTGTATAAGATTTGCCAAATAATCATGTGCTATCTTTTTTCCATTGATGGGCCAAAATTGATTCCTAAATTTAGTCTCAAACTCCATACAATCACAAAATCTACCTTAAGCTCTATAGCTTTGAACCCAATGTTGCTACCAAATGGCTATTGCATCTCTTAAATAGCTGGCTGCATATATAATTCTTTCAATGGTATTTGCTCCAAATAGTTGGATGTATTGTTGCATGTTAAAGAACCATTGATATATAACTTCTTACTTTGATGTCTCAAAGTATGTATTAGACTTACTCAATTTGAGCCTAATAAATATCAGCTCCTTTGTCCTAGAGGCTTTTATTTGCCTTTGCAAAGTAGATATCTAGCTTGAAAGGTACTGTATTTGAGCCTCTATCTGGAATTGGTTTGTCATATCTCTTATCTAGATTCCATAATTGTAATGCCTTCTCATCTTTTAGTTGAATTTTTAAGAGTAGCTTGTAGTAGCCTCACATAATAACCAATGTGACCACAATAATTGACCTTGAATTATATGATAACTATTGATACACTACCAAAGAAAAGACTAACACTCGCTTTGATACCAATGAAATAGGACCAATCTATCTCAAAAGTCTAAGATTCTTCTAATCGATAATAACATAGAACCTCATCGCAAAGTAGAACAAAATGAATCAGAATAAACTTGAATAGAACTAAATAAAATAGGACACAAAAGATAAAATTGAATAAATAAAAATAAAATAAAATAAAACTGAATATGAAGATGAAAAACTAAATTTTACTAAGAGAAAAGGTCTAAAGCCATACTTCATCAAATGCACCAAAAAGCCCTAGTCAATCCTATTACCTTAGGCTTTATACAATATTCTTAAATGATGGACTTTATTTAAATAACTACTCTAAACTCCTTCTAAAAGGTTCTATGGTAGATCCTACCTATTTAATTGCCTTAAGTTCTTTCTAGAATATTCTATAATAGATCTTGCATAGTCTACTAACTTTTCTCCAATTCTAAAAACGTCCATAACTTTTCAAACATGGTTCCAAATATCTATCTTTATATATCAATAAGACAAATATCCTATCTACACCATGTTACATCCATACTCTAAGCATAAAAAATTCACGTATTTCTAATGTGAATTATAGAAGTACTATTCTTATATCTATGGAAGAAGTTTAGAGTCTAGAATAAGAAGTTGAGTAGTTGAAGGAAGTAAGTAGATCGACTTTATAACCAAATCTAGGAAATTTTGCTTCTACAAATATAATAGAAACAAGGATTAATATGCCTGAGAAGTTTGATGGAACAAGATCAAAATTTCAAGGATTTTTACAACAAGTCAAGTTCTATCTAAAGTTGCATTTCTTCTAATATTGTGATGGATTCACTTAAGTTGGATTCATAAGCATATTTCTATTAGAAAGTACTCTCTTTTAATTTTTACTTTTAATAAAAAAAGATTTGTAACTCTTTTATGATTTGAATTCATTTCTAGAAGTATTTATGGCCACATTTGAAGAAAGTGATCAAAAAAGAGTAACAAAGATCAAGCTCTTATCTTTACGGAAAATATCACAATCAACTACTATATATGCTGATGAATTCCAAAACCTTGCTTGCAATATGGACTAGAATGACAAAGCTCTTATCAATCAATTTTGATATGGATTAAAGAATAATAACAAAGATTTTCTATTAATAATAATAAAAATAAAATCTTTCTAGACTTCTTATTTTTAGCAATAGACATTCTTATTCAATATTATATCATCTTTGAGTAAATTTTTAGTTCTTTTTAGTGACATAAGATTGTTTTGAGGATTATTTTTTTTTGAGATTCATATCCTTGAAAAAGTCTTAAAATAAGATAAAAGACTAAAAAAGCATTGACAAGAATAAAGAAGACTTCATTCTTGCTTCTATATATATTCTTAACTAAGAGCTATGTGGCAAAGTCCTATAGATCCTCCAAAATATATTGACTTTATAAGACACATATCTTAACTTGCAAGGTAAGTTTTTTATATGTATATCACATATTTAACTTATTCAGCAAGCTATTAATATATAGTTAACTTGTTGATCAAGTTTCTAACCTATCAATCAATTACAAACATATATAAAATTAAAGCAACATCTAAAAGGTATTATAAAATTAATATACTTTGATCTATTTTTTCCTTATTTCTACCTAAATATTTAAATATTTATATATATATATATATATATATATTCTTAGAAATATCTCCCTTCTAAAAATGAGTTCCACAAGAAGTGATCATCATGTATTAATGAAATCCAAGATGTGGTGAATTGTATTTGCTACACACTTTGATCTTTATTTTTTTCAAAAATAGGTCTTCTCAGCCATTGATAGTATTCCATACTAAGGCAAAAGGACCACCCTATTATTTGATTTTTTTTGAGGCATTTCTAACTTCCTTCAAATAAAATATTTAAAACATTGTTAAGAGTTGTTCCTACCTTTAATAAAATCACCAAATATTAGGAGTTTCTTCCAAAGTCATAATACCAAACACATTGTATCTTGCCATCTATTCAATAAAGGATATGTTCTTCTTGAAGATCTTCATCTCGATTACGTCATCTTGAAGATTGTCATAATTGTAATATTTCATCTAATAAGTTAGCAAAAAAAAGCTCTTAGGTTGAATCTACTAGTCGTCAATTCTCCATTTTCTTAGCATCACAAATATAGAAAAGCTATATAGGAGGGTAGAAGATAGAATGTTATCTTTCTTGGATTTTATTTCTTTTATAGTAAACATTTGCTATTCTTTATCTTTATTTTGATAAATGTCATTGATGAAAAGCTTCAACTCTCTTTGCTACATTTACAAGATTCTTTGTTGGCTCCTATGTGCATTCACTAATATCATATCTATACCAATGAATAAGATATTCTAATCTATTTAGGTGCCCCCTTGAATCTAAGACTTTTTTTATTTTAATTTTTTTTTATTATTATCTACTTCTATAAGAAGAGGTGGTATTTGTCTTCGTTCTAAAATATTCATTGTCTTATATGGTTCAAAAAGAGATACATGAAATATTAAATGGATCTTCATAGACTCTGATAGATGTAATCAATAATTAACAAGATTGACTTATTCACTAATAGAAAAAAGTTCAAGCCTAAAATAGTTTAACTTGTCACAAGGACAAATAGTCTTGATATTATCACAAAATAACCATATCTTATTACTTACATTGAATTATAATTGTTCCTTGTGAAATGCATGTGCATTGATCTTTTTTTATTCTTGACCTTTTTTTAATTGTGACCTCATTGTTGCATGTAGTTCTGACAAATGATTTGCTAAAAAAATTTTGGAATGAAAAGCTACTAGATGGAATTTATCATATGCTTCCATTTGTGTTAATATTGCATCTAATGCAAAGTTTGATGCATTTATTTTTATGAAAAATATCTTAAAGAAGTCAATATGATATAAGATTGATGTAGAAATGAACTTTTTATTAAAGCATCAAATTATTCTTTGGCTTCTTTACTCTACTCAAGTTTGTCTTTACAAATCAAACATATAAGTGGAGCTGCAACTTGAAAAAAATTCTTGATGAAGATGTAATAGTAATTGGCCTTTTATTAGAAATGATGTATTCTTAGAAATCAACTAGAGTAGTATAGAATACACACTTTTCTAACTTGGCATATAATTTTGTATCTCTAAGTTTTTATAATACATAACAAATATAAACTTCATATTCTTCTTTTTTTTTAGAATAGATTAAGATATTGTCCAAATAACAAATGATAAAATCATCATGAAATTCTCAAAAGATATTATTTATTAGATGTCAAAAAGTAATTGGTGCATTTGTGAATCCAAAAGATATGACATTATATTCAAAATATCCATACTTAATTCAAAACAAAATTTTCTATTCATTTCTTTTTTTTAATGTGTACCAAATTATATATTCCTTATAGATCTATTTTTATATAGATCTTTGCTTCATTGAATTAATAAAAAATTTCTAAAATTAAAAATAGAAAATATCTATTCTTTATGGTCATCTTCATGAATCATCAATAGTCCATACATATCTGTAGATATTCATCTTTTTTCTTCACAAATAAGATATGAGTCTTGACTAGAGATTTAAAATGGCATATAAAATTCTTAGTCAAATTTTCATCAATGTACTTCTTTAGTACAACCAACTTCTTTTATGATAGGCTATAAATTGGTCCAAATGGTGGTTGAGCTTATTTGTAAAGGTTAATAGAACTATCATAAAGACAATGCTTTATAAGAATATTTACATTCTTTTTTTTAAAAACGTCTTGAAAATCTTGATACTGTCTAAGAATATTACTTCATATTTTTCCACCATCAAAAATGAACATGGCATATATAGCAAAAGATAACCTTTTTTTTATGGCATGCATGAAAGCTTTTGCCCCTACTAGTAAAGATTTGGATATACTAGACTTATATATTTTTACTTGACTAAAATTTTTTTAGATTAAACTATCAAAAAAATTAAGGTTACGAGAAATCCAATCTATCTAAGAATTATATTATTTTAACCAAGATTATCCTAAAATAATTGGATTAGATGGAGATCTTATTATATTAAATATTACTATGCTATTACAATCTTTAATTGCTACATCTAAAGGAATAGTTTAATACATAATATCTTCAAAAGATAGCAAACGACCATCTATGACTTCTACATATGTAGGTTTAATTTTTTTGACTAATAATATCTCTTAATTTTTGACAAAATCTTTGTCTATAAAGTAAGCTGAGACTCATGAATCTAATAAAGCTAAGACTTTGTGATTTTTTTTGTCTTAAATAAACTTCTAATGTAAAATAAGGTAAGGGGTCTCAAAAGAAAATAGGACCTTAATTAGGAATTGTGCAAGATTTCAACTGCACAATTCCTATTGTAGTGGAAAAAACTCATTTTTCAATACATCATTCTCTTTGGCAACCATATTTTTTATTTTGTAATTGTATTGTTTCTTTAGACAATATTGAATAATATGTTTAGCTTCTCTATAATATAAGGATAAGTCCTTTTAGCATTGTCAAGTTTTTTCCTACTTTATAAATAATTTAAAATGTATCGTATCAATTTGTATTAATTCTAGCTTTAATGCATGAATTTTTGAAAACTTAAGAACTACAGATATTATTTGATTTATTCTACTTTAGCCAAGTCTTTATTCTTGACATCTTTTATATAATTGATTATGCCATATAATGACTTGAGCAATAAATTATTTCAAAGATTTTTCCTTTTACATTCTTAATAACAAATATTTAATATTATCTTTCAATCTATATCAAAATTGATTGGTAAAGGCTTTGTCATTCTATTCAATGTCACAAGCAAGGTTTTGAAATTCATCAGCATATATAGTGGCTAATTGTGATCCTTGCTATAAAAATAAGAGCTTTATCTCTACTACTCTTTCTCGATTACTTTCTTCAAATGTCATTGTAAATATTTCTAAGAATGAATTCAAATCATAAAGGAGTTGCAAATCTTTTTTCATTAAAGATACAAATCAAGAGAGCATACTTTTTAATAGAAGTACGTATATAAATCCAACTTGAATAAATCTATTGGAACATTGAAAAGAATGTAATTTTAGATAAAACTTGATTTGTTGCAAAAATCTTTAAAATTTTGAAATTATTCCATCACATTTCTCAAGCATACTAATTCTTATCTCCAACATACTTGTGGAAAAAAAAACTCCTTAAATTTGATTGTGAGGTCGATTTATTTACTTCCTTGAGCTGTTCAACTTCTTGTCTAAGACTCTTAACTTCTTCTATAGGCATAGGAATAGTACCTCTACAATTCACATTAGAAATATGTGAGATTTCTATGCTAAGAGTGTTAAAAAGCTCATGAAGATTTGTAATAGTTGCAATCTACTCTTATTTCCACCAAAAGTAGCATCCATAATCTTTCTTCCTGTAAACAATTCAAAAAAATTCAAAAAATTAATCTAAAAGAAGATAATCTACAACCTTTAATATCAAATAAAAATTTCTATAAAAAAAGAAAATCCACTTTTTTTTAGAAAAAGATCAATGTTAAAAAATAAGATTCTTTATTTAAAAGAGGATAGTCTCCAACCTTTAAAACATAACAATAGAAGTAGAATAATCTATTCACTTTTAAAATAAGATAAAAATAATAAGTTAGCAATCTTATTAAATTTTTAAGGATATGCATCTTGAAAAAAGAAAATCTTCAATATATTCTTGTATCAATGAAAAGAACTAGAAAATTATTCAAGGATGATATAATATTAAACTAAAATGGCTATTATCAAAAATAAAAAGACTAAAAAAACTTGAAATAAGACTAAAGATTAAAAAGGCGTTGACAAGAGTGAAGAAAACTTCATTCTTACCCCCATATATATTCTTAATTAGGAATTATGTGGCGATGTCTTATAGGACCTCCAAAATATGTTGATTTTACAAGATACATATCTTAACTTGCAAGAGAAGTTTTTTATATGTATGCCACATAATTAGCATGTTCTACAAGCTACCAATATGTTGTTAACTTGTTGACCAAATTTCTAACCTATCAATCTACTACAAATACATGTAAAATCAAAGCAACATCTATGAAGCTTTTACGAAGCTACTCTAAAAGGTATTATGAAATTAATCTATTTTTATTTACTTTTACTTATTTCTACCTAATAATATAGGTATTTACTAGAGTATGTATGTATATTTGTGACAAGATGTGGTATATATAATAAAAGATGACTCTAATTTGTTTGCATGTATAAAAGCACTTGTACCTATTAATAAGAGTTTATGTTAAGGACATAGTATTAAGAACCTTCTAAAGACAAGTTTCTAGAACCTTCTAGAAGCAAGTCTCTAGAACATTCTAGAAACTTCATAGTTGGTAGAAATTGCTTGAAAAGCTTCTTAAATAGAAGTATATATTAGAATCAAGGCTGAAGAGTTCTTCAATCTCGACAACACATCTCTTGGAGCTCTAATTCACCTCTCTGGTATTGTTCTTGTATTCATCTGATTAATCTAGTTCTTGCCAGTTCTTCTTAAACTTCTTGTTAGATCTTGAGTCTGTATTTTTGTGTCCGTGATAATTTATCGAGACTGCACTCACCTCAGATATCAGAGCTAGTTTCTTCCTCGTCAGAGTGTGGATTATCCCTCTGCTTGGAAGTGTACTAGCATTTTAGAGGTTGCGGATTATCCTCCTCTAAACTGATACTTCTTTTGTTATAATATTGGAGTCTTATTCTTCTTGGAGAAAGTGGATTACTTCTTTTCTTAAAGCTCTTAAGGCATTTTAGAGGTTGCGGAGTACTCTCCTCTAAACCAATATTGTCTTCTTGTAGAATCATTTCTGTCCTTCTCTTAGAATGGCCGGAGGCTAAGACATTAGTATGACGAAAAGTTTGGAGTCCAAATTGGATGCTATCATGAATGCCTTCGCTACGTTATCGCAAAGAACTGCAGAGATTGAAGGAGTCGTGGTAAGGCTTCATAATGATGGAGCATCTAGGATGGCACAATCTAGGTTGCACCAGCCTCAAACTTCTGCACTTGGAGAAGCAACTTTGCCTCAAGTTCAACAAGCACCGCTGGTTCTACAACATAAAGAGCCCCGAGTTAGCCTTCCAGACAAGTTTGATGGTACGCGTTCCAAGTTTCGAGGATTCAGCAATCAAATCAGGTTGATAACAGTTTTACAGCCCGAACGCTATCCAATGGAGGAGTCACGTGTTGGGCTTGTTGGAACCTTACTTACAGGACAAGCTCTATCATGGTTTGCTCCTTTGTTTGAGAAACGATCGTCCATACTAAAAAAGTTTGAAACCTTTTTGGAGGCGTTTGCAAAAGCATTTGGTGAACACGACAAGGTTCAATGGGCTACAATAAAAATCCAGTCACTACGATAAGGGATGCGCTCTACATTAGTCTATGCATCGAACTTTAGGCAATTAGCATGCGACATCAATTGGGACGAAGAAGCGTTGATTAGTCAATTCTATTGGGGTTTAAGGGACGATGTGAAGGATTTACTGTTAACTCTTCCTGATCCACAAACGCTGAATGAAGCTATTAGCCAAGCTGTGAAGTGCAATAACCGCCTATTTCAATGCCACCAAGACCAACGTTCAAGCCAACATATGATTTGTCATGTCCCAACTATGTCAACAAGCAGCGTGAATTCACATTCAGAGATAGGAGACATGCAAATTGATGTGGTACGTATCAAATTCCTTACTCTAGAAAAAAAAAAGTGGCGCATGGAGGAAGGTCTATGCTTGTATTGTGGTGAAGAAGGCCACAAAGTTGGAAACTGTTCCAAGAAGCAAAATCGACGTATTGTCAAGACTAGGGGCACGTTTGTTCAGGAAAATGAGGATGCCCAGCCACAATAGGAACCGTGCGGCTGGACAGTGAAATATCGCAACAACAACCAGGTTCCTTTCTTTCCGCTCAACTTGCCCTTTGCTTTACAATCTCTTTGCTTATTGGCCCTCAAAAATTGAGAACCTTAGTATTATTAGATTCAGAAGCATCTGCTTGTTTCTTAGACAAAGAATTTGCAAAGCGTCATAAGATCCCTTTAGTACAAAAATCCAAACTTGTTCACGTTGAGGTCATAGATGGGTGACCTTTATTGTCTGGGAGTATCACCCATGAATCAGAACCTATAGAAGTGATGTTTAAGGGCCATAGTAGTCATATTATTTTTAATATTATTAGAACTCCATCAAATCCTGTTATTCTTGGTCTTTCTTGGTTAAAAAAGCATAATCCATCCATAGATTGGAAGTTGCGGAAGATGACCTTTTCCACAAAACCATCCAAGAGTAAGCCTAGTAGAAAATCCCGAATAGAAAAATCTTTATTCATTGGAGCAAGAGCGTTTATAAGATTGTCCAAGGAAGGTACACCGTTTCTCATTTATGCGGCTCCAACTATCGGGGAGGAAATCTCGACAGCAAGTATACCTGAGCAATATAAGGATTTTAAAGACGTGTTTCAAAAGAAGAATGCCGACATGCTATCAGAACACCGACCATATGATTGTGCCATAGACTTGCAGGAAGGAGCACAACCGCCTTTTGGCCCAATCTACAATCTATTGCAGATGGAGTTGGTGGAGTTGTAGAAGTACATCGACGAGAATCTAGCCAAGAACTTCATCCGTCATTCAAAATCGTCAGCTGGAGCACCTATCTTATTTGTGAAGAAGAAAGATGGCTCATTGCGGATGTGCGTGGACTATCGAGGCCTCAAGAAGGTAACAAAGAAGAATCGTTATCCATTACCCTTGATTTTTGGTCTCTTAGAATAACTTGGACGTGCAAGGATCTTTACAAAATTTGATCTAAGGGGAGCTTATAACCTCGTACGAATCAAGGAAGGAGATGAGTAGAAGACAATGTTCCATACAAGATATGGCCATTTTGAGTATAATGTCATGCCCTTTGGTCTTACCAATGCTCCAGCGGTCTTTCAACATATGATGAATGATATTTTTCGAGAGCACCTTGATGATTTTGTTGTCATCTATTTGGATGATATTTTGATATTCTCCAAAAACAAGGAAGAGCATGAAAAGCACATTTGTTTGGTCTTGGAGAAACTATGCGAGCGAGGACTATATGCCAAGTTGGAGTAGTGTTTATTTCACCAAATAGAGATGGAGTTTTTGGGGTTTGTTGCAACTATGGAAGGCTTGAAGATGGATCCCAAGAAGGTGGAAGTAATCGTGTCCTGGGAGGTTCCAAAGACAGTTAGAGACGTACAATGCTTTCTTGATTTTGCCAACTTCTATCAGATCTTCATCAAGAATTACTCTCAAGTTATTGCTCCTCTCACTCGATTGACATGCAAGGATAAGCTGAAATGGGGACCTCTAGCGGAGAAGGCATTTCAAGACCTGAAGATTGCATTTACTATAGCTCCAATCTTAGTATATCCAGACTTTACAAAGGCCTTTTATTTAGAAACTGATGCTTTGGATTTTGCTTTGAGAGCTGTACTTTCACAAATGGGAGAAGACAAGAAGCTCTATCCAGTTGCATTCTATTCTCAAAGTTCTCTGTTACTCAAATCAATTATGAGATCCACGATAAGGAACTTCTTGCTATAGTGGATTCTTTCCAAGAATGGCATCATTTTCTTGAAGGAGCTACACACCTAGTGACGGTATACACAGATCACAAGAATTTGGAGTATTTCATGTCAGCTTGAGTTCTAAATCGACGTCAAGCTCGGTGGAGTATATCGCTATCTAAGTTCGATTTTGTTATCACTTATCGACCTAAAAAGTAGCAAAGACTATCTGATGCCTTATCAAGGAGATCGTATCTTGTACCAAAGATTGGAGAAGCAGCGTTTGATCAACAATGTATGACGTTGTTGAAGCTAGAGCAATTTTGGCTTTGCGCTACCATTGTGCCAATTGATGCTGACTTCCTGAATCAGGTACGTGCAATGACCATTGAAGATTCAATAGCCATTGATATTAAGCAGCGTGCCAATGACAACAAGTTCAAGGTGGAGGGAGAACTTTTATACTTTGAGGAGCGGTTGTATATCCCAAAAGGACCAGTACGACTCCGAGTTCTTCAATCTCGCCATGATTTTCCAGTTGTGGAACATTTTGAATTCAACAAGACCTTGGAGCTTATTTCTCGAGATTTTTGGTGGCCTCAAATATAGAAGGATGTGAAAGATTTTGTCCTCTCTTGCGACATCTATTCAAGATCCAAGAATCCTTGGCATCACCCTTATGGACTCCTACAGTCATTGCCAATTCCACGTCGACCATGGTCTTCAATTTCCATGGACTTCATCATGGACCTGCCATCATCGAACTCATTTGACAGCATCTTTGTCATGGTTGATTGGCTTACAAAGATGGCACACTTTATCTCTTGCAAGAAGACATCGTCTAGTGAAGTCACAACAAGGCTCTTTCTCGATAATGTGTATCGATATCATGGACTACCAGATGATATCGTATCTTATCGAGGAACCCAATTCGTATCAAAGTTTTGGAAATCTCTCTTTGAGATACTGAAGGTGGATATCAAGCTTTCTTTGGCTTTTCATCCTCAAACTGACGGCCAAACGGAACGGGTGAACCAAGTCTTGGAACAATACTTACGATGCAGCATCAATTATCACTAAGATGATTGGACCACATATCTGTCGCTAGTCGAGTTTGCATATAACAACACCCTCCATGCGTCGACTCAATACACACCATTCTTTTCCAACTATGGGTATCATCCGAAGCTTGATTTATTGAGTCCGTCAAAAAATATCAATTCAGCAGCTGTAGGATTTGCGAAACAACTATCAGAGCTTCAAAATATGTTGAAGCTTCAATTACAATCCGCTCAAGAATCCTACCAGGCATCTGCAGATAGATTTCAAAATCAAGCACCTACTTTTATAATTGGAGATAAAGCATGGCTTCTTTGACAGAATATTAAGACCAAGCGACCATGTGATAAGTTGGACTATCGAAGATTGGAACCATTTATCATTTAGAAGTAAATCAATCTTGTGGCGTACCGTTTGGAATTACCAGCTTCTATGAAGGTACATCTAGTCTTTCATGTTTCTCTGTTGAAGCCTTATCGAAAGTCATCTTTTCCTGGAAGAGTGCAATGTCCGCCACCTAGTATTGAGATCGAGAACCATGAGGAATACAAGATTGAAAAGGTGTTGGATTCATGACGAAGGTAGGGTAAATTGGAGTATCTTGTTCATTGGTATGGCTACAACATTAATGAGCACATATGGAAGCCAACTAAAAATCTCGCCAATGCGCCTTAAAAGGTACAGAAATTTCATCGACAACATCCTCATAAACCTAAGCCGGTTCGACGATAGCTTCTTTTTGAAGCTTACTCACCCAAGAATATAAGAAAGGTGGAGAGCACCACCAAAATCCGTAGTTGATGTAGTTATTTTCTCCAAGATAAAGTAGAAGTTTTTCAATAGTCATAGTTTGGTCTTTTGATATGGATAGCCAAGAGATAGATACTGTGTCAGTCAGATTATCTCAACCAACTAGCTCACGAAGGTGATCTCGAGATGAAGAACTGCTTACACCACGATGACGACGGAGCATACCGAGTAACCGATCATTGATGATTGTATTTGAGATTGAGCGTGCTTATGATGGTTAGCCAGAAGGTGTGTTTTCCAGAAAATTTCACAATGAGGACACGGAAGTTCATGCTTGGTCAGAAGTCAAAGGTGTGGGCCACTACCGTTGGCTTCAAGGGCCAATGAACCACTTGCCTCGTGATTAACAGTTGGAATTCATAGCAGACGTTATGTGACAGATCTTCATTTTCTTGCGTTGGTACTGATTAACAATAACATTGCTTCTCAGAGACCTCGAAGCTAAAGGAAGGGGTGATGTTAGAGACATAGTCTTAAGAACCTTCTAGAGACAAGTCTCTAGAACCTTCTAGAAGCTTCTTAGTTGATAGAAGTTACTTGAAGAGCTTCTTAAATAGAAGTATATATTGAAATCGATGCTGAAGAGTTCTTCAGTCTTGACAACACATCTCTTGGAGCTCTAGCTCACCTCTCTGGTGTTGTTCTTGTATTCATCTAATTAATCTAATTCTTGCCAATTCTTCTTGAACTTCTTGTTAAATCTCGAGTCTTTATTTTTGTGTCCTTGAGAGTTTAGATGTATTAAACTTATGTATTTCTACTTAACTAATGGAATTTTGAATCAAAGTATAAGAAAAGTTAAAGTTACAAGAAATCCAATTTATTTGAAGATTATTCAACTCAATAATCTTCAAATAATAGTTCTAAAATAATTGAGTTGAATGGAGATCTTATCATATTAAATATTACTACACTATTATGATCTTTAATTGCTAAACCTAAAGGAATAATCTCATGGATAACATCTCCAAAAGATAACAAATAATCATCTATGACTTTTTTATATAAGGATTTAGTTTTCTTGACTAATGACATTTTTTATTTTTTTACAAAATCTTTGTCTATAAAATAAGCTAAAGCTCTTGAACTTAATAAGGTAAAAAAATTATGATTTTGGATCCTAAATATACATCTATTATAAAATAAGGTGAGGGATCTTAGAACAGAATAGGACCTTTATTAGGTATTGCATATGATTCCAACTCGATGGTTTTTATTGTAGCTAAAATATTTTTTTTGATATATTAACTTTGGTAACCATGTACCTCATTTTGTGATTGTGTTGTTTCTTTGGATGATATTGAATAATATGCTTGGCTTCTCTACAATATAGGCATGAATTCTCTTCATGACAACAAATCATTTTTTGCTCAATAAGAAGTTTAAAATATATTATATCAATTTGAATAGACTTTGGTCTACTCAAATAAGCTTCTAAAAATTTAGAAAATATTGCCATAGTGTTGTTCTCATTGTGTTCAAGCTTCAATATACTAAAGCAATTGAACTAATATAGGTAGGTTCAAACTCGAGAAAAAACTGGTTATATGAATTGGGTCTATTAGTGTCACAATTGACTGTACTTTAGCTATCTGAAATCAATTATCAAACTACAAAATACTAAGGCTTACTACTTCTATCTTAATTCAATACATAATCCATTCTATAACTATCAATTCAATAACACTTCTATCTTCTTATTAGTTCATCTTCCACTTACTCTCTTTGCAGTTTATATATATTCAATTAATAATCTCTATCTTACTTATTATATTCAATTTCTCAATTCATCATACAAAATTCAATATCTTCACTTAATACAACACAATTTGATAATTTTAATTCTCAAGGTCACAGATTTTCTCTAAAACGGTCAGTCCAAAGTCATATTCAAGAATATTCTAATCACAATTTCAACAATACTTCTCTCAATCACAATTCTTCATAAGCAAATAATAAAAACAAAGAAAATAAAGAGGTGGCACCAAGCTTACTCCGACTTACGACTCTCATTGTCTGGCTTCGATCTCCTTTTTTTCAACTTCTTTATCCTATCAAAAGATGGACCATCGGCCAACAGATTCCAAAGGTTATGAATCTTTGAATTCTTAACTATTTGTTCCACTAAAAATCTATTATTATCAATTAAACTATCTAACTATAAGTCTAATTCTCAAGGTTATCAATAACCAACTTATAACTTACTACAAAATTTATTTACATATTCTACATAGTTCCACTCTTTGCAAACATTATTTAGCCTCAACTTATAAAGGCGTAGCAGTGTTGGCTTCTTATATCAATGGCGTTGGCTTACCATCCTTTGAATTGGTGACTTCCTCCTCTGCTACATCTTCATCGTGTACTTTGGTGTTCGATGGTTCTCTATCCAAACGTGCCATCAGATCTTCATTCAACAAACCCAATTCCCATACTTGAGACTCAAGACGGTAATTTGATTGTCATGCTCCTCCAACATCTTCTGCCATTCTTCTATCGGTTTCAAAGGTATCTCCAAAGGTATTGTTGCTGAAACTGGCATATTGGTCCACACTAAATTATTGACCTCCTTCGTTAATATGGCTAGTTTAGTCTACAACATTGTAACCTCTACCTACAGCCGCTCTTGCCATTCCTTCCAATCGGTCTCAATGCTGCTTTCTCAGACACCATATTTGCCATCTCCTCTTTTTCTGCCATCAAATTTTAAAAAAAAAATTAAATTTTTAAATCGACTATCATAAAGAAGTATCAAATCATTTGGTATAAAAGTCTTTGGTCTAAGCTTACTATCATAAAAATTTTTCCTTCGTTTTTATGTAGTTTCCATTATCATTAATGCATTGGCTCTAGTTTCATCCAATTTTTCTAATTCTTCTAAACGATGCCATAATGAATCATGATCTCTCAATCTATTATCTATAGCAATTCGTAAACTTTGGACTTCCAATTCAATAGGTAATATTGCTTTCTGGCCATAAACCAATTGAAAAGGGGTAGCATTGGTAGTAACTTTATACGCAGTATAGTATGCCCATAAAGTTGCGCACAACTTAGTGTCCCAATCTGTTTCCGCTCCTGAAACTGTTTTTGTTAAGATTTTATATGAAATTCCATTAATCTTTACTGTTTGTCCATTGGCTTTAGGATGATACAGTGTAGTCTTACCATGTTTTATCTCATATTTAGCCGTAAGTACTTTGATTGTACTATTTATAAAATGAGTTCTTCAATTACTAACCAATTCTCGTAAACAACTGAACCGTATAATATTATTTTCATATAAAAAGGTTGCTATTGTACTTGCTCTATCGATTTTTGTAGCTACAGCTTCAGCCCATTTTGTTACGTAATCCATTGCTACCAATATATACTATTTTTGTTCATTTTTCAAGGTTGATACAATTGATCCTACAAAATCAATTCTCCATTTTTCAAAAGGCACTTGAGCCAGAATTAGTACCAATGGCATTACTGAAGTTTGAGTAAGTTGACCCATTCTGTGACATGGATCACAATGACGGACAAATTGGTAGGCATCTGCAAACATTGTTGGCCACCAATAACTAATTTGTAAAGCTTTATGAGCCATGTTGTCTCCCGTAAAATGTCCACCACAACTGTCCAAGTCACAACCTTCCAATATAGTACTCACTTTAGTTTGATAAATACAACATTGCAAAATTCCATCCTTGCCTTATTTATATAAAGCTTCACCAATCATCATATAAGGTGCACATTTTAATATTAAGCGTCTTTTAAGTTTTTCATTAAAATTGGGTGAGAAGGTTTGAAATGTCAAGTATTGAATTATTTCACTATACTCCGGAATAATTACATCTACTGCAAACAGTTCTACATCAGGTAGTGCATCGTGAATAGATTCATAACCCAATATATTGGGTAACCGAGATAAATGGACCGCATTGGAATGTGATTTTCTTGGTCTTAGTTGAATAGTAAAGTCAAATTCCTACAAGAGTAAAATCCATCGTATAATACGAACACTCAATTGAGGCTTATTAATCATATATTTTAAAGCATCATGATCGATATGAAAAAAAATTTATAACCAAGAAGATAATGTCAAAACTTTTGTACGGAATAAATCATCCTCAATGCTTCTCTTTTGGTTGTTATATAATTTCTTTCAATTGCTACCAATTGACGACTTGCATAATAAATAAGATGATAAAAACCCCGATCATCTTTTTGGCTTAACACAGAATCAATCACGACATTAGATGCATCCACATAAACTTGGAATGGTTTTGTCCAACAAGGTGCTACCAATATTGGTACTGAAATCAATTTTTGTTTCAATGTTTCGATTGCAATTGTACATTCCTTTGTCCAAAATGGACTGGTCCCATCGATTGGTGGTTTCTTCAAGAAATTTGTCAAAAGAAGGCATATAACTACAAATAGATAGATAAATTGTCAATAATAACTGAGATAGCTGATAAATGCTCGAACATCGATAACAATATCTGGTTGCTTTAATTCTTCTATAATCTTTATTTTATCTGGATTTGTAGCAATGCATACCATCGAAACTATATGACCCAATAGTTTACGAGAAGACACACCAAATTGGTACTTTTTTGAATTTAAAGAAATTCCATATTTGGTACATTGATTCAAACATTGACTTAGACATTTTAAATACCTGGCTCTTGTATTAAATATAAAAAAATCATCTAGAAATATTTTCATTGAAATTTGTAGATAATTTTGGAATGCTTGCATCATTATCCTTTGAAATGTAGCTAGTGTATTACAAAGCCCAAACAGCATAAGCTTATAGGCAAAGGTCCCCCAATCCATAGTAAAAGTAGTTTTTAATTGGTCTTCTTTTATAATTTTAACTTGATTATAACTGGAGAATCCATCAAGAAATGAATAACATTCATGTCCAACGATAGCATCCAATATATTATCCGTGAATGATAAAGAAAAATAATCCTTCTTGGTAGCCGCATTTAATTTATAGAAATCTTGACAAATGTAAATTTTTTCATTCTTTTTCGGTACCATAACAATTGGTGAAATCCATTCACTGAAAGGAATTGGATAGATAAATTCAACCTCTAAGAATTTATCCAGTTCTTCTTTTACCATAAGTGAGTATTTTGGATTAAGTCGATGTTATCTATGGCATATTGGTATAGCGTTCTCCTTCAATATAATTTGATGCTCACAAACTTCAGCTGGAATTCCTTTCAAATTTGCATATGATCATGTGAAAGCAGTTTTATGCATTAAAAAGTAATCCATCCAAATTTCTTTCTCTTTGCCTTTTATACCGTCATAAATCTGAATGATTTGGGGAGCCTCCCCTATACCTAAATTAATTGGTTGACATCATAGAATTTCAGGAGTCTCAGGAATAATGTTCTACTCAATTCCAAAAACTTTCATAAAATCTGACAAATTAGAACTTTTCAACTCCAGTTCCATAGCACTAACGTGATTAACATCCTGTCTATTTATCCAATATGCAATCATATGATCACAATTATCAATAACATCTGGAGGAACTAAATACTCTCCTAGTCTCCTGCACTGGTATTTCATTCTAGTGTGCTCGACAACTTACCTTATAACAGCAAAAATTAGATCAAGTATATAAATTTTTTCTTTTGTAGATTCATCTTCACAATTTGACGTGAATTTTGAAATGGCTAATTGAATTTCTCCGTGATATTGGACAAGGTACATTTGAAGTATAATTTTATCATTACCTTTCTCAATTATCAATGTACCATGGCCCTAGTATTTCCAAGCTTTAGCTTGATACAAACATGGTGTCATGTTGTAACACGAGTATATCATGAAAATATAAAGAAAAGGGACTTTTATTAATGCTCAGTTACCTCGAATATTGGGAGAAACGACCAACTCCAGTGTGAATACTGAGTGGCCAGGTTCAGTCACCCCGTTACAGTTAGCCGGGGCATACTGAAATGCTCCGTTTCATTCCAATAACGGGAGTCAGCAGAAAGAGAAAGGACCAATTCACACGACGGGTGAGCCTGGTTAAAAGAGCCAATTGGATCCAATTTCAAGAATCCAATCCGGGTCCTCTTACCCAATATGAGACTTGAATTGGTCGGGCAACCCAATGCAGTCTAATTACGGGAAAATCCAGGTCTTACTACGAGCCTCAGCCAATCTGACGTGAAGGACCAATTTGATCCAATTACGGGGACATCCAGGTCTTACTACTGGACTCTTAGCCAATATGAGACCTGAATTGGTCGGGCGACTCAATGTGGTCCCGATTACGGGGTTTTGATTCTGTTTCACGCTGTCCTGTTCTCTGTTTCGTTTCAGGGAACGTTGTTTTCGGTAAAAGGATCTCTTAAAGGTAAAAATGGAGGAAAAAGCTCTGATGGCGAGAGCCAATTTCGGATCTAAGCTCTAACAGTGGGAGCCAATTCTGGATCCAAGACAGAGGATTGAAGAAATTCAGCATTAAGGTTAAGAAATGAGAGAGGAGAGAATAAGTTTTGGGGGGGGGGAGTTTTTTGAAGGATTGAGAGAGCTAGCTTTATGCTTTGGGCGGGAAAAAAAGACAGAGAATTGGGGTTTTTTTTTCTTCATAGAGTTTTGGGAAGACTGAGGCAATCGTTGCTGAAGTCAGTGTTGTAATGGTGAATCGGGATTTTTTTTAATGAAGTGGGTTTGATTACTCTTGACTGTTTTGTGAAATCGAGTTACGTCTGTGATTGAAGGATTAAAGAGGTGTCTATAGGATTGAGTATGTGAAGTGAATGAAATTTATTTGTTTAATCTAACAAGATAGTCAGTGGATACAAGATCGTAAGTATAAAGCGGTATCGGAGATTAGCAGATTGGGTTGTTCAGGGTTCTCTATAACGTCTAGAGACCTACCGGCTGGGGCAAAAAGGACTTCGAAAAGTAGTCGAAGGGCATCCGTATAGATTTACAATGTATTCTTGCAGTCATTTATATTCCAGCAGTCAAAAACTGATAGACTGCTTGACTATTGGCGAATCTCCATACTACCTTCTACAGCCAGACGCCCGACGCGTTCTCGAGCAGGAAAGCACGTAATACGACAAAAGTGGTGAATCCGACGTGAAAGCTTGAGGTAGAAGGTATTGGATTTCAGTTGATTTTATCTTTATTTTATGAAAAATGAAAATAAAAATTTTGAAGGATTCTTGGGAGGAGTTTCAGGTAGGGATTCTTTTAAAGGACAAGTTATGCACATGGATCCGTCTATTGCTAGTATGTTTCAAGCCTTCTCATTATCAATGCAGCAACAGTAAATCAATGATCGAAAGGAAGCTTTGGCAACCAAAGCATTGCAAGCAGAGGTCAATAAAATTGATCAATTTGATGGGAGGAATATTTCAAAGTATTTAAGATGTTATGTTCGTGAAATGGAATTAAATCGGGTTTCTGAGAAGAAAATGGTTGCACTATTTGGACTTGCCACGATACCGGAGATAAGAGACCACATTACATCGATTACAGATCGTTATGGGAATTCATGGGAGGTTTTTTCACATGTATTGAAAGACGAATATTTCTTAGAAGATGCTGATCGTGTTACTAAGAAGCTATTTTTGGAATGGATTGAACGGCCCACTAAGAATTTGCAAGCAACAGAGCTATTAAGGAAATTTGAGAGGCAGTACTCTCAATTGTCGAAGGTAGTAAAATTGACATTGGAGCCGAACAAAGTTGATCTATTTCTTCAAGCTGCTGATAGAGAATTGCAAGGCAAATTAGAACTCCTTCTTGAAGACAAAGAAGAAGATGAAGGATTGACAACAAAGTGGAAGAACGTTGAAGATGCAGTGGGGTTGCTTACAAAAAGAGAAAGGATGAAGGATAGGAGCAATATTCCGAAAACAGTACAAGCACCCAAAGCTCCAGTACGTACAATACCACCAACAATGCCTATAGTTCAACCTTCGACATCCTTATCGAAGAAAGCAGATATGGGGATGGAAGAAATTATACGAGAAATGCAAGATCTTCAAATCAAATTGGCAAGACTTGAAGAGAATACTACTACAAATAATTCGAAGAATGTTTCAAAACAAGGATATATACAAAGATGCATTTGCTGTGATGACGCTTCACACACTAGAAAAGATTGCAATGAATTTAATAATATGATACGGCAGGGAATTATTTACTGGAAAGATGGAAAGATAGCATTGAAAGATAGAAAGGATCTTCTTCAAACCAATTTTGGCAAGGGAGGAATGAGAGCATTGGTTCAAGAATACCTAAAAGAGCATGAAACAGCAGCACAAGAAAGTACAAGTTATGGTGCTAGAATAGATGATGAAATTGGTGGAAGTACGGAAACTAGTGAGTTTTGGACTTCTGCCGTTTCTACAATACAAGAAGGAAAATTACCTCGAGAAGCGTTATTGAGGACTGCAGCTACAATACGAGGAAGAACAGGTTGGGAGGATCCTATTGAGTCTCTTTCAGTTCATGCATATATTGCTAAGAGCCAACATGAAGCTTTGATGGAAGAAAAGAGACGAGGAAATTTTGATGATACTAGAGAAGGAAATTCTTCTAAGAGGCAAACTCGAGGAGACAAGGCTCGGGAGGCAGCTTCACAAGAATTGCATGTAAAGGATACCTCAGCATCGTTGGGAGAAAAAACAAAGGAGACAAAAGATAAGGGCAAATCAATTGCTTATAAGCTACTTTCTGACATTGAAGCGGCAACAAATTTGAAAGGAGTGTTGGAAGAACGTATATTAAATGCTAAGGTGGAATTCACATTGAAAGAAGTCTTGAGAATTGTAAAGAAGGAGTTTCATGATGTTATCATTGACAGCATTAAGCGAAAGAGGCAATTAATGAGTGAAACTGGAATGAGTCATGCTATTGATGCAAGAATATATAAAGAAGAAGAAGAGGTTGATATTGGTTACAAGCAACCAACAAATGAAAAGAATGGATATAATCAACGAGTATGTTTCGAAGATTATAGTCACAAAGAAATGAAAACTTTGAGCCATTATACTCGAAAGCATTGGGCAAAGACAACTACTGAGGTATTGGTAAAAGTAGGAGATATAGAAGAACCAATTGTTGTTTTAGTCGACCATGGTTCTGAAATAAATGTCATGTCTAAAGATCTTTATAAGAAGCAAAAATGACCAATTGATATGGAACATGGATGGGCAATTCGAACAGCTAATAACACACGGGGTGAATTATATGGAGCTTGTCTAGATGTCAAAATTCGGATTGGGGATGTTGCGATGGAGCAACATTTCTTTGTTCAAGATACAACGTCTTATCCATTGATTTTAGGACAACCTTATACTATGGCAACACGGATGGAAACAAAAGTACTTGACGATGGTTCTGCTTATGCAAGAGTACGGAGCGAAGATTGGAGGAAAGCTGTACAATTTTCAACAGTACCTCTTAACCATGAACGGAATCGAGATAGGTTGAGGGAGAAACCATTGCCAAAGATTGTTGAAGGATTTAAGGATTTTGGGGAGGTACCACTGTAAAGCGAGATTATGGAGGTACAAAAGAGGAGGTACTTTTGCAAGATGAAGGTGCCTTTGATGCGAGTTTTATTCGTAGATTGGAGAATGGAAATATGATGTATAAGGAAGTTGATGATTTTAAAAGAAAAGAAAGAAAAAGATTATATGATATTGAAGGACAATTATGCAAGTTAGGTACATTGCAAGATGATGAGAGGATTTTAGGTGTTTATGAAGAAAATGGACTGGAAGATTCATTGGAATTGATTACATCTATTGGATTAGAGGATAATGATAAGATTATTGAGATTCATTCAAGAGAGGTTTATACCATACTTGAATCTTTTCAAGCACCAGAAGTCACTGTAGAGACGAGATATAAAATGGCAGATAAGAAGGTAAAGCCTGTTGCCGGACCATTGCGAGAAGATTCTAAAGAACAAATGAGAGAAGCAGCAAAAGAAGCAAGTTTAAGAGATCCAATGAGTATTGGACATCAGTTTATTAAAGAGACTTTTGAAGAATTGAAGATTGGTTCTGATGGTTCTTTATTGCCGGAGGAAATTACTTGCTTCAAAAAGATGTTGGCTAAACAAGGTAGATCGTTTGCCTTCGAATCTCATGAAATTGGGTGTGTGGATCCAAATATTGTAACACCTATGGTTATCTTCACTGTACCGCATGTACCTTGGAATCTAAGACCGATTCTACTATCGAGGGCACATTTACCTAAATTGGTGGAACTATTAAAAGAAAAAATAAAGATGAAAATATTGGAACCTTCATTTGCACCGTATTCTAGTCGATGGTTTACGGTACCTAAGAAGAATGGGTCACTACGGTTTATTCAAGATATGCAACCGGTGAATGCAGTAACTGTCAGGAATGCAAGAATTGGGCCTATTGTGGATGAATTTACTGAGGCGTTTGCTGGAAGGGCGATCTATTCAATGGGTGACTTGTATTCAGGTTATGATCAATTTCAAGTTGCCAAAGGAAGTAGAGATATGACAATAATGAGAACACCACTTGGATTGGTTAGAATGTGTACTCTTCCTCAAGGCGCGACGAACTCAGTTGCGCATATGATGAATGGGATGAATAAGGTATTGAGAGATTTTATTCCGGAAAAGACTATGCCTTTTTTGGATGATATTCCTATAAAAGAGTGCAGAGAAGGAGACAAGGATGAAACTTTAGATACGAGGGGGTGTCGCAAATATGTTGTTGATCATATACAAGATTGTGAAAAGATTTTAACTCGGCTTGGAGAAGTTTGTCTTACATTATCGGGTATGAAGTCCGTATTTGGAGTACGAGAGATTGTGATTGTTGGACACTTATGCGGATCTTACGAAAGAAAACCAGATCCGCGACTAAAGTTGATGCAATTGGAAGGATGAAAGAGGATTGTGATTCTTTAACAGAGGTTCGCAGGTTTTTGGGTGCATGTATATTTTATCGAATCTGGATCCCTCATTTTGCTCACATAGCGGATCCATTATATGAACTGTTATGCAATGGTTACCGATTTAAATGGGAAGAAAGGCATATTTAGGCAATGCAAAGATTGAAGAAATTATTGATGTCACCTCCAATATTGAGGAAGGTTGATTATAAGTGCAATAGACCAGTGATTCTTACTGTGGACGCAAGTCCAATTGCCATTGGATGGGCTGTGGGTCAAGATGATTCCAATGGGAATAGATTTGCAGTTTGATTTGGAGCTAAAGTTTTAAGTATTCATCAGCGTGCATATTCGCAAGTCAAAAGAGAACTTTGGAAAGTTGTTTCGGCTATGAAAGCTGAAAAGGATTATTTGATTGGGATAGTAGTAGTAATTGAAACAGATTGCTTACCATTGCTTGGAATGATTGTTAACTGTTCAACGCCAGATATTGCAATGTTGAGATGGATTACTTATATTAAGTCACTAAATCCAGAATTTAAGCATGTTACTGGGAAGGACAATTTAGTAGCAGACATGCTATCTCGAACAAGATACGAGAGGGAGGACGAAATGGTTGAAGACATTGATGAGGTCGGATTGAAATTCTATTCAATATCAAACCTCAATAGGGAAGACAAGCTATTTCTTGAAGAATCTTATGAAAGAGAATTATTGGATATTGGTCATTACTTGAATACCTTGACTAAGTAGGGGAATTGGTCTACAGAAAAATTCAAACAAATAAGAAAAAAAGCATATGGATTTTTACTTCGAAATGGATTCTTATGAAAGAGACCGAAGAAAGGAATTGGGATGCCACAACGAGTGATAGGCAAAAAGAAAGAAAAACTAAAATTATTAAAGGAGTTCCATGATAGTTTATGGGCAGGGCATAGAAGAATCTGGGCTACTTTTGCTAAACTCAAGGAACCATATTGGTGGAAAAATATGTATCGAGATGTGCTCTCATTTGTAGAGTCATGTAAAATTTGTCAATCGTATTCTAATATCCGACATCGAGATGGCCTTCATTCTACATATCCTCTGGCTATTCATTTTAAATGGGTTGTTGATTTGGTTATTATGCCGGTTGGGTTATGGCAGATGAGATATTTGGTTTTAGCTCGTGAAGATTTATCAAATCAAGTAGAAGGAAGAGCATTGAGGACAAAATCTACAGAGGAGATTTGTAGGTTTTTGCTTGAAGATGTCATTTGCCGCTACGGATGCGTAGGAAAAATCACTGCAGATCGTGGAGAATTAAATGCACAAGTAGCTCGTAAGTTCTTTGAAAGATGTGGAGTTAAACTATCACTGACTACTGCTTATAATCCAGAAGGGAATGCAAAAAGCGAACGCGGTCACCCACCTATTATGAAAGCATTAGTTAAAGCTTGTAATGGAAAAGTTAAAGAGTGGCCACGGCTTTTGTCATTTGCATTATGGACTGATCGAGCAACACATAGTTCGGTGACAAGATATATACTAGTAGAACTTATGACAGGTCAAAAACCAATTATGTCGATTGAAGAAAAGGTACTTACTTGGAGTATGCTACCATGGGAAGCTGGATTGACAAGAGATGAACTTCTGGCTATTAGGATTCGATAATTGGAGCAAAGATCGAAAGATGTCCAGATAGCATTGGGAAGGTTAAAAAGAGCAAGATTACAAAATAAGGCGTGATTCGATAAGCAACATCGATTGAGAGCAAAAGCAATCGAAGAAAGTGACTGGGTACTTGTTTATGATAATAGTCTGGATAATCAACATAGTACTTTGCGGAAATTTTCAAAACGTTGGTTTAGACCATATGTGATAACAACTGTTCATGGTAATGTGACTTACTCGTTACGGGAGTTAGATGATACAAAATTGAAAAAACCAATTGTAGGGAAGCGAGTAAAAATATTTAAACGAAGACACGTAGAGGTGAATATGGAAGACCTTAATGAAGGTATAGAAATTCAATAGCAAGAAGATGAAAGTGATTTGGATAATGAAGGTGACGAAGACGAATTGGACAAAGACGAAGAGGATATATTCAAAATCAAACAGCAATTGGATAAATTGGTGCATATTGGAGGATGCACAGGTTCAGAGGGGGTGGATGTCATGTTGTAACACGAGTATACCGTGAAAATATAAAGAAAAAGGACTTTTATTAATATTCAGTTACCTCGAATATTGGGAGCAACGACCAACTCCAGTGCAAATACTGAGTGGTCAGGTTCAGTCACCCTGTTACAGTGAGCTGGGGCATACTGAAATGCTCCATTCGATTCTAATAACTGGAGTCAGCAGGAAGGGAAAGGACCAATTCTCGTGACGGGTGAGCCTGGTTCGAAGAGCCAATTGGATCCAATTTTGAGAATCCAATCCGGGTCCTCTTACCCAATATGAAACCTGAATTGGTTGAGCAACCCAATGCGATCCAATTTCGAGAATCCAATCCGGGTCCTCTTATCCAATATGAGACATGAATTGGTCGGGCGACTCAATGTGGACTCGAGTATGGGGTTTTGATTCTGTTTCAGGCTGTCCTATTCTCTGTGCCGTTTTGAAAGCTGTGACGGCGGGAGCCAATTTCGGATCTAAGCTCTGACGGCGGGAGCCAATTTCGGATCTAAGCTCTGACGATGGGAGCCAATTTCGGATCCAAGATGGAAGATTGAAGAAATTCAGAGGATAAGGTTAGGGGAAGAATGAGATCAAAGGAGGTTTTTTTTTTGGGGGGGATCAGGGAAGAGCTAGCTTCAAGCTCTTGAGAAGGTTACGAGTTTTTTTTCATTGGAGGTTTTTTTTGAAGATCAAGGGGATTGGAGAGGAGCTTCATGCTTCGGGTCGGGGAAGAAAAGACGGAGAATTGGATTTTTCTTCTTCATAGAGTTTTGGAAAGACTGAGGCAATCGTTGCTGAAGTCAGTGTTGTAATGGTGAATCGGGATTTTTTTTAATGAAGTGGGTTTGATTACTCTTGACTGTTTTGTGAAATCGAGTTACGTCTGTGATTGAAGGATTAAAAAGGTGTCTATAGGATTGAGTATGTGGAGTGAATGAAATTTATTGGTTTAATCTAACAAGATAGTCAGTGGATACAAGATCGTAAGTACAAAGCGGTATCGGAGATTAGCAGATTGGGTTGTTCAGGGTTCTCTATAACGTCTAGAGACCTACCGGCTGGGGCAAAAAGGACTTCGAAAAGTAGTCGAAGGGCATCCGTATAGATTTACGATGTATTCTTGCAGTCATTTATATTCCAGCAGTCAAAAACTGATAGACTGCTTGACTATTGGCGAATCTCCATACTACCTTCTACAGCCAGATGCCCGGCGCGTTCTCGAGCAGGAAAGCACGTAATACGACAACGGAACAGTTTGAAACGGAACCAAAGCCTCTGTAATCGATACCTCATTAGGGAGCACAACCAATTCAGGTCTTATATTGAGTAAGGGGCCTATGTCAGGACCTGGATTGGATGGCTCGATAATTGGATCTAATTTGCCCTTTGCTTCAAAATCACCCAAATGTTGAATTGGTCCTTTCTCCTTTTGTTGACTCCTTGTAAGGACAGCTTGGACTACTTCTACCTGATGAACTAGTGATTTTGGTATCCCGTTATTTTTTTCCTCTACAATTTGTATAGTCGATTGTATCTTTTGATCATAATTATCAGGGTTGAATAGCACATTGCATTGATAATAAAAATGATCCGATTTCTTGCAATTTCCACATACTAGAGCATATTCATCTATAAACCTTGGATCAGGACATTTATTGGCATAATGATCAATTTGTCAGTACCAATAGCAACGTAGTGGTTTTCAGCTCATATCGTCAGATATACTTGGAGTCTCCACTTGAATATATCTATTAGGCCGATTCCAAGTAGCCATAATAAATGATCCTGACTAACTAGTTGCTATTGGTCAAGAATTGGATTGCTAAATTGGTATAGTTTGGAGATTATTCCCTTGATTATTTCCACCTTTTTACATATTTATTCCATAAACCAGATTATAATTAGTATTTTAAAAATTCCCAAAGCCACGATTAGATCAATTTGGATGATTACTATTCTAACCATCCATATTTCTAGTCTATACTTAATTAACATTCCATTGAATTGGCTATATTAACGTTTGGTTATTGAACTATTGTTGCCTTTGTAAATGCCAATAGTTTTGGATAGGATGTTTTCTTCCATAAAAATATACATTGAATATCTGTTTGTCTGGGTGATGGATATTCCGTATCAAAATGACCTTGTCCCTTATAATTATTACACCATACATTAGGTCTCGTATTAGAAGGCTTATGTCATTTCTCCTTATTTTTAGCCAAATTCATGGCCAATTCTTCCATCTTCTTTGTTAGATTTAATAACAAGGCTTCATTTGGATCTTGAACAGTTACATTTAACCCAATATTCATTATTTTGAGAGAATTCCAGTGAATTGAGAGTGTTGAAGAGGTTTAAAAACCAAAAGCATGAAGTAGAGGTCCTTCTGGAACATTGAAAATTGGTGGAGTACAATGAATTCAAATTGAAATGTAGAGAATTTTATTTCAAATAATCACCAAATATACATGTCGTGAGTGTAGAACTTACTAAATAATTTGCAAACTTAGAAAACTTCATCTACAACCTCAGAAATAATCAACTATCAGCCATGCAATGTACACTTCAGAGTTGTAATGGCTTATCGCAGTTGTACTCAGTGATTACACCCCATTGAAATTTATTGAAATTTGTATCAGTAGTCAAGTTGCTGTGCTCTACAAGATTTGAGCATAATAGCATTGCACAATGAATTAGAGTAGTTATTTCTATAACAATGTCATGGCTCACATTTCCTTTTCAAATATTGCAATGTAGAAAGGGCTTTATGTCTTGTTGTGCTAATGTAGACTTTGCTGCATTACGAAGTATCTCATGGTTGTCATCTCGAAGATAATCCGGTACTTTCGGCAACACTTTGTCATAATTAGCATCTCCATATACTTTTTTTTGCATCAATCTTACAATAGTTAATAGGGACATGGTCGGAGCCTCAACTTCCATTGCACGCAGTGTAGAGGGCTTGTCCAGGTCAGACAACTGCACTTTCTTCTCTAAAGGACTATCCACCACCCCATCGTCAACAGGCTTCTTAGAGAAGTCCATAGTCGAATTGACAGAAGGAGCAGAGCAAAGGAAGTTTCCTGTGCTGAGAAGAACGTTCTGGCCGTAGTCCATGATGGAATCTGCAGACACTTCGCATTGCAATCGACGGACCTGTTTCAATCCATCAAAAATTTCAGATCAATACAATTTGAAACGAAAAATCCGATTACCTATCCATACAAACACTTGTACTTGTCATCCACAACATTCTCGTACTATCGTGAAGTACTGACATGGATGTAAACACATAAATCAAGAACTGGAAATACAGTTGCAATAAGATACATGGTACATCACGACCACGATGCATGAAACACTATACAATAATATCCATCAAAGAATTGCACATGACCTCCAACTCCTATTTCCACATCCATGACAAGTAAACAAATATCCATTGATCCAATACATTGACAAATCAGCTCGACTCGATCTGAATCACAGTCCTCTGCAGAGATACGTACTCTTACAATACATACGTGCATGGCTGTCCTAATTATAATTAGGAGAAGATCCTCGAACTAGCTCCATGACCTTGTTATATTCAGTGCGATTCCGTTCATCGCACAATATTTTTTGCCCAATCCTGTTTGGCCCATGTTCTTGAAATAACTTTAACCCTTGGTCACGAGCAAGGTGCAGTCGTTGAAACCAAGGAAGCAAGGTGCGGAGGAGGAATGTGTCCCGGTTCCCGTTCCCATCATTAGACCAAGAGTTTGGAAGCAAGACATTCTTTGAATCGTTCATGATGTGCTTCAGAGGACTGTCGTCCACTATGATTGTGTTTTCTGAATTGAAGATTCCCTTATAATCAAAGAATAGAGTGTCTAAATTTTTCAAGAACAACTCTTTATGCGTTCCAGGAACCATGAAGGTGGTCAATCGTCCTGAGGAGTCTCGGAACCAAATTGTCGTACACGAATCCTGCCCTAGTACGAGGCCTGACAACATCTCTTGTGGAAAAAGGTAATTTACAACGCCCTGGATGTTCGAACTTTTCATAGAGCTCCATACACTAATCCTGGCTATTTTTCCTAGCTCCGCCAAAAAATTCAAACAATTCGGCCGCACGTAGACAGCTTTCATTCCCACAATGGCGCCAATCGTGGCTGAGTGCGGCGCCAAAGAGTTGCTATATTGCTTTGTGCTTCGATTAGACTTCCAATTCTCGCAAACACAGAGAATTCCATTGAGGTCTAGAACGACGTTCAGCCACTTGTCAACCGCCCTGGACCTCAATGGACGACCAAGGTCTTCCAACGGCCCTTCACTACGAACTGGAGGATCGGATACCTGCTAAGACAAACGGCCCACGAAGGAGCCAATTATGCCTTTCACTAACTACAAATGAGCGCGACGATCCTGAAATGCACCATACAATTACATGCCATAGACAAAGAAGCGCACCGTGGAAGACACACATACCAGAAGAGCCTAGAACACAGGATAATGAAACACACCTTTTGCTTTGAAGAGGCGAATGATTCGGACCGACTCTCAGAGATCACGGTTCGCGACTCAGGCAACGACTTGGCAGAAACAACGAATGCCACCGAGGTGGGATAAAACAGCGGAGAGGGAGAAGCAAAAGGAGCTGACAAAGTTGTAAGGATTTCATCACCTGTGATTCAATGTAGAAGCAAATGAGCCCCTCAAGTGTTTGAAACTCATCGACTGAGTAAAAATGTACAAAATTCATATCAAAAGTATTGAGCTCCCTGGTTGGTTCCATTAGGAACTCCGTATCAAAAATAATTTACCTATTCAACTATACTCTAGACGCACTAGCCAATAACACAAATCACCTCGAGTCGAGCTAAAAAAAATTGACAGCGAGTGATTATGTGTCAAAACCTGCATCTGGATCCGAAAAGGCTAATTGATCACTCCCAACCGCTATCTCTAGAGTATCGTCCTCTACATTTGTGGGGCGCTCCATGGAATGTGGTTCTACTGACGCTGCCTCCACTCTAGAAACTTCACCGATTGAAAAAATGATTGCCGGAGACGTTGGACTATGTTGTTGAGATGTAGTAGGAGCCACTTTACCCGAGACATTGACAGCACTTGAATGCGGAAGATTGGCGGCTTTCGCATGTCTACTACTGGATCCGCTCATGATAGATCGAGATGGCGCATTTCGAAGTATCAGCGACGGAGGCTGAGAAGGAGGGGCGGGAAGGGCGTCTGGCAATTGGGGATTAAGCCTCACGAATGCAGAGAGGAGAAGATTTGTCTGCTGCTGCTGCTGCAGCATCATGCGGGATGTGTCTTCGTGCATCCTTCGGGACTCCTCAAACAATCTCATGCTCTCGGCACGATCATGATCTTGTCGAGCATTAAATTCTGCAATCTGCTGCTCGTGCCTCCGCTGGCTGTCTGCCAGAATCACCGAAATGGACTCCATGACGGTAGCCACAGAGTCCATGTCCTTCCTCCTCCGCCCCCCAGAAGATGACGCACCAGGAGTTCCACCGGAAGGTGGATTATCAGATGCTTGTGCTGACTGCGGAATAATCCGAGATCGCCGCTCAAGTAGTGTGGCGTTGGGCTGAATGGGATCCAACTCTTGAAGGTCGTCGTCGTCGTCGATTTTGACCTTCTCGTCGACTTCCTTCTCCTCGTCCGGGTCATAGTCGTGGTCGTCCCCTTTGTCGTCGTCTTCATCAAATATAACGAGGACATCGTCAACTGATGTTGTCCTCCGCTTCTTTGATAGAGAAGACTCGAAGCGGTCACTAAGCCGTGCTCCAACTCTTGACCGTGTGGGCGTGGTGGCCATAGACTTGTATATCGCACTCACCTTGTATCCACTGGGAAGGAAGTCATCTCTGTCGAGAGTGAGTGCTTTCCTAGAGATCTCTTCCCACCGACCCGACTCTCCGGTCCCTCCGATCGCAAAGACATCCACGGAACTCATCTGCATGAAATGGCACGCGGACAGCTTAGTGGATATGAAAAAAAGAAATGAATGTGATTGAGAAGCAAATCAGCTCGACTCGAGTTGATTGAGAAGCAAATCAGCTCGACTCGAGCTGATTTAGAAGAAAACCAGCTCGACTCGAGCTGATTTAGAAGAAAATCAGCTTGACTCGAGCTGATTGAGAAGCAAATCAGCTCGACTGGAGCTGATTAAGAAGAAAATCAACTTGACTCCAGCTGATTCAGAAGCAAATCAACTCGACTCGAGCTCATTGAGAAGAAAATCAGCTCGACTCAAGCTGATTGAAAAGCAAATCAGATCCATTCGAGCTGATTGAGAAGCAAATCAGCTCGATTCGAGCTGATTAAGTACCTACCATTGCCGCGCAAGTGATCTTGCCTCCCCCCCATAGTGAAAAAATGGACCCCCCTGGACGGCAAAACTTCCGCACTAGCCAGAGATAGAACTCCATTCGTAGTTCGGTGTTGTAAACTCGAAACTCCAACTCGTTGTAGCCGTGAGGCTTGGTAAACATTGGTGTGTCGGGAGGAAGAAATTCCGGTCAGATCTCGACACGGTCACGGGCGTCTACATCTTGCAAGAAAGTGAGGATCACCTTCCTTGGCGCTCGCCCAACTGAGGAATCTCCAAGACGCTCGAACTTTGCAGGAATGTAGTCTGCAAAGTCGATGTGCAGGCCTTTGAAGGCCCCGTGCGAGTTGATGCAGTCCATTGTCTGCAGTCTATGGCTCTCGCAGCCGGATATGAAGAGCCACCTCTTTCCATCTGCGAAGTATGGACTTCTATTCTTCTCCAGAGCAGCAAGAACTTGATGGAAATAAAGGACGGTGTTTTGTTCTATAAGATCATCCTCCACCCCCGGAAGCTCTCGGAGGTCGATGATTCCAAGCCCGATATCACGAGCGCTCTCGTTCTTCCATGCGTTGTCTTTCCACTTACTGAAGGTGTTTGTCCTCACATCATAAGTCTTGTAATAGGCACACGCGTATGGCACCTGGAACCCGTTCTTATGATTCAAGAAAACTTTGAAGAACTCTGCTGCGGCCGGAGAAATCTACGCGCAGGTCTTGTTCTTGGACTTCAGTTGCTTCGCTTTAGCAAAGTAGGATTCTCCAAGCCGCTCAAGGAGGACGTTTATTGATGCACTCGTGATATTACGAGCCGTCTTGAACGCCTTCCAATTCTCATGAATAAGGTCGTCCTTCGCGTTGATTAATCCCAAGCTTGGGTCTATGTTGTCGAGCTCCTTCTTCACTAGCTGCTTCCTCTTCCTCCTCTCCACCGAGTCCTTCGTGCTATAGCAGCTCTCAAGCATAGACGAGATTGATTTAATCGTCACCTTGGGATAGGAGAACTTTCGCTTCTCCCCAGATTGGTTAAGAAGGTGTTTTGCGAGCCTCTCCAGATCATTCAGGCTCAGGTTGCCGAGCCACTTGAAGTACTTGCGACTGAGCATGCAACTCTCCTGCTTCCAGTTCTCTTTCTCGTTGAACTTCGCAGAGGTGTCGGGGTTGTAGAGCTCCCCGTGGGCAGCACTGGAAATAACCTCACTCCAGAGGTTGTAGATGGGCTCTGGGGCAGTGATGATCTTTAGCTCATTGACGAGCTTAAGCTTCTCCTCTGCACCCCTGGTGCGCAAAATTCTCAATGACTTGTTGACATCAATCAATGAGAACCTCAAAGTCATTGCTTTCTCGAATGCCTCCGAGCAAATAGAAGAAGTTAAATATTTATTTTCTGAATCATAGCAAAGAATTCAATTCAAAAGAGGGAGAATAGCAAATCAGATCGAGTCGAGCTGATATCCTCTGAACAAGCCTTCATAATATCAGACTATTAAATCACTCGAGAAATGTCGTCACATCAAAAATAATTCGACTGTGATGGAAAGTACAACCGTTCAGATCAGATCGACTCGATCTGATCCCAAGTCAAGATATTCACATAATACAAATCAGATCGACTCGATCTGATTCTCTTACCTTGAATCCCTTCGTTCTACATTGAATATCCGAAGCTCTTCTCCCAGTTGTCGTGCCGGCGGCTGTGACCTGGGAAGGATTCTCTGGGCATCTCATACTCACCCAAACCGATCGTGCTCGGAGGATGTTGATCACCCATGACGGCTGTATCATCTGAAAGTGATTGATCCGATTGTAGTATACTGATATGGACCTCAGTATCTCCGGATCGCTCAACCATACAATAAAGCAACTCCAGACGCGAAAGTCGCTCTTCACATCGTCATCAACCACGTTACTCTCATCGATTATGACCCTGCTGACTGCAACACTGTGTTGCCCGTTGATGACAAAAAACTCTCCGTCTTTGATCTCGTCCTACGTTGTCGGCTTTGAGGTTCTGTTCGTGGGCATTACGCATAACGTTTGCGGGCCTTTCGATCGGGCAGGTTCATGAGATACACCACCATTACATTCACGAGCTTGTCCTCTTTCGATCGAATGTTGAACTCCGTAGGTGCATCAATGAGTTTATCTATGGAGATGCCCTTCTTTGTATTGACCCCGAAGATGTATGCATCTTCGCACTCTGACCACAACTTCTTGTACACTGCGGTGATGTGCTTGAAGTCGGGCTTACTCTGGGGTTCATATGACGACGGAACGTCGGTCATCGCATCGGCAAGGGTCGGATGTTGAACCTCCGACACTTGGGAGCTGCCCAAAGCCGCTCGGCGATCTCCAGAAGGCACAATGGGACTACTTCTCGTCGATCCTCGCCCTGCAGAGCTGGACCGTGGCTTCGCTTTTCCCCGGCTGCTTGAAGGCGCAGGAGCTGTTGTATCGACCGAAGCTTGACTTCCACCTACTGCTCGAACTTCTCTCCGGACAGACCGCGGGGCAGCTAATAGTATCTGCACCTCTAGTTTACCTTTGATGACGGAGAAATCTTGCAGAAGTGAATTTATCTTGGTGCAGAGCCGCTTGCCAAAAGCTGGGGACCCGTCCTTCTCAGTGTAGTCCCCCTTGTCGATTTTTGCCTCGAGTTGCTTCACCTCTCCGCTGTATTCAGTGGGCTCGAGGCTTTCGAGGAAGGGAGACATTGTGAAGGGGATCCGCTTCGAGGGTATGAGAACTGTGAAGTGATATTCATTTGTGGGATCTATCAAAACTCCGGTAGTTACGCACTTCACCAGGATCATGTCGCCGTCTAAGTACTCAACATCCTTTACCCGCTCTGCTGTCGTGAACTTCAAGAATGCTTGGCTTTTCTTGAATTTGAACAAAAACTGGATGTCGTGCGTGAATGGAATCATAGCTTGACTCCATGCCTCGAGCTCCTCTAGGTCAAAAAACTTCCATGAGGTTCCATAAATCAACCACGGGTCAGTCTCGTCATCATCATCGGCACGTCGGTCGAACTTATCCAAGTACATGGACAATGATGCCTTGATGTCCTCCATCTGCAACAGACGTAGAAGCAAACATGTCAGATTATGTCCCATCGACTTAATGACGCAGTTACTCCAATGAACGTTTTAAACTCTTCTTACTATATCAAATGTATTATTGGACATAAGAACAATAATCTTATATATGAAATCAGATCGACTCAAGCTGATTTATGGTCCTCGTATTGCGTAGGGTGTTCTATGTAGGTCAATGTTAGTATTTTGGAAAACAACGATTACAAATACGAATTTATGATTTTAGTCAAGTTTTCCAATTGTATGATTCATCTTAATGTATTTTTAATGCCGAAACATAGAAATCTACTATATATTCTTCACGTCAAATCAGATCGACTCGATCTGATTCTTTGGTGTTATGCGTAGTAACTTTGTAAAGGATTCTGTACCGGAGGAAAGAGTGAACTCGAGGTACATGGAGTTTATGCGTCAATGATGATGCTAGAATTATAAGTTTTTTACATTAGATTTAATTAAAATGGTGTCATTTTTTATGCTAATATTATGGTTCATTTTATATTCCTATGTGAATGTCGCAATGGATATGTATTCAGCAATTTTTAAGAGAAGTTAACTTAATTTGTTTGGATTATGACTAATTATTCTAGCCTCAATAATATTTCGGTGCGTAAACTAAATCAGAATATTTGAAGGGGAATGTAGCTTCATGCGATTGAACGAATCAGCTCGAATCGAGCTGATCTTATTCGAAGACTGAATTCCTCCTTTTACACGCTCATTGAAATGAAGCTCGTGGATCAGCTCGATTCGAGCTGATAGTATGTCGAAGCTATCGTAAGAATCAGCTCGAATCGAGCTGATGACATGTCGGGGCTATCGCAAGATATAGTTAGAGTTTAGCTAATGGTAGGTTGAACGATTGCAAGATTCAAAGTTTGTGCAGCTGATGGCTGGTAAGGAAAATTGCATGAATCAGCTCGAGTCGAGCTGATGGCAAGTAAGGGAGATTGTATGAATCAGCTCGAGTCGAGCTGATTGCAGGTAAGAGAGATTGTATGAATCAGCTCGAGTTGAGCTGATGGCAGGTCAGGGAGATTGCATGAATCAGCTCGAGTCGAGCTGATGGCAGGTCAGAGCAATCGCATGAATCAGCTCGAGTCGAGTTGATGGCAGGTCAGAGCGATCGCACGAATCAGCCCGAGTCGAGCTGATCTTCGTCCACGTCAGAGTTTCTATTGCCATGTGTATGGTAATAAGAAACTCCTGAATCAGCTCGGCTCGAATGGAACGACACTGATTTTGTAGAGAATTACCAGTGGGAACTGGATCTGCGAGATACTGATGACGTAAGGGCGCAACTGTGATTCCTCACGCGATGTGCGCCCGGCCACGGACATCCTCCTGTTCTGCCCTATGCGTTATCGTACGAATACTAAAATCGTGCACCGTGACACTACAGATCCAAGACGACACCAGGCAGTAAAGGAGATCAATTTCACAACCAATAAATGAAATACAACGTCTAACACAAATGTGATTGAAAACGAAGAGGAAGAAACCCAAGAATTCGACACCGTAGACAAATACAAGTCGGCACTTACAGGAACGTAGGCAGCGTCACGCACAGGGGAATCAAAACAGCTCTCTGTGGCGTCAAAAGCTCCTGCCCTCGTCACCTGGGATTGACAGTGCAATAAAATAGCTGGAACAGCAAAGGAGAAGTGAGGAACAGCAAACAAGAAGTGAGGAACAGCAAAGCAGAGGAGAGAAGCAAGGGTCACGACAACGTGACGAAGCACAGAGAAAATGTGCTAGGAGCGATGTGCGCAACAAAAAAGAGAAAGAGGAGAAATTTGTGGGCGGTAATGTTGTTTAACCCCACCCTGAGCATATGCGTTCACGTGCCCCGGCCGTGTTCCCTTGCACGATTTCGGCGGGAACTCGTCGGGAGCTTCGACGTCGTTTTCACGGGAACTCATCGAGAACTGCTGGGAAACAGGATGGGAAATGTTAGAGAGAAACGACGTTCTTTTCTATAAAATCTCAGTTTCAAATCATTCCTATAATGTGTGTACAGAAAGTGTATAATGACTGTTTTCTGACATTTCGCAACAAAATCCAAATGATTGAAAACAAAACATGCCTTTAAATAAAAACCAATTCTTCACACTAGCAGGTCGAACTAATACAATCAGTGGATTGCATTTGGTTGTATATGTAAAGTTTTTTAAAAAGGATAATTTTAATTTACATGATTATTTTAAATTTCCCAACCTTTTTCATCTACTCCAATTTCTTAATCAAAAAACCATTCATGTCATTGCAAATACTACCTTTTCTTCCATTTCATTCTCAAAACTTGAATTAATGTGAATAAAAAAATACTAATTAATTACTCAAGTATCACATTCAAGACATTCATTCATTTTGAACGTCTAATGAATAGTTTACTTTTAGTACATGAATAAAATAAGGAATTTTGAAGTTCCCAAATCAAATGTGACTAATGTGACTAATGTGACTAATCCCACGACAACAGATTACTTATACTACTCACATTAACCTACAAACTTCAAAATTCCATAATATATTCATATCATGTTTATAAATTATCCTTTATTATTTTAAATTATCCTTTCTTTTTATAAATTAATCTCAAGCCGATGATAACTTTTCCATCTATAATAAAAATTTCAATTAAAAATATAAGATCAATCAAAAAATCAATTACAGATATAAGATCAGTATTAAATTAAGACTATGAAAAGACTCAATTTAACGAATGTTGATATTATTGACATGCGCAATAATTTATATAAGATATGCATAATACAAGGACTATTACTTAATAAGTTTTATTTTAGTTTTTCTTTTACCACATAATCGTATAAATATAGTCAATGCTATGCATTTAAGATGATTACATATCGACACATAAAATATCTGAATCATATTTACTTTTAGAGGTATGCACACATTTGCAATGAAGGATTAAACGAACAAGTAATTCACTTGTTCTTCTTTCATATAATCATTTTATCACTTATCAAAGAATAAAATGTCATAGCAAGATAATTGATATATGAAGTAGCATACAAAATTGAACTTGAAATATGAACGTTTTAGAAATCCGCATCCCACATCCCGATTGATGTCCTGTCAGCATCAATTCTCCACGGAGTCCTGCCCTGCAGCAACATACCCTCGACACCTAAGTATCGAACCGTGCCTGGTTCCTTGGCGTTGCCCTTGTCTATTGCGATGGACGGTTCAGATCTGCTGTGGAGGATCGACGGTGGATAACGTCGTGCCCAGGGTAGGTGGGCTGTGTTGACTGCATTCCCACAGAGTCAGTTCTGCCGATGTCAATCCTGTGTTTTGCATTCCTCTTTGCTTGCACACTAGCTACGTTCTTCGATTTGGCGGCTTAGTCGACCTCCAGTGTCCAAGTGGTATGCCCTCCGAACGTCCCTTTGTTTGTCTACTTACGATTGATAACGCACGAGCGCTAGAATTAATTTTGCTCTCATTCTCTGTACTTGCAATTTCCAATTTTTAGGTGAGCTTCCATGTCTGAATTGAAGCGGGTTTCGATGTTGCCCATTGTGTTGGTTTTCTTCTTATGTTTTGTACGTCTTCATGTCCAGCCGTTTGGGCTGTTGCGATCATCTCCCAGCAAGAGTAATGTATGGATTAGTCTTCTCTTTGTGCTCTCGTTTATTACATTTTCGGCGAGTGAGGTCCTGCAATGACCTAATGATGCGGAGGGGCATTTTTTTTCAATATAGTACTGTTCATCCAGAATTCGGTACAATCTTGTCCTGCTACAATAACACGTACCCATACAATTCCGTAATAGTGCAGATGACTCGCTTTATAACTGTGTCTCTCTGATAATTTATAATATGTGCTATGGTAATCAGCTCGACTCGAGCTGATTTTCTGAAAGGTCCAATATGTCCTCGTTGTTCAAAACTATTGTCAAGAATCAGTTGGAGTAGAGCTGATTCTATGAAAGGTCCACTGCGTCATTGTTATTGAATACAATCACCTAAAATGAGCTCGAGTCGAGCTGATTCTCTGAGACGTCCAGTAAGTCTTCATTCAAAGGTATTAATGTCAACAATCAGCTCGAGTCGAGCTGATTCTTCGAGAGGTGTATTACGTCGTCGATATTGAAAACAAACGTTCAGAATTAGATCGAGTCGAGCTGATTCTATGAGAGGTCCAGAATTTTTGATTGGTCCAATACGTCCTTGTTATTGAAAACTGTTGTCTAGAATCAGCTCGAGTCGAGCTGATTCTTTGAGACGTCGAGTACGTCTTCATTTAATAATATTAAGGTCAACAATCAGCTCGAGTCGAGCTGATTCTATGAGAGGTAATTTACGTCCTCGGTACTAAAAACAATCGTTCAGAATCAGATCGAGCCGAGCTGATTCTTTAAGAGGTCCATATTTTCTCAAAGGTCCCATGCGTCCTTATTATTAAATTTTTTTGTATAAAATGAGCTCAAGTTGAGATGATTCTATGAATGGTCTAGTTCGTCATTTTTATTGTTTTCAAAAATCTAAAATCAGCTCGAGTCGAGCTGATTCTCTGAGACGTCCATTACGTCTTCATTCAAAAGTATTAATGTCAACAATCAGCTCGAGTCGAGCTGATTGTCTGAGAGGTGTATTACGTCGTCGATACTGAAAACAAATAATTAGAATCAGATCGAGTCGAGCTGATTCTCTGAGAGGTCCAAAACATCCTCGTTAAAGAAAACTAACAGCTAGAATCAGCTTCATTCGAGCTGATTCAATGACAGGTCCAGTTCGTCCTCGTTATTGAAGACCAGTATCCAGAATCAAGTCGAATCGAGCTGATTCTGTGTGAGGTCCAGTTCGTCCTCCTTTAAATAACTGACAATCTGAATCAGCTCGAGTCGAGCTGATTTTTTGAGTGCTCTATTACGCCCTCGTATTGGAGAATCAATGTCCATAATCAACTTCAGTTGAGCTGGTTTAATTAGACATCGAGTACGTCCTTGTGAGTGAATTCTAACATCCATTATCAGCTCGACTCGAGCTGATGTACGTGTCACGTATTCTTATCAGTGCGAAGATGTGCGCTGCCATTCGGAAATTGGCATTCACTGAAATGTGGTTCATCGTTTTGCTTTGTATAATTTTTTCTCATCCATACATGTCCGCTAATCAGATCGACTCGATCTGATAAGTATGAATACTGCCTCTTGTGTCTGGATGTTGGCGTAAGGTTTCTTTCATCGTTTTGATGAAGTGGTTGTTTTTGTCCAAAGGACTCGTAAATGCTTTGGAATACAAAGTGTATATGGCTCATTCATCAGGGGATGATTTTGAGGACGCTGAATCCATCAGTCTTGCAGTTCCCGAGTGCGAAGGACTTCCTCTGCGTCTGTGGATTACGAAGTGTGTGACCCTCTATAATGCACATAGAAAATTCGTAGGCGAGGGTACATGCCATAGTGTTAATTCTGATCTTGTGCTCGGCGCTAATGGTCCTCTTGGTGACACTCAGGTCGCAGTCCACATTTGCAAAACTCATTCCCAAGATGACATCCCCCAAGATCTTGTGTACGCACTTGTGGCGTGGCCTACAAAGCTAGTCCATTGCCATGGTGCTAGTCTCCACGACCACGAGGCTAAGGATAACTTCAATCAATTGCACGCAGCTCGGGCAAACTCGGCGCTCTCAAAGTCCAAAAGGCCATATATGAATGGTATCCGAAATCCCTCTCAAGAGTCACCTCTAAAGTACAAAAAACTCCTCAGCGAAAAGTTTATCAACTTGGTGTCAAGTAAAGTGTGATGTATGAGGAATTGCGTGCAGTCTTTTCCAAGAGAGAAGATTAAATCATTCCGCGAGCGAATGTATAATGGATCTACATTCCAGTTCAAAGCCCATATGAAGTTAGATGTGCATAGGGCGGTTCATAGAGATGCAAGCGGGCGGAAGATGGTGACAGTGGAGGGGATCACCATGTGCTTGCGTGCATGGATGCATATTTCTGGGGTATCAGAAGCAACATTCTACCGCTACCAAGCATATTTAAAAGCTAATCGGGAGGCGAGGGACCATGGCAACACTGGATTACCGAAGCCAAGGAAGCACACTGAACAAGCGACAGCTACGTTGAAGTGTATCCTCGAGAAGGAGGCAGATCACATGCCACATCGTACTCGCAGTACAAAATCTGGGGAGAAGATGGTTTCGATGACTCTCCCAGCTACGTTTCAATGGAAAGATTAAATTCCAAAAATCAACGAAGTTAATACTGCTTTTGGATTGAGGGAGGTCTCTTCTCCAAACTTGAGCAAGATCAGAGCATCTAGGTTTCCAGAATTCGATGTCAAAAGACCCGGAGATAATTTTGTACGATGTGGTACCTGCGACAAGTACAAAGAGCTAAGGAAGGGTGCCATTGGAGGATCTGAACAGGCTATGAAGTGGACGAGGAAGTTGGAGAAACATCTTGGTATTGCTCGTGCTCATAGGGAGTACTGTTATGCTAAGCAATACTACTTGCAAACTTATCCCGATGAGTGCGTGACAATCATGCATGACAAGATGGATCATGCCAAAACTGCATCTCCGGTATTTTCACATAAGAACAAAGAATTGGATGCTTTGGTGAAGCTACCTGTATCTGTGACAGGCATGATTGCTCATGGACATGGTGACGTGCGTTATGCTCATTATGGATTGGATATCTTTCCCCATGATTCAAATTATACTATTGGATCGATGACAAAGTTGTTGCGTGATTTGGAGGAACCTCCAAAATCATCTTCCCGAGAATTATTTTTGGGCTCTGGCTCCACAGCTCTATTTCGTAGCATTCTCAAGGGTGCGGAGATGTGCAAAACATTACTAGATCCACAACCTGAGGGATTAGTATGAGTAACACTGTTGCCACCCATTTTGAATGTGCAAATGGATAATGCCACAGGGGAGAACAAAAATAGATATGTTTTTGCTTTTTGGTCCCTACTTGTGGCAAAGCGGATCTTTCGCAAAGCGTATGTAAATTTCATGATAGTAGGACATACACATGACGACATCGACGCCTTATTTGGAAGATGGAGCATGCTTCTGAAGAAAGAGAACTTCCCTACTATCCCTGCACTTATGAAGTCGTTCATGGACGTGGAATCTATTCCCACTATCCCTCATCTTATCGAGGAGGTGCCGGATTTTAAAAATTTTATACTTGGATGTATTTTAGACAAAAGTGAAGTTCTTGTAAGTCACACAAAACCACAACAAGTCAAATTTTACTTGGATGCAACAGGGTGTTCAAAAATGAAATACAAATTGTTTTGTACCGATGTAGAGTGGCTAGGAGAGGAAGGAGCAGGCATTAAAATTTGAAAAGAGGATACACAGGGATGTAGTTTGTGGCCTCGTGGTGAGCCATCGCCTGTTCCACAACGTACAATGAGAGGTGTGGAGGATATTGAGAAAGGAATATCAGGGTTCGTGAAATATTGGGAGGATTTGTGCAATGTTGATATCACTGGAGAGTATCAAAGACGGTATGAGCATTTGGTGGTGTATTGGCGTAACGTGAAGGATGCATTCCATGAACCAATCATTCCTTGTAATGTTCTGAGAGAAGGTTTTTGGCCAATTACCCGTGTGAGAGAAAATCTTGCAGATCAATTATCAGATGATGGCGAGGATCATGAGGAATTTGGAGAAGATGATCCATATGTTGGTCCTCTGAGAGGTCGCCCACAACCATCTTTTAGGGTAGGTCGAGATGTTCGAGAAGGATATTTTGTTGCAATTCGACCTGCAGAAGGTGAAATACAACCAGTGTGGATAGCTAGGGCTTTGTCGAACCCAGATTGTAATCCTGAGAAGCCAAACTGCATTCTCATTTAGTATTTTCATCCGACCTTAAGAAGTGTGGATGTACAACAGTTCTATACAGGTTGGGATAGCGAGAGAGGTTTGCATTGGAAGATCGAAGAGAATGAACCTCCTGTTTGGGAAGAAACGAATGTTCTTATGACAGCGTGGTCACCACGAATCAGAAAGGACACAAGTGAATGCGTGATCAAAATTCCGGCTCCACAAATTGAAATAATCAAGCAGAGTCTTTCATCGTATATTAAAAATGTATGAATGAAATATACAAATTTGTCATTGTGATTTGAATATTCATATTTTGGTAATATAGTTTTTAAAATTTTCTAGTATTGTAACAAAGGTAGTAGAACTCGTAGTGTATAATAAGTGGTTTTAGTTTGATTTAGTTTTATAGATAACTATTGTAGATATTCCTTAACTATAGTTTTATATGTACACAAAAATTACTTGTATAAAGTTATATCAAAATATTTGATTAAGTTAGAGCATTGTTATTTTCAATCACATCTGTATTTGACACCTTGCAAAACAATAAAAACTCTCATTTTAAAGGAAATTACTTATCACAAGTACTGAATTGCTACCTCATTGACCTTATTTGACTATACATATAATCCAATTTTTGTTACTTCTATTTGATTGTTTTATTTTGAGAGACACCAAACCTCTCAAAATAATGAATATTGTGTTATTTGTGAACAACTCTAGTTGTTGATAGGTTGGCGATGTAAAATAAGGTGTCATTGTTATTGGCACTATTGCTTGGAGTGGGGTAGCATTAATTGATTTTTGCAACATAACATTCTTCATGTTGAAGTCATCCATTTATGGATAATTATCCATCCATACATTTCTCGATTGTATTTGTTGACTTCCTGAAGTTGGAATCATCGTGGCCCCCATTGTTAACAATTGGTCATAATGACATTCTTTCCATACCTTTGTTTGTGCCAACAATGCCTCTACCATAGCTAGTCGAACCTCTTTTAGAAACATTTTTAATTCTGGTGGATGTAAAAAATTGATTAATTTGACAATATAAATACATCTGGCATTTGATTATTTGACCATTTACGAAGTATATCTGTGACCCAGCCATAATAGGACTCTATTGATTCCCCCGCAAACATCTTCCTATTCATAAAACTTTCTTTAAGTCGATCTTCAAATCCAATTGGTCTAAAATGGATTAGGAAGGCATTCCTCAAGGATCCCCAATTGGAAAATCTACCCATTGGTTGCCAATTATACCATTCAAAAGCCGTATCTTTTAAAGTTGCTAGCAACCATCTCAACTAAATGTCTTCATTTCTACCATTATTAGCCACACAGGCTGTCAAGAATTGAGATATTTGGTGATCGAGATCAGAGCTCGATAAACCACTAAAAGTAGGTATTGGTGCCACACTTGTAGTGTGGTCTCCTACTGCTTCCATTTGTATCACAATTGGTACTTTTAGCACTCTTGTGGCCATTGATATTATCATTGGTCTCCTTGCTATTTGAATTTGAATTTTTCTTCTTTTGGTTTTATTTGGACCAATAATTCTTTTTTATCATTTCATAGGAGATTTCTTATGCGTAATCGCTCCTGTCTTTCTTTTGCTTGTCAATTAATTCTTTGATAATCCTCCCTTTTATGATTATCACTCATAATCTTTCATTCTTCTTTACAAAATCAATACTGCCTTGAATTATAACTCACATATTTGTAACCCTAAAACTAGTTCTTTTCATGTTTTCATTCAATATATAATTCCATCTCCCATACAATCAATTTCTAATATTTCATATTATTATCATTTCTTCGATATCGATGCCAAAATGTTGTTCTCGTTGTATTCAAGCTTCAATATACTAAAGAAATTAAACTAATAGAAGTAGATTCAAACACGGGAAAAAATTGGTTATATGAATTGGGTCTGTTAGTGTCACAATTGACTGTACTCTAGCTATCTGAAATCAATTATCAGACTACAAAACACCAAGGCTTACTACTTCCATCTTAATTCAACACATAATCCATTCTATAACTATCAATTCAATAATACTTCCATATTCTTATCAGTTCATCTTCCACTTACTCTCTTTGCAGTTTATATATATTCAATTACTGATCTCTACCTTATTTATTATATTCAGTTTTTCAATTCATCATATAGAATTCAATATCTTCACTTAACACAACACAATTTGATAATTTCAATTCTCAAGGTCACAGATTTTCTCCAAAATGGTCAGTCCAAAGTCATATTCCACAATATTCTAATCACAATTTCAACCATACTTCTCTGAATCATAATTCTTCATAAATAAATAATAAAAACAACCTTACCTCAGCTTACGACTCTCATAGTCTGGCCCTAATCTCCCTTTCTTCAACTTCTTTATCCTACCAAAAGATGGACCGTCAGCCAATAGATTCCAAAGGTTATGAATCTTTGAGTTCTTAACCATTTGTTCTACTAAAAATCTACTATTACCAACTTAACTACCTAACCATAAGTCTAATTCTCAAGGTTGCCAATAACCAACCAGTAACTTACCACAAAATTTATTTACATATTCTACACATAGCTTAATTTTTATCTCTTCAATCAAATCTTTATTTTTGGCATCTTTCAAAAAGTCAATTATTATATGTAATGGCTTTAGAAATAAATTACTTTAATAAAACTATTATTAATATTATTAATAACAAATCTTTGTTATTATCTTTCAATCTATATTAAAATTGATTGATAAAAGCTTTGTTATTCCAATCCACGAATCAAGGACATAAATCTTAAAAAAAAAATCCTTAATAAATTCTTGTGTCATTCAAAAGAACCAAAAAGTCATTCAAAGATGATATAATAATAAACTAGAGTGGCAATTGCCAAAAACAAGAAGACTAGAAAGTCTTGAAATAAGACTAAAGACTAAAAAAGCATCGACAAGAGTGAAGAAGGCTTCACTCTTCCCTCTATATATATTCTTAACTAGGAGCTATTTGGCAATGTCTTATAGGACTTCTAAAACATGTTGATTTTAAAAGACATGTATTCTAACTTCCAAGATAAGTTTTTTATATGTACGCCACATAGTTAGTTTATTTTGCAAGCTACCAACATGTAATTAATTTATTGACGAAGTTTCTAACCTACCAATCAATTACAAATACATGTAAAGTCAAAGCAACATTTATGAAGCTTCTAAGAAGCTTTTCTAAAAAAATATTATAAAATAAATCTATTTTTAACTATTTTTATTTAATCATATAGGTAAATATTAAAATAAGTATACATATCCATGATACCATGTCTCAAATAAGATTTTGGAATTCAACAACATATGTGATAGCTAAATGTGATCTTTGTTATAGAAATACAAGTTTGGTCTCTATTATTCTTTCTCAATCACTTTTTGTAAATGTAGCCATATACACTTCTAAGAATAAATTTAAATCATAGAATAATTATGAATCTTTTTTTTATCAAAGGTACAAACCTAAAAAAAACACTTTTAAAGAAAAGTACTCCAATAAATCCAATTTGTTTAAATCCATCAAATTATTGAGAAGGATGTAATCTTAGATAGAGATTTACTTATTATAGAAATCCTCAAAACTTTGATTTTATTCCATCAAACTTCTTAAGTATACTTATTCTTTCTTCTCTTATATTTGTATTAGCAAGACTTCTCAGATTTAATTAAGAACTTGATTGACTATCACGGACAAAGAAATATAGACTCGAGATTTAACAAGAAGTTCAAGAAGAACTCGCAAGAATTAGATTAATCAGATGAATACAAGAACAACACCAGAGAGGTGAGCTAGAGCTCTAAGAGATGTGTTGTTGAGACTGAAGAATTCTTCAGCCTCGATTCCAATAAATACTCCTATTTAGGAAGCTTCTCAGGTAACTTCTACTAATTAGGAAGCTTCTAGAAGATTCCAAAGACTTACTTCTAGAAGATTCTAGAAACTTGTCTCTAAAAGGTTCTAAGGACTATGTCCTTAACATCTTCTATCAACTAAGAAGCTTCTAGAAGGTTCTAGGGATTTGCTTCTAGAAGGTTCTAGAAACTTGTCTCTAGAAGGTTCTAGAAACTTTTCTCTAGAAGGTTCTAAGGACTATGTCCCTAATATCACTCCCTCTTTTAGCTTCGAAGTCTCTGAGAAGGAATGTTATTGTTAATTAGTACCAACGCAAGAAAATGAAGATTTGTCACATAACGTTTGCTATGAACTCCAACTATTATTCATGAGGCAAGTGATTCATCCACCCTTGAAGCCAACGGTAGTGGCCCACTCCTTCAACTTCTGACCAAGCATGAACTTTCGTGTCCTCATTGTGAAATTGTCTTGCAAATACACCTTCTCGCTGACCATCGTAATCAGGCTCAAACTCGAATACAATCACCAATGATCGGTTACTCGATATCCTCCGTTGTCGTCGTAGTGTAGGCGATTCTTCATCTTGGGGTTGCCTTCGTGAGCTAGTCGGTTGAGATAATCTGACTGGCATAGTATCTATCTCTAGGCTATCCATATCAAAAGACCAAACTATGGCTACTGAAAAAATTCTACTTTATCTTGGAGAAAATGACTACATCAACTGTAGATTTTGGTGGTGCTCTCCCTCTTTCTTATATTTTTAGGTGAACAAGCTTGAGAAGGAAGCTATCGTCGAACCGGCTTAGGTTTATGAGGATGTTGTTGATGAAACTCCTGTACTTTTTGTAGCACATTGGCAAGATTTTCAGCTGGCTTCCACGTTCGCTTATTAATGACATAGCTGAACCAATGAGCAAGATACTCCAACTTGCTCCACCTTCGCCGTGAATCCAAGACCTTTTCAACCTCGTATTCCTCATGGTTCTCGATCTCAATACTAGGTGGCGGACATTGCACTCTTCTAGGAAAAGATGACTCTCGATAAGGCTCCAATAGAGAAACATGAAAGACTGGATGTACTTTCATAGAAGCCGGTAATTCCAGACCGTACGCCACTAAATTGATTTGCTTCTAAATGATAAATGGTCCCAATCTTCGATAGTCCAACTTATCACATGGTTGCTTGGTCTTAATATTCTGTCAAAGAAGCCATGCTTTATCTCCAATTATAAAAGTAGGTGCTTGATTTTGAAATCTATCTGCAGATGCCTGGTAGGATTCTTGAGCGGATTGTAATTGAAGCTTCAACATATTTTGAAGCTCTGATAGTTGTTTCGCAAATCCTTCAGCTGCTGAATTGATATTTGTTGACAGACTCAATAAATCAAGCTTCAGATGATACCCATAGTTGGAAAAGAATGGTGTGTATTGAGTCGACGCATGGAGGGTGTTGTTATATGCAAACTCGACTAGCGACAGATATGTGGTCCAATCATCTTAGTGATAATTGATGCTGCATCGTAAGTATTGTTCCAAGACTTGGTTCACCCGTTCCGTTTGGCCGTCAGTTTGAGGATGAAAAGCCAAAGAAAGCTTGATATCCACCTTCAGTATCTCAAAGAGAGATTTCCAAAACTTTGATACGAATTGGGTTCCTCGATAAGATACGATATCATCTGGTAGTCCATGATATCGATACACATTATCGAGAAAGAGCCTTGTTGTGACTTCACTAGACGATGTCTTCTTGCAAGAGATAAAGTGTGCCATCTTTGTAAGCCAATCAACCATGACAAAGATGCTGTCAAATGAGTTCGATGATGGCAGGTCCATGATGAAGTCCATGGAAATTGAAGACCATGGTCGACGTGGAATTGGCAATGACTGTAGGAGTCCATAAGGGTGATGCCAAGGATTCTTGGATCTTGAATAGATGTCGCAAGAGAGGACAAAATCTTTCACATCCTTCTATATTTGAGGCCACCAAAAATCTCGAGAAATAAGCTCCAAGGTCTTGTTGAATTCAAAATGTTCCACAACTGGAAAATCATGGCGAGATTGAAGAACTCGGAGTCGTACTGGTCCTTTTGGGATATACAACCGCTCCTCAAAGTATAAAAGTTCTCCCTCCACCTTGAACTTGTTGTCATTGGCACGCTGCTTAATATCAATGGCTATTGAATCTTCAATGGTCATTGCACGTACCTGATTCAGGAAGTCAGCATCAATTGGCACAATGGTAGCGCAAAGCCAAAATTGCTCTAGCTTCAACAACGTCATACATTGTTGATCAAACGCTGCTTCTCCAATCTTTGGTACAAGATACGATCTCCTTGATAAGGCATCAGATAGTCTTTGCTACTTTTTAGGTCGATAAGTGATAACAAAATCGAACTTAGATAGCGATATACTCCACCGAGCTTGACGTCGATTTAGAACTCAAGCTGACATGAAATACTCCAAATTCTTGTGATCTGTGTATACCGTCACTAGGTGTGTAGCTCCTTCAAGAAAATGATGCCATTCTTGGAAAGAATCCACTATAGCAAGAAGTTCCTTATCGTGGATCTCATAATTGATTTGAGTAACAGAGAACTTTGAGAATAGAATGCAACTGGATAGAGCTTCTTGTCTTCTCCCATTTGTGAAAGTACAGCTCTCAAAGCAAAATCCAAAGCATCAGTTTCTAAATAAAAGGCCTTTGTAAAGTCTGGATATACTAAGATTGGAGCTATAGTAAATGCAATCTTCAGGTCTTGAAATGCCTTCTCCGCTAGAGGTCCCCATTTCAGCTTATCCTTGCATGTCAATCGAGTGAGAGGAGCAATAACTTGAGAGTAATTCTTGATGAAGATCTGATAGAAGTTGGCAAAATCAAGAAAGCATTGTACGTCTCTAACTGTCTTTGGAACCTCCCAGGACACGATTACTTCCACCTTCTTGGGATCCATCTTCAAGCCTTCCATAGTTGCAACAAACCCCAAAAACTCCATCTCTATTTGGTGAAATAAACACTACTCCAACTTGGCATATAGTCCTCGCTCGCATAGTTTCTCCAAGACCAAACAAATGTGCTTTTCATGCTCTTCCTTGTTTTTGGAGAATATCAAAATATCATCCAAATAGATGACAACAAAATCATCAAGGTGCTCTCGAAAAATATCATTCATCATATGTTGAAAGACCGCTGGAGCATTGGTAAGACCAAAGGGCATGACATTATACTCAAAATGGCCATATCTTGTATGGAACATTGTCTTCTACTCATCTCCTTCCTTGATTCGTACGAGGTTATAAGCTCCCCTTAGATCAAATTTTGTAAAGATCCTTGCACGTCCAAGTTATTCTAAGAGACCAAAAATCAAGGGTAATGGATAACGATTCTTCTTTGTTACCTTCTTGAGGCCTCGATAGTCCACGCACATCCGCAATGAGCCATCTTTCTTCTTCACAAATAAGATAGGTGCTCCAGCTGACGATTTTGAATGACGGATGAAGTTCTTGGCTAGATTCTCGTCGATGTACTTCTACAACTCCACCAACTCCATCTGCAATAGATTGTAGATTGGGCCAAAAGGCGGTTGTGCTCCTTCCTGCAAGTCTATGGCACAATCATATGGTCGGTGTTCTGATAGCATGTCGGCATTCTTCTTTTAAAACACGTCTTTAAAATCTTTATATTGCTCAGGTATACTTGCTGTCGAGATTTCCTCCCCGATAGTTGGAGCCGCATAAATGAGAAACGGTGTACCTTCCTTGGACAATCTTATAAACGCTCTTGCTCCAATGAATAAAGATTTTTCTATTCGGGATTTTCTACTAGGCTTACTCTTGGATGGTTTTGTGGAAAAGGTCATCTTCCGCAACTTCCAATCTATGGATGGATTATGCTTTTTCAACCAAGAAAGACCAAGAATAACAGGATTTGATGGAGTTCTAATAATATTAAAAATAATATGACTACTATGGCCCTTAAACATCACTTCTATAGGTTCTGATTCATGGGTGATACTCCCAGACAATAAAGGTCACCCATCTATGACCTCAACGTGAACAAGTTTGGATTTTTGTACTAAAGGGATCTTATGACGCTTTGCAAATTCTTTGTCTAAGAAACAAGCAGATGCTTCTGAATCTAATAATACTAAGGTTCTCAATTTTTGAGGGCCAATAAGCAAAGAGATTGTAAAGCAAAGGGCAAGTTGAGCGGAAAGAAAGGAACCTGGTTGTTGTTGCGATATTTCACTGTCTAGCCGCACGGTTCCTATTGTGGCTGGGCATCCTCATTTTCCTGAACAAACGTGCCCCTAGTCTTGACAATACGTCGATTTTGCTTCTTGGAACAGTTTCCAACTTTGTGGCCTTCTTCACCACAATACAAGCATAGACCTTCCTCCATGCGCCACTTTTTTTTTTCTAGAGTAAGAGATTTGATACGTACCACATCAATTTGCATGTCTCCTATCTCTGAATGTGAATTCACGCTGCTTGTTGACATAGTTGGGACATGACAAATCATATGTTGGCTTGAACGTTGGTCTTGGTGGCATTGAAATAGGCGGTTATTGCACTTCACAGCTTGGCTAATAGCTTCATTCAGCGTTTGTGGATCAGGAAGAGTTAACAGCAAATCCTTCACATCGTCCCTTAAACCCCAATAGAATTGACTAATCAACGCTTCTTCGTCCCAATTGATGTCGCATGCTAATTGCCTAAAGTTCGATGCATAGACTAATGTAGAGCGCATCCCTTATCGTAGTGACTGGATTTTTATTGTAGCCCATTGAACCTTGTCGTGTTCACCAAATGCTTTTGCAAACGCCTCCAAAAAGGTTTCAAACTTGTTTAGTATGGACGATCGTTTCTCAAACAAAGGAGCAAACCATGATAGAGCTTGTCCTGTAAGTAAGGTTCCAACAAGCCCAACACGTGACTCCTCCATTGGATAGCGTTCGGGCTGTAAAACTGTTATCAACCTGATTTGATTGCCGAATCCTCGAAACTTGGAACGCGTACCATCAAACTTGTCTGGAAGGCTAACTCGGGGCTCTTTATGTTGTAGAACCAGCGGTGCTTGTTGAACTTGAGGCAAAGTTGCTTCTCCAAGTGCAGAAGTTTGAGGCTGGTGCAACCTAGATTGTGCCATCCTAGATGCTCTATTATTATGAAGCCTTGCCACGACTCCTTCAATCTCTGCAGTTCTTTGCGATAACGTAGCGAGGGCATTCATGATAGTATCCAAATTGGACTCCAAACTTTTCATCATACTAATGTCTTAGCCTCCGGCCATTCTAAGAGAAGGACAGAAATGACTCTACAAGAAGACAATATTGGTTTAGAGGAGAGTACTCCGCAACCTCTAAAATGCCTTAAGAGCTTCAAGAAAAGGGGTAATCCACTCTCTCCAAGAAGAATAAGACTCCAATATTATAACAAAAGAAATATCAGTTTAGAGGAGGGTAATCCACAACCTCTAAAATGCTAGTACACTTCCAAGCAAAGGGGTAATCCACACTCTAACAAAGAAGAAACTAGCTCTGATATCTGAGGTGAGTGCAGTCTCGACAAACTGTCACGGACAAAGAAATACAAAATTGAGATCTAACAAGAAGTTCAAGAAGAACTCGGAAGAACTAGATTAATCAAATGAATACAAGAACAACACCAGAGAGGTGAGCTAGAGCTCCAAGAGATGTGTTGTCGAGACTGAAGAATTCTTCAGCCTCGATTCTAATATATACCTCTATTTAGGAAGCGTTTCAAGTAACTTCTACTAACTAGAAAGCTTCTAGAAGGTTCTAGAGACTTGCTTCTAGAAGGTTCTAGAAACTTGTCTCTAGAAGGTTCTAAGGACTATATCCCTAATATTTACTTGTCTCTCTTAATTATATAACTTCTTAGCGCAAACTTTGAATTTTATTGATGACTTCTTTTATAGGTGTAGGAATAATATCTCTATGATTTATATTGAAAATAAATGGAATTTTTGTCTTAAAAATATTGAGAATTTTATAAAGAACTGTAATAATTGCAAATCTATTCTCACTTCTCCTAAGTGTTTCATCCATAATTTTTCTATCTATTTCAAACAACTTAACAAATCCACAAATCAAATTACAGAAGGATCATCTACAACCTCTAATATCAAATAAAAATTTCTACAAAGAAGGATAATCTGCTCTCTTTAAGAAAAAAATCAATGTTAAAAAATTAAATATTTTATTTTAAAGTAGATAATCCACAATCTTTAAAACAAAAAATAGAAGTGAGGTAATCCATTCACTTCTAAAACGAGACAAGAACAATAAATTAGAACTTTTGTCAAATTGTTAAGGACATAAATTTTTAAAAAAGAAATCTTCAATATATTCTTCTATTACTTAAAAAGACAAGGAAATCACTCAAAGTTGGTAATATATTAAACTAGAATGGCTATTGCCAAAGATAAGAAAACTAAAAAGTCTTGAAACAAGAGTAGAGACTAAAAAGGCATTGAAAAGATTGAAAAAAGCTTTAGACTTGCTTCCATACACTATCTAGTTAAAAGCTACATAACAATGTTTTATAGGACCTTCAATTCATGTTGACTTTATTAGACACATTACTTAACTTGCAAGGCAAATTTTTTTATATGTGTATTATATAGTTAGCTTGTTCCACAAGCTATGAACATGTATAGTACATGATTAATTTGTTGACCAAATTTCTAACTTATTAATCAACTACAAATACTATAAAGTCAAAATCACATTTATAAAGTTTTTCTAGAAGATATTATAAAATTAATCTATATTTATTTATTTCTATTTAATTATATAAGTAATTATTAAAATAAATATATATATATATATATATAATATTAATTCTAAGTCATATAATATAGAGACATATTCTCACTCAATATCATTTCTTCTTCCTATTTTTTTTTTCTTGCTCTCTACCTTCTTTGTGCTATAAAACATGGTCAGTACATCTTTAAATTTGCCAAGAGATTAAAAAAGAATCAAATAAATGAATTTTCAAGTGTTCCCATTTTCAAATTAGAGAAGTAGCTACAAAGATTAAACTGAACTATAAAATTAAGGTGTAAAGATTTAATATTTAAATAAGTTGATTAAATATTTTTTTTATATTACTTTTTTGATGCTAATCTTATCATTAGATCAAATTAATTATTTAACTTATTTTATTATTATAGATTTATTATTAATAATTTTTTTTATGTTTTATTTTATTTAATTATTATTTTATATTAAAAAGAATTATTTTTAGAATATAATGTTTTAATCTCAATTTTAATTTTTAAAATTATATTCTCTTTAATTATTATTTTACTAATTTTTCAATTTATTTTGTAATAATATTTGATTAACTTTTTATTTAAGGTGTTTATCTCAAAATAAATCATTATCTAATATAACTAAATCTTATTTTCTTATGTTAAAATATTTTCTATTCTTGTTCTTTAAATAATATACAAGCCAAGTTTTAGAGGACTTTTGTTTATCCACTTCACTTTTATCTTATGAATGATAATTATTGGTTTTTTTCTCTATTATATATACAAACTTGTTGATAAGTAGATTTGTTAACTTAGCAATTTAGCATAACATTTGTTTTCTTTCCATCACTAGTAAAAGCAAAAAAAACAAGTTTTAAATTAGCATTATGTTGATATATTTGAAAAATAAATTTTAACATTATATATAAATAAATAAATAAAATTATAGATGATTATTATTTTTTAGATATAAAAATAAATTTAATAACTTAAATAAATTTATTGTACAGTTCAAAGTATAAAAAAATGTAATTAATACAATCACTTCTATTAAATCATTATCATTAACAAATCACATATACAATTTAAGTAAAAAGGAAATGAATCATTTTTATTATACACAAATAGCATAATATAATATAAAAATGATTTTATTACAAACACATTGTACAAAAAAGAAATTGTAAATAATAATATTTTCTACAAATAAACTATAACAAAAAATTAAGAAATATAATTGTAATAAAATCGAATCAAAATTAAAAAAGAAAAAATAGTTTAAAATCTGAATTAAAATACTTTTACTTGAATAATTGTCTTTAGGGTTTATTTTATAAAGTTCAAATAAAAATCTATCTATTATGTTATATCAGGGCTTTGATATACACAGTTCTAACCACCATTTGCAAAACCAATCATAAGTCTTTTGTCTTGTAATTTTCAATTATCAGCGATTAAAAGCTTTCATGACTTTTATCTAGAGTAGGGTTTAGAAGCAAATTTGTGTCGAGTCTTTGGTAACACGCTGACAACCTCTCTTCAAACTTAGAGAAATATGTATTGTTATATGAAATTATGGCAGAATTTGTAAGAATTATATGTGTGTAGTGAATATATATATATATATATATATGGGAGTGTTTGTTTTTCATATATCCACACATATATATATATATAGGTCTTCATTCAGAAAGATTTTCAAAGAGTGAAAGAACACGTCGTGTGGAAACCGAATCATTCAAAGTGAACATGAACTCATGCGTCGAATCTGACACAAGAATCATGCTTGCTGCCTCCGGCCTCCATATTTGGAAACTTCTGTTAGCTCTGATGTCGTTTTCTAAGCTGCGGTGTGATGACACTACAGCGATGTTGCCCAAAAATTCGCTTTTTTTATTTTTATTTTTAATTTTAATACTGGTACTCCATACTCACATGCAACTGATGGTGTGAGCCTGTACATCCGTGGAAAACCATCCTACCGCCACTTCTTCATCACTGTCTCAGATGGAGACCGGCCTCCGACAAGCTCGTCGAGTTCAGTGTTGCTTTGCTTGCCCTCACCATATCGCTGTGCTCTGTTGCTTCTACACTACCTGTTCTTCTCGTGCTGCGATTTCGTGCTGAGTCTCGTGCGAGTAGTGCCACCGCGACAGTCGTTTGTAGATGTCTCGTTGTTCAAAAGAGGCTGGTGTGAAGAGGAGTTCGGATCAGAGGGGGGAGCACTTTGTTAAGCTGAGGGTGTCGTGGGTTGAGCGGACTGCAGCGTGAGTGCAAGTTTTGGAGGATTCAGCGTCAAGGCCTTGACGGGATCTGAAGCGATAAGGAGATAACAGCCATACCTGGACGGTGCGTATGAAGAATAGCTTTGCCGCTGTGCCTGTGTCGGTGAGGGTTTGCTGTGAGGGTCGATGTACAGGCTCACACCATCAGTTGGTGGGCTGTGGCGAAGTTGCTCTGCTGAGTCTGCAGGGGTTTTGTTGTTGTGGTTGCTGCTCAGTCACGATTGCATGCGATGGAGGGCGTCTGAGATTTGCTTGTGAGTTTTGGTGTGTTTGTGGTGGTCGTGAGGGGCAGAGTGGACGATGGTGTTCATGTTGTGGGTTTTGAAGATAATTGCCTTTCCTTTGGCGGATTACTGATCTCCTTGCTTGTGCACGCGATTAGAGTTGAGTGGGATGCTGTTGCAGGAAAGCAGTTTGGTGACGGCTTTGTTGTGGTTTTAGAGACAGGAGGATTGTGTTGGCACTAGAAGTTAGGATATAAGAATGTGTTATTTCAACTTTGCGCATGAGTAGTGTTTTTTTCGTATAAAGTTATCACTTTCCGATCAGCGGCGTGATGGCATTGATACGAAATTGTTCAAACATCAGCTCGCATCTCACAAGTGCACTGTCTTGCATGCAACTGACAGTAATAGAGAATTGTTTTGAGCAATGTTTTCATGCGTCCTTGGATGTGGGCCGGCCACCATTCGTTACCGATTATATCCACAACGTGTCTGGATCCTGATCACGGGCTGGCTAGGGTTGTTTGTTGTAGTCGCTCTCACCACATGCTGTGTGCTCTGTTGCTTGTGCGCAAGCTATTCCTTTCGTGCTGTGATTTTGTTCCGGAGCTCGTGCAATTGGAACCAGCACATTAGTCACTTGTGGAGGTTTTGTTGTTCAGAAGATGGTGTCGTGTGGGGCAGTTCAAATCCAGGTGTAGGGGGTGCTTTGCTGAGGATGTCGTGGGTTGAGGGGATTGTAGCGTGAGTGCAAGTGTTGGAGGATTATAGCCTCAAGGCATCGACGAGATTTGAAACGATACAATGACAACAGCTCTACCTGGCCGGTGCGCATGAAATCTTGTCTATGCTGAATTGCATGTATGGGTGAGGGTTTGCGGCGAGGCTCGATGCGGAGTTTCACAACATTAGTTGGTGGGTAATGAAGTAGTTGCTTTACACGGGTGTGCATAGGTTTTGCAGTCGTGGTTGATGCCTTGTCACGATTACATGTGATAGAGGGCATGCGAGGTGTGTTTGTGAGTTTTGGTGTGGTTGTGTTGATCGTGTGGGACAAAGGGGCGGTTGTTGTGGATTTTGTAGAAGATTGGGTTTGATGTGAATTGTAGAAATTTATTGTAATATTGATTTGTATGAAGGAACTAACTTGCATTACATAGAAATCATTGATAGTGAAGGCATTGGATGCTATGTGGAAAAAATAATGCTAGCGATATTTAGTTATAAATCTAGGTGTGAGCATTTGATGAGTCATTCAAATGAAGTGACTATTTATTATGGTGATTGTTTTAACATTAGATATTTATAGTATAAAATATTGACAATAAAGAATATTCATGTGAGATTGTGAGATTAGATATTTGTAGTATAAAATATTGACAATAAAGAATATTCATGTGAGATTGTGAGATTAGATATTTGTAGTATAAAATATTGACAATAAAGAATATTCATGTGAGATTGTGAGAATCTATAAGAAAATGTGGAGGTAATTTAAATTGAATTTAATAAGTTACAAAATGTGTTGTTTACTTTTGCATGAATAGTATTTTTGTATTTTGTGTAGAGTGAAAATGAAATGTATATAACTAAGTAAAGTTTGACAAGAAATGAATCTATAATTTTTATATGATGGTAATGCCTCATGAATTCAAAAGCTTGTATAGAATAGAAGAAGAATTGATTATGAAAACATGGGATATTAATGGCAAGTGAATAAAGAAGGATATATGAAGGGTAGATTGAAAAGAGCATGTGTAGGATTAAATGGTAAGTGTAATTCATTATGAAGAAGAGTGTATAATTTAGCACTTCATGTAGCGATTATGTTTGTATGATTTTAAGTTCAATTTATAAAATTAGAAATCCTTCATACAAGTATTTAAAGTATTTAGAATTGTAAGTTTTGACATATTAGTAAAGTGGATTTTGGACATCATATATTGGATACAGTATTTGATATATTTGAAGATTAATGTTTGGATCTAATAAAAATATGCATTGATATAAGATATAAAGGTCTTAATTATTATATTTGTTATGTTTAATTGTCTTAATTGAGTAATTAATAGATTTGACTTATGTATCTATAAGTAATCTATTATGGCCAATTATTCAATGGATTGTTAGTAAGGACTTACATTTTCATTGCAAAAAGAACATATGAAGGTACAAAGTATTTATTTTGTAATGTCAAATCTTCATAGAAAGAATGAAAGATTTATTGAAGACAAAATGCATGTTGAATAGAAATTAATGTACAAATTTACACATGCAACTTAAGCATGTAATAAGAGTATTTTACAAGTTATTGACTTACAATAATAACATTAGAAAGTAATGTCTCATGTTTGTTGAGTTACATGTAGTAAAAAAACCTACTTATTTTTTAAAAATTGTGTAGATAAAAAATGATGTGAAGCAGTTATCTTTCATATAAAGAATAAAAAAATATTTAGAGAAATTCTTTTAGATTTAATGAATTTTTGCAATGTGACAAGTGAGGTTCTAACAATGTATTATTTAGAAGAATTTGAAGGCATTGTACATTTTGTGTGTAATGTTATATTTGATGAAGTTAAAAAAGATGATATAAGTTTTTATGAAAGGCTTATTGATGCTTGTTTTGAAGAATGTTAATTAACTATATATTTATTATAAAAATGGAAAGACTTGGATATTAAGGATATGAATTTTGAAAAAAAAAAAATCTCAATACTTTTATGAGTCATTACATTACATATGTAAGATCATGAAGACTTTTTTCTACCTTCAATAAAATCATCAAACATTGAGAATCTCTTTTAATGTTATTATATCAAATAAGTTGTATCTCACCATGTATTCAAGGAAGAACTTGTTGTTTTTGAGGGTCTTTATGTTGACTATACAATCTTGAAGATTGTGACAATTACAATATCTCATTTGATAAGTTAGCAAATAATAGTTATTAAGTTGAATTTGTTGGTTATTAGATTTTCATCTATTAAGTCCTATAAATATACATGAATTACAAACAAAGATAGAAGATAAAATATATTATCTTTCCTAAACGATATTTTTTTATAAAAAAGATTTATTATTTTTCATCTTGATTTTGATAAATATTGTTGATGAAAAACATCAACTTTTTTTTCCTGCATTTATAAGATTCTTTGTTAGTTTTCATGTACATTTGCTAATATCATAACCACACTAATGAACAAGATATTCCAACCTATTTTGATGCCACCTTGAATCTAAGGCTTCTTTTATTTAGAATTTTTGATTATTATCTACTTCTATAGGTAGAATTGGCATTTATCTTCTTTTCAAGATATTCATTGTCTTATATGATTTAGAAAAAAAAACACGTGAAATATAAAATAAAACTTCATAGACTTTGATAGATAAAATTTATAAGAAAATAGATTGATTTATTTACAAATAAGAAATGATCTAAACCTATAATAATCCAATTTTTTATAAAAACAATTAATCTTAATAGTGCAATGAAGTAACTATAGCTTATTGTCAAAGTGGAATTGAAGTTGTTTCTTACAATAGGCATCTACATTGATCTTTTATCTTTCTTGAATTTCTTTAAATAATACCTTTATTATTGTATTTAGCTCAGACATATGATTTAGCATATATTTTACAATAAAATTATCAACTTTTGAAAAGTAAAAAATATCAAATTGTAGATGGTAATCATAATTAATAAAAAATGATGTTTATTTAATAGAAAAATATATAGTATTATTATAATCAAACTATGCTAATAGTAAAAAAATTGTCCAATTATTTTATTGGTAGTTGATGATATATTTCAAATATTGCTCCAAAATTTGATATACTTGTTTAGTTTGTCTATTGATTTAATGATAAAAAGACAAAGATAGATTTATGTCTACTTTTAAAATTTTAAAAAAGATTTTTTAAAACCTTGATTCAAATTAAGTCTCCTTATTTGATATAGTATCTTCAAGTAATCTATAATAGCAATAGATGATGTCAAAAAAAAAACTTAGCTATTTCTTCATTGGTGATAGATTATATATGTGGTGAAAAATATACTATCTTAGTAAAATAATCTATTATCTCAAATATAAAATTATATAAATATAAGATTGAAAGATCTAGGATAAAATCCATAGAAACAAACGACCATAGTTGTTTCAAAATTTGTATTGGTTGAAGAAGTCAATAAGGTCAATATTAACGAATTTTTTATCTTGAAAAATATTAAATTATTGTACAAAGTTTTTGATTGCCTTTTTTATTTGAAGCTACTAAAAATTTCTTGATATTAGCTCCAAAGTCTTGTTGTATTCAAAATATCTAATTATTCAAAAGTTGTGACAAATTTGAAGAATGTGTAATTGTGCTTTGTATCAAAGATATGAATCTCGAAGAAAGAGAATCCTCAATACACTCTTCTATCACTAAAGAGAACTAAAAATTCATTCAAAAGGTGATATAATATTAACTAGAATGGCTATTGTCCAAAATATGAAGACTTGAAAGTCTTGAAACAAGACTAAGACTAGAAAGGCGTTGACAAGAGTGAAGAAGGCTTCACTCTTGTCTCCATGTATACTATCTAACTAAGAGCCACGTGGCAATGTCCTACAAGACCTCCAACATGTATTGACTTTGCTAGCCATATGTCTTATCTTACAAGGCAAGTTATCTATGTATGCACCATATAATTGGCATGTTTAACAAGCTACTACACGGAGGTAACTTGTTCCACAAGCTATAAATACATGGTTAGCTTTTTGGCCAAGTTTCTAACCTACGAACACATCTAAAGTCAAAACTGAGTCTGTGAAGCTTCTAGGAAGCTATTCTAGAAGACTTTATGAAATTATTTTATTTTACCTACTTCTACTTAATCATATAGGTAACTATTGAGGTAAATATATATGTCCGTGACATTACCCTCGTTTCTAGGGACGAGTTCCACAAGGAGTGGTCTTCATATGTTGACGAAGTCCAAGATGTGGCAAATTATATTTGCTACATACTCCAATCTTTGCTCCCTTTGAAGATGGTTGATAGGTCCTCTCAACCATCTATAGTATCCCATACTAGGGCGAAAGACCACACTATTATTTGATTATTGTTAAGGCCTTTATAACTTCTTTCACATAAAATATTTGGAACACCGACAAGAGTAGTTCCTACTTCTAATAAAATCACTAAATATTGAGATTCTCTTCCAAGGTCATGATACCAAACACATTATATCTCGCCATTTATTTGAAGAAAGACATGTCGTTCTTGAGGATCTTCATCTCAATTTTATCGTATGATTACTCGTTTTACTTATTTCAAATTAATCTAATAGGAATAAATCCATATAGGAGGATTCAAATACGGAGAATGACTAATTGCTTAAGCGTTCACGTTAGGGTCACACAATCAATTACCTCCTGAATGTATCATCTCTATTTTCAATATGTGAATACACAAGGAAACTATAATTTCTTCCTTCACCTTATTGGTCTCTTCTTTATAGCAATTCAGTCATATCAATAATTGCTATTTCTACCAATATATTCACCTTCATAATCTCCAACTGTAATACTACGTCCTAACAGCTTTCAGCACACAATTACCCTCATTCCAATCACTGGAATTCTTCACACAAAACTGCCATTCATATTACGGTGTTTCACACAAATACAGACTCATTCTCTCTGCTGAACTATAATCAGATTTCAACATTCAATCTTTCTTCTTCTCAAATAATACTAATCACATTTCCATTCCATAATTCACTTCACAATATTCAGAAACTTTCAATCCTCTTATTCAAAGAAAATAACAAATAAAAGAAAAGAGGTAGTACCAAGCTTATCCCGGCTCACAATTATCACACCGATGGCACCTTAATTAACTTCTACAACTCTTATATACTTTTCTTTGATTCTCTAGATTCCAATTGTAATTCTATAATTAATCACTTTTAATAACTAAAACACTCATCCGATCTCTTAAATTTCCTATTATATGGACTATTAATATATTTTACCAATATCTTTCAAAAATGAATTAATATCTATTCTACATGTCATCTTGAAGGTTGTGATAATTGCAATGTCTCATCTAATAAGTCCGCAAATAAAAGCTCTTGAGTTGAATCTGTTGATTGTTGGTGCTCCATCTCATCACAAATATACAAAAGCTACAATAAAAGATAGAAGGTAGAATGTTATTTTCTTTTGATCTTATTTTTTTTATAGCAAAGGTTTGTTATTCTTCATCTTGGTTTTGATGGATGTTGTTGATGAAAGACTTCAACTTTCTTTGCTACATTTATAAGATTCTTTGATGGTTCCTATGTGCGTTCACTAATATCATATCCACGCCAATGAATAAGTTATTCCAACCTATTTTGGTGCCACCTTGAGTCTAAGACTTCTTCCACCTCAAACTCTTGGTTATTATCCACTTCTATAGAAGGAGGTGGCATTTGTCTTCTTTCCAAGATATTCACTATTTTATACGGCTCCAAAAGAGACATGTGTGATACATGATGGATCTTCATAGATTTCGGTAGATGTAATCGATAGGCAACAAAATTGATTTCTTCACAAATATAAAAAAGTCAGAGCCTACGATAATCTAATTTATCACAAAGACAAGTAGTCTTGATATTACAACAAAGTAACCATATCTTATCATCCATATTATATTGTGGTTGCTCCTTGCAATAAGCATATGCATTGGTCTTTTGTCATTCTTGAGCTTCCTTTAATTGTATCTTCATTATTGTATATAGCTCTGATAAGTAATTTGTTAAATCTTCCACTGCAGGATTATCAACTTTTGAAAAGTCAAAAGTATCAAGACGTGGATGATGACCATAATTGGCAAAAAAAGATATGTGTTGAGTAGAAGAATGTACCAAATTATTATATAAAAATTCTGCCAATGGTAAAAGAATTGTCCGATCATCTTGATGATAATTGATGGTATATCTCAAATACTACTCCAAAACTTGATTTATCTATTTTGTTTGTTCATTAGTTTGAGGATGAAAAGTTGAAGAAAGCTTTATATCCACCTTTAGAATCTTGAATAGGGTTCTCCAAAATCTTGATACAAATTGAGTCCCCCTATTCGATATAATATCCTTTGGTAATCCATGATAGTGATAGATATTGTTAATAAAAAGCTTAGCTATTTCTTCACCTGTGATAGATTTTGTACATAGTACAAAATGTGCCATCTTGGTAAAACGATCTATTATCACAAATATAAAGTCATAAGAACCTCAGATTTGAAGATCCGTGATGAAATCCATAGAAACAAAAGACCATGGTTGTTTTTGAATAGGTAATGGTTGAACAAGTCTATAAGGTCGATGATAAAGAGTTTTTGATCTTGAGCAAACATCACAAGATTATACAAAATCTTTGATTGCCTTCCACATTTGAGGCAACCAAAAATATATAGATATTAGTTCCAAAGTTTTATTGTACCCAAAGTGTCTTACTACTTGAAAGTCATGATGAGCTTGAAGAACACATAATCAGGCTTCATCTTCTAGAACATATAGGCATCTTTCAAAATATAATAGATTATTCTTGAATTCAAACTTGGAAGTATCATGGGACTTAGAGGAAGTATCTTTGATATTTCGAACAAGAGGATCAGAGGACATGCTTGATTGAATTTGCTTCACAAACATTGAATCAACAATCAATGTTGATTTTATAGCTCAAAGATGAAAATACTCGGGCTTCAAGAGAATTGATCTTTATTGATCAAAAGATGCATCTCCTTCTTTTGGTGCAAGATAAGAACATTTAGAAAGAGCATCCTATAGACCTTGTTGTTTTTCAGATCAATAAGTGATCTTAAAATTGAATCTAGATAAAGACATGCTCTAATGGACTTGACGACAATTCAAGACACGTGCTAACATGAAATATTCAAGATTCTTATAGTCTGTATACACGATAGTTAGACTTGAGGTGCCTTCTAGATAATGATGCCATTCTTGAAGTGAATCCACGATTGCAAGGAGCTCTTTGTCATGGATCTCATAATTAATCTCGGTTACTGAAAATTTCTTTGAATAAAAATCTATTGGATGGAGTTTGTCATCTGTTCTCATTTGTGACAACACGGCACCTATAGCAAAATCTGACGCGTCTGTTTCCATAAAAAATACCTTAGAGAAGTCAATGCAATATAAGATTGGTACAAAAATAAATTCATTCTTTAAAGCATCAAATGATGCTTTTGTTTCTTTATTTCACTCAAGTTTGCCTTTACAAGTCAAACGTGTAAGTGGAGCTGCAACTTGAGAAAAATTCTCGATGAAGATTTGAAGGTAATTAGCAAAGCTCTAAAAGCATTGCACATCTCGTATTGTTCTTGGAATCTTCCAATCAATGATAGTTTGAATCTTCTTGGGATCCATCATAATGCCTTCGTTGGAAATGATATATCCTAAGAATTCAACTTGAGTAGTGTGGAATATACACTTTTTCAATTTGGCATATAATCCTGCATCTCTAAGTTTTTGTATCACGTGACAAACATGAAGCTCATATTCTTTTATGTTCTTAGAGTAGATTAGAATGTCGTCTAAACAACAAACATCAAAATTATCTAAAAACTCACGAAAAACATCATTCATAAGATATTGAAAAGCGGCCGATGCATTTGTGAGTCCAAAAGGCATGACATTATATTCAAAATATCCATATTTAGTTCAAAAATCAGTCTTCCATTCATCTCCTTTTTTGATACGAATTAAGTTGTATGCTCCTCGTAGATCTATTTTGGTATAAATCTTTGCTTGTTTGAGTTGATCAAAAAGTCCTGAAATCAAAGGCAAAAGATACTTATTTTTTATGGTGATCTTGTTGAATCCTTGATAATCCACACATATTTGCAGAGATCCGCCTTTCTTCTTTACGAATAAGATAGAAGCCTCGGTTGGAAATTTAGAATGGCATATGAAGTTCTTTGCCAAATTTTCATCAATGTACTCCTTTAATGCAGCCAACTCATTCTGCGAGTAGCTATAGATTGGTTCAAATGATGGTTGAGCTCTTTCTTGTAGATCAATTGAACAATCATAAGGTCGATGCTTGGGAAGAATATCTACATTCTTCTTTTCAAAAACATCTTGGAATTCTTGATATTGCTTAGGAATACCACTCGACATTGTTTCACCATTAGAAATGGGTGTAGCATATATAACAAAAGATGATCCTTATCTTGCAGCATGCATGAAAGCTTTTGCACCTATTAGTAAAGGTTTGGATGTACTGAACTTATATACTTCTACTTTGCTAACGCGATCTTGGATTATACTATCAAAAAAATTAAGGTTACGAGAAATCTAATTTATTTGAAGGTTATATTTTTTTAGCAATGATAATCCTAAAATAATCGGATTAGAGGGAGATTTTATTACATTTAATACTACTACGATGTTATGATCTTTAATTGCTATATCTAAAAGAATAATTTCATAGGTAACATTTCCAGAAGATAACAAACAACCATCTATGACTTCTATATGTACAGATTTAACTTTCTTCACTAAAGATATTTTTTGATTTTTGACAAAAACTTCAACTATAAAACATGCTAAGGCTCCTAAATTTAATAAGGCAAAGACTTTGTGATTATTAGGTCCTAAATATACTTCTATTATAAAACAAGATCAAGGGTCTGAGGAGAGAATAGGACCTTTACTAAATGTTACACATGATTCCAGTCGCACGGTCCCTATTGTAGCTGAAGAAATTCATTTTCCGACACACTATCTTCTTTGATAATTGTGCTCCTCATTTTGTAATTGTGTTGCTTCTTTAGACAATATTGAGTAATGTGATTAGCTTCTCCACAATATAAACACAACCCTTTTTGGTAATGTTGAGTCTTTTTCTGCTTTGTAAGAAATTTAAAATGTATCATATCAATTTGTATTGGTTCTGGCTTTGGCAAATATATTTCAGAAAACTTGAGAGCTGTTGCCATTACTTGACTTATTTTTTTCCAACCAAATCTTTGTTCTTGATACCTTTCAAATAAATGATTGTCGCATGTAATGGCTTGAGTAATAAATTATTCTAAAGATTCTACTTTCGACATTATGAATAACAAATCTTTGATGCTATCCTTCAATCCATATCAAAATTGGTTGATAAGTGCTTTGTCGTTCCAGTCCACGTCGCAAGCAAGATTTTAAAATTTGATAGCATATATAGTGGTTGATCATGATCCTTGTCATAAGGATAAAAGCTTGGTCTTTGCTACTTGTTCTCAATCAGTTTCTTTGAATGTAGCCATAAACACTTCTAAAAATGAATTCAAATTGTAAAAGAGTCATGAATTTTTTTCATTAAAGGTGCAAACTAAGAGAGAGCACTTTTTGATAGTAGTGCGCCTATAAATCCAACTTGTGTAAATCCATTAGGATATTGGAAAGGGTGCAACTTTAGATATAGCTTAATTTATTGCAAAAATCCTTGAAATTTTGATCTTGTTCTATCAAACTTCTCAAGCATACTAATCCTTGTCCTTGTCATACTTGTAGAAGCAAAACTCCCTGGATTTGGTTGTGATTTTGATCTACTTGCTTCTTTCAATTGTACAACTTCTTGTCGTAGACTCTGAACTTTTTCTATAGGCATAGGCATAGTACTTCTATGATTCATGTTGAAAATATGTGAGATTTCCACTCTTAGAGTATTGACAAGCTCATGAAGATTTGCAATAGTTACAAATCTATTTTCACTTCCATTGAGAGTAGCATCCATAATCTTTCCTTCCATAGACAACTCAAACGAATTCAAAAGTTAAATTAGAGGAGGGTAATCCGCAAGGTCTAAAAACAAATCCCACAAAGAGGGATAATCCACTCTCTTTAAGAAAAAGATTAGTGTTAGATAATAGGATTTTTTGTTTAAAGGTCAGTAGTCTACAACTTTCAAAATACAATAATAGAAGTGGGGTAATCCACTCACTTATAGAACAAGACACAAACAATATGTAAGGATTTTTGTCAAATTGTCAAGGACATGAATCTCAAAGAAAGAGAATCCTCAATACATTCTTCTATCATTGAAGAGAACTAGAAAGTCACTCAAAAGGTGATGTAATATTAACTAGAATGGCTATTATCAAAAAAAAAGAAGACTAAAAAGTCTTGAAACAAGACTAAGACTAGAAAGGCGTTGAGAAGAGTGAAGAAGGCTTCACTCTTGCCTCCATATATACTATTTAACTAAGAACCACGTGGCAATGTCTTATAGGACATCCAACATGTGTTGACTTTGCTAGCCACATGTTTTATCTTGCAAGGCAAGTTATCTATGTATGTGCCACATAGTTGGCTTGTTTTACAAGCTACTACATGGAGGTAACTTGTTCTTTAAGCTACCAATACATGGTTAATTTTTTGGCCAAGTTTCTAACTTACAAACACATCTAAAATCAAAATCGCATCTATGAAGCTTTTAAGAAGCTTCTCTAGAAGACTTTATGAAATTATTTTATATTTATCTACTTCTACTTAATCATATAAGTGACTATTGAAATAAATATATATGTCTGTGATACTTTGTCATTTGAAATATAATATATTATTCTTAAATTCAAACTTAAAAGTAATATGAGATTAAGAAGAATTATTTTTAATATTATGAATAAGAATATTAAATGACATATTTGATTTAACTTGCTTCAAAAAGATTGAATCAATAGTCAATATTAATTTTGTTACCCAAAAATAAAAATGCTTTAGCTTCAAAAAAATTCTTCTTTGTTAATTAAAAATTGCATCTCTTTCTTTGGATACAAGATAAGAATGATTAAAAAGGACATCTAATAAACTTTGTTATTTTTTGGATCAATAAGTGATCTTGAAAGCAAATCTTCATAAAAACATGCTCTAATAAATTTGAAAATAATTCAAAATATATATTAACATAAAATATTTAAGATTCTTGTAATCTAGATATATGGTGATTGGAATAAAAGTACCTTCTAAATAATGATATCATTTTTGAAATAAATCCATCATTGAAAGATGATCTTTGTTATAGATCTCATAATTAATCTTAGCTACTAAAACCTTTTAAGAATGGAAAACTATCAAATAGAACTTATCATTTATTCTCATTTATAACTACATGTCAAGGACAAGAACTTGATAAAAAATAAATAAAAAAGTAAAAAATTTTTCAAAGAAAGATGAAAAATTAAAAATAACTAAATATATATATTAAAAAAGAAACTAGAATGGCTATTTCCAAAAGATAAGAAAACTAGAAACCCTTGAAACTAGACTAGAAGTAAGAAAGGAGTTGATAAGAGTGAAGAAGGCTTCACTCTTACCTCTATATATACTATCTACCTATGAGCTACGTGGTGACATTCTATAGGACCTCCAAAAACGTGTTGACTTTGCACAACACGTATCTTAACTTACAAGGGAAGTTTTCTATGTGGACACCACATAGTTAGCTTGTTCTATAAGATACCAATATGTGTGGCACATGGCTAACTTGTTGACCAAGTTTCTAACCTACCAATCAAGTATAAACACATGTAAAGTCAATGTAGCATCTATGAAGCTTCTAAGAAGCTTTTCTAGAAGATATTATGAAATTAATCTACTTTTATCTACTTCTACCGATTCATATCATCTAGGTAATAATTACAATAAATATTTGTCTGTGCCTTTTATGTCCTTCTAGGGACAAGTTCCACAAAGAGCGGTGATCACATATCAAAGAAGTCTAACATATAACAAATTATATTTGCTACATACTTTGATCTTTGTTCTCTTCGAAGATGATTGATACGGCTTTTCAACCATTGATAATATCCGATATCAAGGTAGAAAGACCACCCAATTATTTGATCGTTATTGAGGCCTTCATAACTTCCTTCAAATAAAATATTTGGAACATCGTCAAGAGTTGTTCCTACCTCTAGTAAAATTGTTAAACATCAAGAGTCCCTTCTAAGGTCGTGATATCAAACACGTTTTATCTTGCTATCTATTTGAGGAAAAATATGTTGTTCTTGAGAATCTTCATCTCAATTTTGTCATCTTGAAGGTTGTGACAATCGTAATGTCTTGTTTGGTAAGTCACCAAATGAAGGCTCTTGAATCAAATCTGTTGGTTATTAGTTTTCCATCTCCTCAATATCACAACTACAAAGAAGCTACAAATAAGGATTGAAAGTAGAGTGTTATCTTGCTTAGATCTTATTTCTTTTATAAGGAAGGTTTTTATCTTGATTTTTATAATTTTTGTCTATGAAAAGCCTCCATTGCCTTTGCTGCATTTTCAAGATTCTTTACTAGTTCCTATATGCATTTACTAATATCATATCCATGCCAATAGACAAGATATTCTAATTTATTTTGGCGTCGCCTTAAATCTAGGACTTCTTCCACTTCAAACTCTTCATTATTATCCACTTTTATAGGAGGAGGTAGAGCTTCTCTTCTTCCTAATATGTCCACTGTCTTGTAGGATTCAAGAAGAGACACATGGAATATTGGATGGATTTTCATTGACTCGGATAGGTATAAACAATATGCAACTAGATTGATTTATGCATAAATAGAAAATAGTCCAAGCCTTCGATAGTCCAACTTGTCACAAAGACGAGTGGTCTTAATATTGCGACGAAGTAACCATACTTTGTCATCCATATAGAATGGTTGTTGTTCCTTTTGATAGACATCTGTATTGATCTTTTGTTGTTCTTAAGCTTCTTTTAACTATGCCTTCATTGTTACATATAGCTTTGAAAAATGATTTGTTAAATCTTTTTTTGTAAGATTATCAGCTTTTAAAAAGTCAAAAGTATCAATTTATGGATGATAACCATAATTGACAAAGAAAGGTGTTTGTTATGTAAGAAGAATGTACCATGTTATTATAAGTAAACTCTACCAATGGCAAAAGAATTATCCAAATATCTTGTTGATAATTGATGGTACATCTTAAATATTGCTCCAAAACTTAATTAATATACTCCATTTATCTATCAGTTTGAGAATGGAATATCGAAGATAGTTTTATATCCACTATTAGAATCTTTAAAAGAGTCTGCCAAAATCTTGATACAAACTGAGTTCGCCTATCTAATATAATATCTTTAGATAATCTATAATAGCGATAGATATTATCAAGAAAGAGCTTAAAAGTTTCTTCTCCTGAGATAGATTATATACATGGTACAAAATATGCCATCTTGGTAAAAAAATCTATTATTATAAATATAGAGTCATAAGAACCTGAGATTAGAATATTCATGATAAAATCCATAGAAATAGAAGACCATGGTTGTTTCAGAATAGAGAATGGCTGAAGCAGTCTACAAGGTCAAAAACGAGGAATTTTTGATCTTGAGCAAACATCATGAGATTGTACAAAATCTTTGATTGTCTTCCATATTTGGAGCCACCAAAAATATCTAGATATTAATTCCAAAGTTTTATTATATCTTAAATTTCTTACTGTTAGAAAGTCATGACGAGCTTGAAAAACACATAACCAAGCTTCACCTTCTGGAACATATAGGTGTCCCTTGAAATATAGTAGATTGTTCTTGAATTCAAACTTAAAAGTATCATGATACTTTGAAGGATTTCTCTTAATATCACAAATAAGAGCATTAGAAGACATACTTGAGTGAACTTGCTTAATATAAGTTGAATCAACAGTTAATGTTGATTTAAATGTTAAAAGATACACATGTTGATCAAAAGCAATATCTTCTTCCTTTCATGCAAAGTAAGATTGTCTAGAGAGTGCATTTGATAAACCTTGTTGTTTTTCTAATTGATAAGAGATCTTCAATTCAAATCTACACAAAGACATAGTCCAACGGGCTTGGCGATGATTCAAAATACATGTTGACATAAAATATTCAAGTTTTTTGTGATCCGCATATATGGTGACTAGACTAGAAGTACCTTGTAGATAATGTTGCCATTCTTGAAATGAATCCAAGATTGCAAGAAGTTCTTTGTCGTAGATCTCATAGTTAATCTCGATTGTTGAAAATTTTTTGGATTGAAAAGCTATTAGGTGAAGTTTATCATCTGTTTCCATTTGTGACAATATGCCATCTAAAGCAAAGTCTAATGCATCGATTTCCATAAAAAATGGCTTAGAAAAATCGATGTGATACAAGATTGGTGCAAAAATAAAGGCTGTCTTCAAAGCTTCAAATACTACTTCTGCTTCTTGATTCTATTGAAGTTTGTCTTTATAAATCAAACAAGTAAATGGAGCTGCAACTTGAAAGAAGTCTTTGATAAAGATCCGATAGTAGTTGGCAAATCCCAAAAAGTATTGGACATCTTTTATTGTTTTTGGGATCTTCCAATCTATAATAGCTTGAATTTTCTTAGGATCCATCACAAGTCCATCATTTGAAATGATATATCCTAAAGAGTCAACTTAAGTAGTATGAAATATACACTTTTCTATCTTGGCATAGAGTCGTGCATCTCTTAATTTTTGTAACACATGACAAACATAAAGTTCATATTCTTTTGTATTCTTAGAATAAATTAAGATGTCATCTAAGTAACAAACAATAAAATCATCTAAAAAATTCCAAAAGACATCATTCATTAGATGTTGGAATGTTGCTCATACATTTGTAAGTACAAAAGGTATGATATTGTATTTGAAATGTCCATACCTTGTTCAAAATGTAATCTTCCATTCATCTCTTTTTTTGATGTGTACCATATTGTATACTCTTCATATATCTAATTTTGTATAGATCTTAGCTTGATTCAACTGATCAAAGAGTCCAGATATCAAAAGTAGCGAGTACTTGTTCTTGATGGTAATTTTGTTGAGTCCTCAATAATCGACATACATCCGCAATGATCCATCTTTTATCTTCACAAATAAAATTGGAGCTCTTGTTGGAGATTTGGAATGGTGTATGAAGTTCTTAGCCACATTTTTTTCAATATACTCCTTGAATTCAGCTAACTCATTTTTTGATAAACTGTAGATTGGTCCAAATGGTGGTTGTGTTCTTTTTTAAAGGTCAATTGAGCACTTATAGGAACAATGTTCTAGAAGAATATTGACATTCTTCTTCTCAAATACAACTTGAAAATCTTGATATTGGCTTAGAATGCTACTTGAAGTCTTTCTATCAATAGAAACAAGTGCGACATAAATGACACAAGATGATTCTTCTTTTGCAACATACAAGAAAGCTCTTGCATCTATAAATATAGGTTTAATTGTACTAGACTTATGACTTTCTACTTGATTAACTATACTCTTAGTTATATTTTTAGAAAAATCAAGACTACGAGAAGTTCAATCTATTTTAGGATTATATTTTTTTAGCTATGATAAACCTAAAATGATTTGATTAAAAGAAGATCTAATGATATTAAATATAAAAAAGCTACAATGACCATTAGTTGCTACTTCTATAGGAAGGGTTTCATGAATAACATCTCCTAAAGACAATAGACGACTATCTATGACTTCTACATGAACAAGTTTAGTTTTCTTCACTAATAATATGCTATATCTTTTAGCAAATTCTTCATCTAAGAAACATGCTAAGGCTCCTGAATCTAACAAGGTAGAGGCTTTGTGATGTTTAGATCCTAAAATAATATTTATCGTAAAATAAAGAGAAGGTTCTGAGGAGAAAATAGGACCTTCACTAGATGTTGTACAAGGTTCCAGCCGTATGGTCCCTATTATAAATGGAAAAACTTGTTTTCCAACATACTATCTTTTTTGATAGCCATACTCCTTATTTTATGCTTGCATCGCTTCTTTGAGGAATGTTGAGCAGTGTGCTTATATTATCCTTAATATAAGCTCAATCTTTCTTGACGATTACAAGTCTTTTCTTGATCAATAAGAGGTTTGAAATGTATCTCATCAATTTACATATCTTCTACTTCCAAATGTACGTGATGAAGAGATGTTAGTATTGCCATTGAATTATAGTAATGTTGATGTCCACTTGTATGGTTTTTAGATCAAAATTCAAAAAGATGATTGTCATACTTCACAACAAAGTCAATTACTTGTTTCAATGTTTGAGGATCAGGTAAGTTGAGCATTAATTTTTTTACCTCATATTATAATGCATAGAAAAATTGACAAACAAGTGCAGCATCATCCTACTTGATATCAATTGCAAGTTGTCAAAATTGTGAAGCATACAATGTTATTGATCGATTGCCTTATCGCAAAATATGAATCTTGTTGGTTGCAACACAAATTGCATCATGTTTTCCATACATGGATTAAAACTCTACCAAAAAAGCCTTCAGATTATCCAATATTGGATCTTGTCGTTCAAAAAAAGATGAAAACCATGATAATATTGAACCTGAAAGAAGTCTATCAATGAATCTTACTTGCGATCTTAAAGTTGGATAACTATGGGATTGAAGTTTAATCACAAGTTATACTTGATTGGTAAATCCTCTAAACTTTGATCTCGTGCCATTAAACTTCTCGAATAGGACAATTCTTGGTTCTCTAACACTAGAAGGGTGTTCGACTATAGGAGAAGGAACATGATTTGATGTAGATGTTGAAGCAGCTCCAATCATTTCTATATCTTCACTTCCTACCAATCTTATTGCTCATTAAAGTGGTAAATTAAGTTGATGCATCGTAAGTATTAACTTCCTCAATTGCTCTTGTATTTGTGCCATTGCACTCTTCATTTCAGCAAGTTCAGCCATGATAATACTTAAAAAAAAAGATATCTAATATCGCTCAAGACAAATAGAAGAGATGACTTGAGAACAAAGAAAATACTAAGAATAATATTAGTTTAAAAGAGGGTAATCCACAACTTTTAATATGCTTATGTCTTATGAAGAGAAAGGGATAATCTACTTTTAATCAAGATTAGACAAAGCTCTAATATTATAAGTACACTCTTATCAATTTGTCAAGGACAAGAATTTGATAAAAATAAATTAACAAGTGAGACTTTTTTCAAAGAAAGATAAAAAAATAGAAATAACTAAATATGTATATTAAGAAAGAAACTGGAATGGTTATTGCCAAAAGATAAAAAAAACTAGAGATCCTTGCAACTAGACTAGAAGCAAGAAAGGAGTTGACTAGAGTGAAGAAGGCTACACTCTTGCCTCTATATATACTATCTACGTAGGAGCTACATGGCGATGTTCTATAGGACGTCTAAAAATGTGTTAACTTTGCATAACACATATCTTAATTTATAAGGCAAGTTTTCTATGTAGGTGCCACATATTTAGTTTGTTCCACAAGCTACCAATATGCATGGCATTTGGTTAACTTGTTGACCAAGTTTCTAACTTATCAATCAAGTATAAACACATGTAAAATCAAAGTAGCATCTATGGAACTTCTAGGAAGCTTTTCTAGAAGATATTTTGAAATTAATCTACTTTTATCTACTTCTACCTATTCATATCACCTGCATTCTAAAAAGGCCTTTTAGGTCAACACACAATGTGTTGTACAGACCCAAAGCATTTTTGCATTGTTTCATGTGGGGAACAATAATGGAATAAAAGAATCTTTTGTTCTTGTTCCACCAATGGGGTTGTGACCTGTGGCTTCTCTTCATCCCTCATGTGGATCTCAGATGGAATCAACGATAAGAGGAAGAAGTAAACATAAAAATAAAAAAGGAATTTGTTTCAAACCACTTACAATTTTGATAATTCTGAAAAGAAAAGAAAATTGTTGGAGCTAGTGTTCAAAGATAAACTTGGCCACAATGTAAGATTTCAAATTCATGAATATATATATATATATATATATATATACATACATTTACACATACACTTTCAGATTTTGAAACTCAACTTCTCATAATCATTTTCACCAAATTCCATTAAACTTATGGACCCATGATGATTTCAGGGGTGACTGCAAGTATGAGCAAATGCACATTTAGATGTCAATGGGAATAGATAAATATCATCACTTTGGGCCTCCTGGTTCAAGCTTTTGAATCAACCTCACTTCTCCTTTACAACATTTATTATTTTGACTATATGGGTAATCTTCATAAAAGAATATAAATATATATTGAATCTCAGGTGCTATGGTTACCCATGAAGTTGTTTTGTATTATATATATAAGTATATCTATCTATGCAATGTAAAGTTCCCAAATGCTTGTAGCAAGGTACAAGGACCTTACCTTTCTGTTAAGAAAACAATTTTAATATGTAGCCCAGTACATCTTCCCAGAAGTGATTTCAGGGGTCAACACACCTAAAACTAATTATAAATAAGTCAACTGCTTCAAAGACTTCATGCATATCTCATTCACACATCTCATTGACTCCCTATGTAAAAATTTCCTTTTCATTGCATAATATGCTAATTCAGTTATTTTTTTAAATTAAAGTGATTCAAATTGTGAAACCCTTGTGAACCAGATTCCTGAGACTTTCCTCCTCCTGTTGACTAGCCTCAAGTCATGAGTCCCCAATGTCGGTTACATTTTTCTACAGCACTCAGAAATTCTTCAACAAGGTCTGTACATCAATCAACTATTCTGAATGAACCGCATATTTCAACCCCACCCACCAGAATGAAAGCTGTTGAAAACTCATCCACTGCAACATGTCAGTTTGGACAAATTCGGGTTTCATGTGGGTGGTGTGTTTTTATTGCTGTTTTTCCATGGCAGGGGGGAGAGGGGGGGGGGTGCTGCAACCAAGGGGTTTCTTTACCCTGAGACTGACTGACATTGCATGCTCTGCCTCTACTGCACAGGCAACTTCAATGCTGAAAGGCGGAGGTTACAAAAAGCCTCATTTGGGGGGTTTAAAGGCATGGGATACTGTGCCCCCTCCCAAATCCTGCTTCATTTGAAGGCTACAACAAACTTCTCTCAGGGTGTGTGTGTGTGTGTGTGTGTGTGTGTCTGTCTGTCTGTCTTGCTCATTCTCCATGTGTGTGTGAGTGTGTGTATTGAATAGGGCAGAGTTTAATCCCACAAGCACACTACATGTATATGTGTCTGCATCATTTGACACTCCTGTCACAAGTTTCAAGTCAAACCATGCTGCCTTGTCTTCAGTACCAGAAGAGGTAACTCAAGATGTGCTGTACCCACACCAACAAATCCCATTAATGTTTATTATTATTATTATTATTATTTATTTATTATTAATTAAATGATCAGTTGCCTCCTATTATCAGAGGAAGGGCTTTCACAGGTTGTGAAAAAACCTGGATGAAAAATATCCATTGGCTATAGGGTGAACATTTCTTCAACAGATTATTTTGTTTTGTTTTGTTTTGTGTTTTTGTGTTTTTGTGTTTTTTTTTTTTTTTTTTTAATTTTTTTTTCGTGGGTGCTCAAACATGTTGCAACAAATTGCTTTCAAACAACCTCATTAGAAAGTATCCCTACCTAAAGTTCCACATGTCTCCTTTAGCTACCATAATGATTCTACTTGGCAAGCCATCTGAAAAGACCCTTCCACCAGCTCTCAATACTTTGTGGCCCATTTTGAAGCTTCAGCGCAAACAACTATTGCTTGGACTACATGTACATACATATAGATAGATGTTTATTATATTTTTTTGGAACTTGAGGTCATAATATGTTCACTTCTACTATGCTTCACATTAAGAGACTGCAGGTTTGATCATTGCATTTGAAATTTTGTTCTTTTAGTAGGAACTCAACATGGTGAATGTGAATAGTTAGTTAATGTTTTGAATCACATATCCTGTTTAAAATCACATCTCTTTTGGAAGATTTGTTTGATTTATTCTGAGTTCTACTACAGTCATTGACTACATTCAGATTGCAATCATTCAATCATGTATAAAGTGATTTTCAATAACTGTATGTGTGTCTGTATACATGATTGTATGTGCACACACACACACACACACACATATATATATATATATATATATACATATATTCTGTATCTTGTTCTTTCATGTCTGGAAAAACACCATTTCCAACAAGTAATCCCCTCATGTACCAAGTTTAAGAATGAAAATTATAATGAATAAAGGAAAATTTTATTGAGTCTTGTGGAGTAAAATCCTGGCCAGATTTTTTTAATTTGTGAGATTTTGATTGAGCCATTTGACTTGCAACTCATGAATGTATCATCTGTTTTACACATAGACACAACACTAAGAATGAAAGAATCAAAGAGACCCAGAAAAATCAAAAAGGGGTAGACAGGGTAAAAAGAATCCCTTTTCTCAAATCAATCACCTTTCTGGTAAAGTCAGTCATTTTGTTTTTGTTTTTGTGGTTTTAATTTTTAATTTTTAATTTCTCCAAACTTTTCCTTCCACCACTGCCTACAAGTATCCTCCCCAACTTTGATAGAGGTTAGGAAACTTTCATTCAGTCAGAGGAGTGCTCAACTACCACCTCAGCAAAAAATTGCTAAAAATCACTCTTGTGTTTCCCTCAAAAGGTGGAACAATTCAATCCATGTTCTTTCCAAGTATTTATTTTTCATTTACTTACTTATTCAATTATAATTATTACAACATTTCTTTTTTTGTATTTTATTTTAAAAAAACTTTACCCCTGCTTACTCTTCTGCACTTTGTCTTATTCTCACAACAATCAAGGATCTGCTACTCATACTTTTTTTCCTATTAAATACTGAAACCCTAAATTGCATTGATTTCTGGCCACATGATGGGCGAAGCTCCCATGTCCACTTTTCCATGACTCCCTCCTCAAATGCCCATTTCCAAGGCAAGATCCCCACATGGCCCACTTTCAATGAAGATGCTTTAAAACGGATGAACTTACTAAACTCATCGAATACGGACGGATCCATTCATCCAAGATCAGCAGCTAAGCAGGCCTGGTGGGGTTAAGAGCATCCCCACCCATGCTCCGGTATACCGGGTCTTTTGCAGTGGCCTGATGGGGATGCTCTGATAATAGCTGAGGCCTGCAGGAAATGAGGACATGGCCTCTTCAAGCTGGAAGTCTCCAGACTCAGGTCCATGGAAGGTACTAGAAGGAAGAGGTCAAGGGAATGGCTTCTAACACAAAAATACAAACTGCAAGATGGTAAGCTTTTATGTCCAGCTTGTGATTACCCACTTTGGATTGAATTAATGTACATCTTGGACAATATATATATATATATATATATATATATATATTTGTATATATATTTGCATATGTGAGTAATATGCACTTCTTTTCAAAAAGTTTTCTTTTTTGGTTGGAAAGGTGTGTTGTTAAATGTGCACCCCCCCCCCTTATTTTAGGGGAATAAATCATACATTACATATTTGTACAATGTGATTTTTGAATGTTTCAAAAAAAATCATAATATAATAAATTTTGATGCATCTATTTCCATTAAAAATGATTTGAAAAAATTATTGTAATACAAGATTGGTATAAAAATAAATACTACCTTTAAGGCTTCAAAAGATGCTTTAGCTTCTTTGCTCTACTTAAGTTTGTCTTTACATATTAGACATGTAAGAAAAGCTACAAGTTAAGAAATATTCTTAGAGAAGATTTAATAATAATTAGAAAATTGTAAAAAATATTGAATATCTTTAGTTTTTTTTGAAATCTTTCAATCCATGATAGTTTAGAATTTTTTATGATACATTATAATGCCATCATTTGAAATGATGTATTCTAAGAAATCAACTTGAGTAGTATAAAATATAAACTTTTTTATATTGATATATAATCTTACATCTCTAAACTTATGTAATATGCATCAAATATGAAATTTATACTCTTTTATGTTCTTGGAGTAGATTAAAATATTACCTAAATAACAAATGAAAAAATTATCAAGAAATTTATAAAAGATATTATTCATTAGATGCTAGAATATAATTAATACATTTGTGAATTCACAAGACATTACATTATATTTGAAATGCCCATACTTGATTTGAAATGTAGTCCTCTATTTATATATTTTTTTTAATGCATATCAATTTATATACTCTTTATATATCTATTTTTATATAAATCTTTATTTGATTAAATTAATGAAAAAAAGTCTTAAAATCAAAGATAGAAGATACATATTCTTGATGGTGATCTTGTTGAATGCTTGATAGCCCATATACATCTGCAAAAATCCATCATTTTTCTTTTCAAATAAGATGAAAGCTCTTATTTAACATTTAAAATGGCATACAAAGTACTTAGTCAAGTTTTTGTCAATATACTCCTTTAATGCAGTCAATTTGTTTTGTGATAAATTATAGATTGGTCCAAATGGTGGTTGAACTTTATCTTCAAGATCAATAGAATAATTATAGAAAAAATGCTTTTAAATATATATATATATATATATATATATATACATAATTTTCAAAAATATCTTGATAATCTTCATATTGGCTTGGAATACCACTTGAAATCTTTTTTCTATCAAAAATAAGTATAAAATATATATTAAAAGTTTTTTTTTTTTGTTGCATGCATAAAAGTTCTTATACCTATCAATAAGGATTTGACTGTATTGGATTAATAGATTTTTACTCAATTAGTAGCATTTTGGACTAAACTATAAGAAAAACCAAGGTTATAAGAAATCCAATCTATTTGAGGATTATACTTCTTTAGCAAAAATAATCCTAAAATAACTAAATTAGATGAAAATCTAATAACATTAAATATTACTAAATTATTATAATCTTTAGTTGTTACATCTAAAGAAATTGTTTTATATGTAATATTTCCAAAGGAAAACAAACAACCATCTATGATTTCTACATGCATAGATTTATTTTTTTAACAAAAGATATTTTTTGTTTTTTAACAAAGGCTTTGTCCATAAAACAAATTGAGGCTCTTGAATCTAGTAAAGCAAAGACTTTGTGATTTTTTGATTCTAAAAAAATTTCTATTCTATAATAAAGTGAAGGATCTAAAGAGAGAATATGACCTTTATTAGGTGTTATGTAAGATTTCAACCACATAATCCCTATTATAGCTAGAATTTTTTTTTTTTTGATTCATTATCTTCTTTAGCAACTGTGCTCTTCATTTTGTGGTTGCGTTGTTTTTTTAGATAATATTAAGTAATATACATAGGTTCTCTACAATATAAGCATAATTCTTCTTAATAGCATTGAATTTTTTTTTTCTCAATAAAAGACTTGAAATATACCATATCGATTTGTATAGATTTTGGTCTTCATGAATAAAATTTTGTAAGCTTGGAGGTTATTGCTATGGCTTGATTTGTACCTCTTCAATCAAATCTTTGTTTTTGACATCTTTTAAAGAATCAATTATTATATGCAATGGCTTGAGCAATAAATTGCTTTAATAAGCTTGTTTTTAATATCATCAATAATAAATCTATCATTATTATTTAATCCATATAAAAATTAATTAATAAAGAATTTTTAATTTTAATTTATATAATAAGTGAGATTTTGGAATTTTGCAGCATATATGATGACTAAACGTGATCTTTATTATAAAAATATAAGTTTGATCTCTACTTTCCTATCTCAATTATTTTTTATAAAAGTGATTATAAATATTTTTAAGAATTAATTTAAATTATAGAAAATACATAAATATTTTTTCATCAAAGATTTTAAAAAAAAATGCTCTTAGAGAGAAGTGCATTTATGAATTCAATTTAAATAAATTTATGAAGGTATTGAGAAGGATGCAACCTTAGATAGAGCTTTACTTATAAAAATCTTTAAAAAATTTATCTTGTTTCATTAAACTTCTTAGGCATACTTATCCTTACTTCTTTCTTACTTGGAATAGCAAGATTTTTTAGATTTAGTTGTGAGTTTGATCCACTTGCTTCTTTCAATTATACAATTTTTTGGTATAGATTTTGAATTTTATTGTTGACCTCTTCCATAGGCATCAGAATACTACCTCTATGGTTGATGTTAGAAATACATAAGATTTCTATTCTAAAAGAATTGACAAACTTATAAAGATCTATAATAGTTAAAAATCTATTCTCATTCATGCTAAGAGTAGTATCCATGATTTTTTCTTCTATACATAATTCAAACAAATCTAAAAATCAAATTAGAGAAAGGTAATCTATAACTTCTAATATTAAATAAAATTTTCTATAAAGAAGAGTAGTCCATCTTCTTTGAAAATAACAATAAGTGTTAAAAAACTAAAAATGACTTTAAAGATAGGTAGTATACAACCTTTAAAATATAACAATAGAAGTGAAATAATCCATTCACTTCTAATACAAATAAAGATAACAAGTTAGTATTCTTATCAAACTATCAAGGACATGAATCTCAAAGAAAAAAAAATTGATTACATTCTTATGTCACTTAAAAAGTCTAAAAAATTATTCAAAGAAGATAATATATTGAACTAGAATTTCCATTGCCAAAGAAAAAAAGTTTAGAAAGACTTGAAACAAGAGTAAAGACTATAAAGACATTAAGAAAAGTAAAGAAGACTTCACTGTTGCTTTCATATATACTATCCAACTAAGAGTTATGTGGCAATATTTTATAGGACCTCTAATACATGTCTAATTTACAAGACATATGTCTTAACTTGCAAAGTAAATTTCTTTTATGTACACCACATTATTAGCTTGTATCATGAGCTATCTAAACATGCATGACATGATTAACTTATTAGCAAAGTTTATAACTTATCAATCAATTAAAAATATGTATAAAGTCAAATATTCATCTATAAAGCTTTTAAAAAGCTTTCCTATAAAATAATATCAAATCTACTTATATTTATCTTCTGCTTGATATTTCTTATCTTGATAAATATGTATGTCTATGACATTGGATTGCATTGAAGGTAGAGAGTTGAATGCTTTAGAACTTGTAACTAACATTGAAAGTTTAAAAATTGGTGATAATATAGTTGAAGGATTTTTGAAATAGTCTCATATATTATTTTTATGTGATTTTATAATATAATATACAAAATTATTGAAAAGACTATATTTTTTGGGATAAATTTTAAATCGTCTTAGATAGGCAACCTTAGCTATTTTTTAGATACTTTGATATGTTAGAAGTAAATTTAATTTATGGATTTCTAAAAATAAATATATTAAATAATTCAAAAAAAATTAAACAAGTTTTTTTATAATAAATTGTCAAAAAATATATAATAACTTTATTAAGATATTATGTAAATAATTTTAGTTTTAGAAATTATTTATATAATATTAGTTGATATGAGCATAGTTGAAATATATATATATATATATATATATATATATATATATATATATATATAGGTTAAAAGTATGTGCCAACATTTATCAACAAATAAAAAATGATCTTAAATTTTGTTCAAAACCTTATTAATATAGCTATTGTATTATAATTTGTATTCCAAATGGCTCAAATATTTGAACCCTCGCAAGATTGAAAGTCTTATTTGAATTGATTCAACTTCATTGTGTGCTAGAAATATTCATGATGTCAAAGATTTCATACTTATATTCAAAGCAAAAATAGAGATTTATAGAAGATAATGAGTATATGCAAACAAAGCTTTAAAAAATAAATAATATAATAACTAAATTTTTACATAAATATAAATTATATTATGCTCATTATATTGCATATTTTGTTAAGATAATTAAAAAATATGGATTTTTTTAAGTTTCTATATATATACAATGTAAAAACTAAAAGTACTTTTATTAAGATCTAAGAAGGAATCAAAGCATTTAGCAATGCAACACAACACACCTGATCAATATTCCATACTTGGACCTATATAGCCTCAAACAATAACAGCTAATGAACTTGCATTGGCAAATACACAATAAGTTGAGACAAGCTGGTATAAATATATAACAATTTAGGCCATCTGTAAGCAACATACGTGATTGCAAGTATCTACTTTCAATTTATAAATACTTGAATAGCATCCTAACAATGATTCTCTTACTTCTAAGTTACATATCAAGAGCTAACTTATTGCAAATTTCTATCATTTAGTCTAAAAAATGTGACAACATAAATTATAGGATCTTTGTGATGGAAATTATCTAAATTTTTTCTTTTTTCTTTTCTTACCATTGAAATCAGTACCATGAAAAGATTTATTTTTATTAGCTTAAGATTTTTCAATAATAACATATCATTGAAAATCCTAATGTATCTTTTTTGACATGCATTATGTCTTTTATTGAAATAGTGCATCTTTGATTAGCACATACTTGCAAAATTTTCTTGCAAATATTTATTGAGAATAAACAAGAAAGCATTCATTTTTAAAACCATTAAAATTCAATTGCCTCAAATAAAAAAGAAGATCTACAATTCCAATTTATTAAAAGATAACATCCAAAAAATCTACAACATAAAGAAACAAAATCTCAAATTATAATGCTAAATTTCCTTAATCTAAGGAACAAGGCAGAAACAACAACAATAATATCAAAAAACAAAAAAGAATAGAAACATGAACCTTGACATGGCGAGTTGTTAATTTGTTTGTTCCACAATTTTGTCACAATGCGAGCTATAGAGAAGAATCCAACCATTTTTAGATACATTTATGATTATTACTATAGTACACTAATATTATAATAATTGAGTCTTTTTCTAGAATAATGTCTATAGATATATAGGTGTGATTCTTTCAAAATAAAGTAATCTTTATTATACAATGAACATATTGATTATTTATACAATATAATAAATAAATTCCTATAATTTTTATATGATATTAGGGCAAATCTAAAATCTTCTATGAAGTTCTAATAGAATTATAGTGACTTCATTAAACTTCACAATAGAGACAATAGTCTTCTATGAAATCTTTATTCAATTTTTTCTTAAAAGTTTGAAAATATTAAAAAGAGAGTTTTTACCTCTAGATATAACATGCTAAATACATAGAATTAAGAATATTTATAAAAATTTCAATTTGAAAGTAAAAGCCTTATATTTATTAAACATCTATGATATTAAAAAAAATGAGAAATAATCAAATGATGCTTAAAATTAAAAGAAACAATATTTTATTATCATATTTTTATATTCTATAGAATTATTTAAAATTTATTCTTTAATAAAATCAGATAAAATAAAATTTCTTCACAAAATAAATATCAGTTATATTTCTAAGTTTAATGGTTTTTATTTTAATATATAAAAATATTAAATTATATTAATTTATAAAGTAAAAATATTATAATCTCTATTGAGTGGTAAAAATTGGTGAAACCAATTCTAATTCAAATAATTGCTAGAACTCTAACTTCACATATTAAAAGAATAGAAAGTATAATCAATTAGAAATATAGAAATATGTTGTTTCTTTAACTATTAGTAATGATTGTCTTGAAAATAATATTTCTCTATATATTCAATCAATTCAAACTTCATATTAAGTATAAAATAAATTTTAAAAATATATAATTGAATTACAAAATGTAGTAGCAAAAATTTATTTTAAAAAAAATAATATATAATTTTAAATAAAAAAATATATATTTTTAAATAAAAAATAATTAAAGTTTCTTAAAATCATTTATAATTTTATTTCAAAAATCCACCAAATATTAGCAATAAGATTATAATTTGTAGATGATAAAGCAACATTGATCATAATTATAAGCCTTTTTTTAATTATAATATTTTAATTTGATTCCACAAAAGACAACAAGATATAATTTTATAAATTTAAATAATAAACTTGATACAAAAAAAAATTGATAATAAAATATGAATCTTAAATCAAAAAAAAATTAATATTTTATATATGAAGTAAATATTCTAGAATTGGAAATAAATCCTACTTTACAAGAACTTTAAAAGATCTTTAAATTTAAATTCAAATTCAAATTAAAAAGTTAAAAGTAATTTTTATCTAAAAAAAGATTTTTTTAATACTACAAATATTATGTTTTAAGAAACTTAGGCATATAATTTAAAATTGTAGAATAAAAATTATTATTGAATTATTGCATCTTAAACTTAGACATATCAATTAGCATAGATTAAAAAAATTCAATTAATGGCATAAAAAATTTATTATTTTGATATTTAAGGAGCAACTTTGTACATACCTTATATTAAATAAAAACAACTCAAATACAAACTCTTTAAAGGAGGGCCATAAAGAGCTCAAAAAGTCTTAAATTCAACGCAATTGGATATGTACAATCTAATATAAGTTGGAACCTATTCTAATTGTTACTACTTCATATGATTTATAGATAACTTATCCATATATTGTTATGTATATTTAATTCAATACAAATCAAAATAATTTTTGTTTCAAAATATATATATATATATATATATATATATATATATATATATCTATTATAATCAAAAAATTAAGATATTAAAGATAGATTGTGGAGAAAAATATGTATTTGACAAAAAATTTAAGTTTTGTGTCAAAGGAGGAATTAGAAAGAATTAACTATAGTATTCTTATTACAATAAAATGGAATTTTTGAATAAAAAAATAGACTTTAATGATGGCAAACTTAGCCATGATATCACATACTAAATTATTAAAAAGCTTTTGGAAAAAAAATTCTTTTTATAAAAAAAATATCTTTAAAATAGGAATCCTAGAAAATCAATTTTGGTAAACAAAATATCTCCTTAAACATGGTTTTGTAAAAAAATAAATTTATTCTACCTTCGAATTTTTACAAAAAAAGTCTATATTGTAGTTTAAAAAGAGACAAGACTAAAGTTAGGCTCACATTTTATTGCAGTTATTTCTTAGGCTATAGTAAAAAATCTAGAGATATCATCTTATAAATTCTTTTAATAATGGTTTTTATATCTCAAAATGTTAGAAACTACCCATATTGAAGAAGAGGTTGACAAATAAAAAGATAAAGAAGAATTAATATATCTCAATCTGTTAATTGTTCCTAAAGATCTACAAATACCTTTACTTCTATTTAATTAATCTCCATCTCAACCTATTGATTCTAATCAGCAAGCTTTATCTATGCAAGTGAATTTATCACAAGATACTTTAAAAACTATAGAAAATCATAAAAATTCATGTTTAAGGCACCATAGAAAAATATAAGATCCAACTAGTAGCTATAAATTTTATATAAGTACAAGATATAGACTATGCAAGAATCTTTTCTTCTATAGTTCAAACTCAATTCCATAAAATTATTACTAGCATTAGCTACACAATATAATTTAGAACTTCATTAATTAGATGTAAAAACAATGTTTTTGTATGGATATTTAGATGAAGAAATTTATATGAAACTACAAAAAGGATCAAAGTATTATTTATAAACTATGTATTTATCATAAAAACTAAATCCTAAGCAAATTTTATTACTATTCAAATCCTTATATGGATTCAAAAAATAAATTAAAATTAATATTAATTTATTGACTAATTCTTATTTTTTCATGGATTTTTGAGATTAAAAATTGATGAAAATATTTATATGAAAAGAAAAAATAATAAAAGATTTACCATCTTAATAGTCTACATAAACAACTATATTCTTATTAACAAAAAATTACTATTCATTCAACTTCTTAGAGACATTCTTTAAAACAAATTGATATGAAAAATGAAGAAAAAATCTATTACACACTTAATAATGCTATTAAGCAAAACAAAGAATACAATTGAAGTATTTTACATCAAATAAGTAATTACTTTCTAAACTCAACAAACATAAAATTAAAAATTACAACCATATTTGTACATCAATATAATCACACATGTTATTGAATTAAAAAAAAAATGTCCTTTTATTCTTGAGGAATAGAATTTAATAATAAGATTTATATATTTTTAATTAATTAAAATCTAAATATATATTTATATTAATTATAGATTAGATTGTACATATATTATTAGAAAAATTAAATAAATATTTTTTAGTCTTAGTATATCTAAAATTCAACTATAAAACAAACTATAAGATGTATTAAAAAAACATGTCGCTTTGGAATAAAATACCAACTATTAACTATATGCAATGTTGTCTACAATTTCTCTAATGAAGATTGATCAAGCAATAGGAATACTTATAGTTCAATTCATTTCTTTTAGCAAGGCATTGGTTTTGTGGAAGAAAGAAAATAACGATAAAATATTGCATTATCATTCATATAAAGAAAGAATATGGCTCTTCCTAAAGCTACAACTAAATTAGTTTAGCTTTGTAAATTATTATTCAAATTAAGATTTCTACAATCTACTCCTACTATTATTTATTAAAAAAACCAAAGTCCTATTACTCTAAGTAAAAATCTTAAGTATTATTTATGCACTAATCATATTAATTTTTATAATTAGTTTACTAAAAAAAATATAATAATAAGAAGTTCCATTAAAATATATTTCAAACTTAGACATGATTATTGATATTTCAACCAAATCTTTATCTCAAATATATATATGTATATATATATATATATATATATATATATATATATAAGATATGTATTTAATACTTAAACCTCAAGACTATTCAACTCCTTAAATTTAAGCTTTAATGACTTATACAAATCATTATTATACCTATCATTTTTACTTTTATAAAAGAAATTTTTAGCATTGCATTTATTGATGTTGTTCTACATTTGATCAATTTTATGATCTTTTTCTAAACTCTTCTATCCAAGCCATCAAAATCTATTCACACTTTGATATGCCTTAGATTAGAAGACATATCAATCATCAAGATTTTTTATCCAAAATCTATCAAAATGTGAATTCTTTAATAAATATAATTAATCAAATTTATTTGAAATATAATTTAATACACTTGAACAAGTCTAAATAACAACTTTGTAGAAAAAAATCTCTCTTATTTCATAACAAATACAAACAATAAAAATATTTGAACAAATTCTACTTTAAATATAATGATTGACAATAAAGATAAATCCTACATAAAAAAAATAAAAAAACACTTCAAATATACTACCAATATTATTTATTTTAAAATTTTAATCATAAAATTTAAAAAATAAAGATGCTTTATCAACTTGGTCACAACAAAAGTCAAGATCTACAAAAACTATAGCTTGTCATATTTCATTAAAAAGCTTATGTTTAAGTATTATTATTACCTTTATAAAATATTTCAATAAATCAACTCTACAAAACATCAACAATAAACTTGACCAAGATTCTTATAAGATATATTTGCTTATAATTTATATCATCTTAAAAAAAAAATACTACTCAAAGTTCTATAACAAAGAAAAAGACAACAACAGTACATTTCAAAGCTCCAAATTACAACAAAGAGAGTACAAAGCAACAAATACACATTGCAGAATCCTAGATTATATCAAATAAAGCACAAGGGAGAAACAACATATTGTAAAACTCTAAATCTTAAATTAAAAAAATAAAAAAATAAAAAATAGCAACAATACCTTGCAAAGCTTCAAATCACAACAAAGAATGCACAAAGTAGTAACAACATGTTTTAGAGCTCTAAAATACAACAAAAATAACACAGGATTATAACAAGACTCTAAATCTTAAAAAGATAATAAAGATTGCTTAAGTAGATGGATGAAAACATATTAACAATTAAGCTAATATATTAAAAGAAGTGCATGATACATTTATGAGTATCAATACAATACACTAGTATTATAATAATTAGATCTTTAGATAGAATTATGTCTAAGATTGTGACTCTTCTAAAAGAGCATCATCTTTATTTTATGATGAAGCATGTTAATTATATATATATATATATATATATATATATAATATTATAGAAATTTCTATATTTTCTACAACTACAAAAATTGACTTGATAAACACAAAAGCTTAATAATAGAATGGTACAAGATATGGGGAGCTAAGCATTGTTGTTGGACTGAATTTTATTAATTCCTTTGCATTTTGTCTTTGCTTCATTTTTATATAAAAGTAGGCTCCATCAAATAGAATGTCTAAGAATTGCAAAGAGATGATGAAAAAAAAATTCATATAATATTAATGTTCAACTAGATACAATTAATCTTTTGGATTTACCAAAATAGAGAGAAGAAGGGATGACTTTGTATTCTATGCCATTGCAAGTTGTAATAGCAATTTTAATTTCTTTATTTGTTTTTGAATAGGATTTTGTTTTTGAATATATAATCTTCACCACATAATCAATTGAATGTTTTTTTCTTATTTTTTTATATAATAATATTTGATTCTTGTAGTATTTTTTGTTTGTTCAAACTTTGGAAAGATAATAAGACTTTAAAATTTTTATTATTCTAGTATTTTACAATCAACTATTGTAGAGAGTTAATCTTACAAAAATTATTATTTTTTGTAATTAAAATTATTATTATATTCTTTTTTCTTATGTACCTATATTTAGAATATATTTATGAAATTTCCATCAAATTTATATATATATCACTACTTTTGGTCTAAATTGCTCTTTAAGGTGTATTTTTTTCTTCACAAAATTATTATTATTATTATTATTATTATTATTATTATTATTATTATAATATAGATTCTAATTCAAGTTTGTACAAAGTCATGTTTGTTAAATAGTTACTAAGTTTATGTTTTTTAAACAACATAATCAAACTAATAGAATACAAAAAACAACAACAGAGTACAAAAGAATGATAGGCAATCAAAACTTGTGCAATTATATTATCCTTCTAAAATCCAGATTTAGCCAAGAAACTTACATTATTTAGAAAAAATATCTTATATAGTAAATTATAAGATGAATTACTTACAATTTTGATTGATCTAAAAAACACAACCATCATTATTATAATTAAATAATTCTATAATT